>NC_041393.1:339423051-339495840 GCF_002162155.2 Triticum dicoccoides
GGGTTCTTTGCATTGCTAAAAAGAGCTCAAGAGGATAAAAGTGTGAAGGGGTGACTTTTGGTGGCACTGGCCCCCATGTTACAACCTTCTTTTTGCATATGATAGCATCGTTTTCCCCGAAAAGGACACGGGGTAATATGGAGACCTTGAAAGACATCTTGAAGAAATATGAGGAAGCGTGAGGCCAGTGTGTTAATATGCAAAAATCATCCATATTCTTCAAGGAGGGCTATCAAGAAGAGGACAAGGTGGAGATAAAAAATGCATTGGGTGTTCACTCTGAGGCTCTTAGTGTGAGATACCTTGGACTCCCAACACTGGTTGGGAAGTCCAAAGAGGGCACTTTAAAATATGTGACAAAAAGTTCAAAGTGCAAGGTTAGCGGATGGAAGGGGCAGGGACTATCCAAAGCAGTGAGAGAAGTGTTGATAAAACCTGGACTTCAAGTGGTACCTAACCACACCATGAGGTTCTTTCAGCTCACGAAGAAGATATGCCAGAACATGACTTCGTTCCATTCGAAATTCGGGTGAGCGGTGATGAATGGTGAACGTAAGGTTTACTGGATCTCTTGGCAAAAAATGTGTGCAGCTAAGCGGGATGGAGGAATGGGCTTTCGTGACCCCGAGGCCTTCAACCAAGTGTTACTCGTGAAGCAGGCATGGTGGATTTTGTAGGCACCAACTTCTCTCTGCGCGAGAGTACTAAAGGCTTGATATGTTAGGAAGGACTCAATTATGACAACAATGCACCTTTGTCGGCATCATATACATTTCGGAGTGTTTTGCATGGGAGAGACCTCCTACGCGAGGGGCTCGTTTAGCGCACAGGAGATGGAAATAGCATGAATATTCATCATGCCAACTGGATCCTGATAACCCACAAGTATTGGTGATCGCAACAGTTTTCGAGGGTAGAGTATTCAACACAAATTTATTGATTCGACACAAGGGGAGCCAAAGAATATTCTCAAGTATTAGTAGCTGAGTTGTCAATTCAACCACACTTGGAAGACTTAATATCCGCAGCAAAGTATTTAGTAGCAAAGTAGTATGGAAGTAACGGTAATGGTCGCAAAAGTAACAGTAGCTGTTTCGTAGCAATCGTAACAGTGGCAACGGAGAAGTAACTAAGCAAGGTTCAATATGTGAAAAGCTCGTAGGCAATGGATCAATGATGGATAATTATGTCGGATTCAATTCATCATGCAACAGTTATAACATAGGGTGACACAGAACTAGCTCCAGTTCATCAATGTAATGTAGGCATGTATTCCGAATATAGTCATATGTGCTTATGGAAAAGAACTTGCATGACATCTTTTGTCCTCCCCTCCCGTGGCAGCGGGGTCCTAACGGAAACTAAGGGATATTAAGGCCTACTTTTAATAGAGTACCGGACCAAAGCATTAGCACTTAGTGAATACATGAACTCCTCAAACTACGGTCATCACCGGGAGTGGTCCCGATTATTGTCACTTCGGGGTTGCCGGATCATAACACATAGTAGGTGACTATTGAATTGCAAGATAGGATCAACAAATCACATATATTCATGAAAACATAATAGGTTCAGATCTGAAATCATGGCACTCGGGCCCTAGTGACAAGCATTAAGCATGGCAAAGTCATAGCAACATCAATCTTAGAACATAATGAATACTAAGGATCAAACCCTAACAAACTAACTCGATTACATGGTAAATCTCATCCAACCCATCACCGTCCAGCAAGCCGGATTACTCACGCACAGCGGTGAGCATCATGAACTTGGTGACGGAGGATGGTTGATGATTATAATGGCGACGGATTCCCCTCTCCGGAGCCCCGAACAGACTCCAGATCAGCCCTCCCAAGGAATATTAGGGCTTGGCGGCGGCTCCATATCGTAAAACGTGATGAATCCTTCTCTCTGATTTTTTTCTCTCCAAACGTGAATATATGGAGTTGGAGTTGAGGTCGGTGGAGGTCCAGGGGGCCCACGAGGCAGGGGTGCACCCCAGGGGGGTGGGTGCGCCCTGCACCCTCGTGGTGTGGGCCCCCTTATGCTGATTCTTTTGCCAATATTTTTAATTAGTTCCAAAACGTGTCTCCGTGGATTTTCAGGTCATTCCGAGAACTTTTATTTCTGCACAAAAATAACACCATGGCAATTCTGCTAAAAATAGCGCCAGTCCGGGTTAGTTCCATTCAAATCATGCAAGTTAGAGTCCAAAGCAAGGGCAAAAGTGTTTGGAAAATTAGATACGTTGGATACGTATCAACTCCCCCAAGCTTAAACCTCTGCTTGTCCTCAAGCAATTCAGTTGACAAACTGGAAGTGATAAAGAAAAACTTTTACAAACTCTGTTTGATCTTATTGTTGCAAATATGTAAAGCCGGCATTCAAGTTTTCAGCAAAGATTATGAACTAACCATATTCACAATAACACTTAGGTCTCATGTTTACTCATGTCAATGGCATAATCAACTAGCGAGCAATAATAATAAATCTCGGATGACAACACTTTATCAAAACAATCATAATGTGATATAACAAGATGGTATCTCGCTAGCCCTTTCAGAGACCACAAAACATAAATGCAGAGCACCCCTGAAGATCAAGGACTGACTAGATATTGTAATTCATGGCAAAAGAGATCCAGGCACAATCATACTCAATGTAAATTAATAGCAATGCATGCAAATGACAGCGGTGCTCTCCAACTGGTGTTGTTTAATAAGAGGAAGATGACTCAACATAAAAGTAAATAGACAGGCCCTTCGCAGAGGGAAGCAGGGATTTGCAGAGGTGCCAGAGCTCGAGTTTTGAAATAGAGATAAATAATATTTTGAGTGGTATACTTTCATTGTCAACATAACAACTGAGAGATCTCGATATCTTCCATCCTACATACATTATAGGCGGTTACCAAACAGAATGGTAAAGTTTATACTCCCCCACCACCAACAAACATCAATCCATGGCTTGTCCGAAACAACGGGCGCCATCCAACTAACAACAATCCTGGGGGAGTGTTGTTTGCATTTATTTTGATTTGATTTGAGCATGGGACTGGGCATCCTGGTTACTGGCCATTTTCTCGTGAATGATGAGCGAAGTCCACTCATTGTGAGAATAACCCACCTAGCATGGAAGATATAGACAACCCTAGTTGATACATGAGCTATTCGAGCATACAAAACAGAATTTCATTTGAAGGTTTAGAGTTTGGCACATGCAAATTTACTTGGAACGGCAGGTAAATACCGCATATAGGAAGGTATGGTGGACTCATATGGAATAACTTTGGGGTTTATTGAAGTGGATGCACAAGCAATATTCCCACTTAGTACAAGTGAAGGCTAGAAAGAGACTATGAAGCAACCAACTAGAGAGCGACAACAGTCATGAACATGCATTAAGATTAATCAACAATGAGTGCAAGCATGAGTAGGATATAAATCACCACGAACATAAATATCGTGGGGGCTATGTTGATTTTGTTTCAACTACATGCGTGAACATGTGCCAACTCAAGCCACTTGAATCATTCAAAGGAGGATACCACCCTATCATACCACATCACAACCATTTTAATAGCATGTTGGCATGCAAGACAAACCATTATAAACTCCTAGCTAATTAAGCATGGCATGAGCAACTATAATCTCTAATTGTCATTGCAAACATGTTTCATTCATAATAAGATGAATCAGGAACGATAGACTAATCATATTTAAAAACAAGATATGTCGAGTTCATACCAGCTTCTCTCATCTCAATCAGTCCATCATAAATCGTCAATATTGCCTTTCACTTGCACGACCGAATGGTGTGGATAATAATAATAGTGCACGTGCATTGGACTAAGATGGAATCTGCAAGCATTTAATTCAAATGAGAAGACAAGCTTGAGAGCCACTCGACATTTTCATCGTGGTCTTCTCCCCTCGACCCCCAAAGAAAAGAAAAGAACTAATTTACACGGGGAAGCTCCCAACAAGCAAAAGAAGAATGGGAAATCTCTTTGGGTTTTCTTTTAATTTTATTACTACAAGCATGGAATGTAAACTAGCTAAAATTTATAACTAATTTTGTTTTTGTTTTTTCTTAAGGTTTTTAAAACACACAAGAAGAAATCAAGAAAAGAAAATAAACTAGCATGGATAGTACAATGAAAAAGTATGGGCACCGACAACTAGCATGAGTGTGTGAAAATGAATGCAATGTCGGTGAGAAATACGTACTCCCCCAAGCTTAGGCTTTTGGCCTAAGTTGGTCTGTGGCCATGGCTGGCTTTCAAGAACGCATCACAAGGCCATTCACATGGGCGGACCTCAGTGGTGCGAGGAAGATTGTACTTTGGCTTTTTATTCTCCTCATTCTGCTTATCCTTCGAGCTTCGACTCGAGGAGCCTCTCAACAATCTCTTCATCATTTTTTTTCTTTGGAAAACTTCTGACATTTTTAGTGACTCAAAATAAAAGTGAACCAAACTCAACAAGATTGATAGCAACTACTCCCACATGTGCCTAGAGGCTATATCATGCATTAAAACTACTTTGGACCATATAAATTTGACATGCAAGCTCGAGAACAAGGTCACCTCAGCAGCAAAAATTTGCAATAAATAAAGCACTAGAACAAAAGTAATTGGACCATTGGAGGACTCACATACCAAAGAAAAATCCCCCAAAGCAGTTTTGTGAATGGAGCTTTGAGAAAGGATATCGAAAATGGTAGCAAAACGATCTAGAACACGGGTTTGAGCTATGGGAGGATTTTTTCTGGAGGAAGACGAAGTGTGTGGGTGCTGGAATAAGTGGAGGGGGCCACGTTGGGCCCACGAGGCAGGGGGCGCACCCTGTGCCCTCGTGGCCAAATGGTGGGTCCCCCTGGTGTGTTCTGAGTTGCCAAAATTCTTAAATATTCTACAAGAAATCATACTTCATTTTCAGGGCATTTGGAGAACTTTTATTTTCGGGGTATTTTTTATTGCACTGATAATTCAGAAAACAGCCAGAACATACTATTTTTACTTTATTTAAACTAAATAACAGAAAGTAAAAGGAGGGTACAGAGAGTTGTGCTTTCTAACTTCATCCATCTCATGCTCATCAAAAGGAATCCACTAACAAGGTTGATCAAGTCTTGTTAACAAACTTCTTCCGAATAACATGAAACCGGAGAATTTTCAAATAACACTAGGTTATCTCAACGGGGATATGCATGTCCCCAAAAATAAGAATATCATATTTCTTTTTGACAGTAGGGAGAGGGAATTCAAAACCTCCAATAGTAATTGTTGAAATGTTTCCAATAGAATCGATACTATGAACGTGAGGTTGTTTCTTTGGAAAGTGTACCGTATGCTCATTACCATTAACATGAAAAGTGACATTGCCTTTGTTGCAATCAATAACAGCCCCTGCAGTATTTAAGAAGGGTCTACTAAGGATGATCGACATACTGTCGTCCTCGGGAAATATCAAGAATAACAAAGTCCATTAAAATAGTAACGTTTGCAAGCACAACAGGCACATCCTCACAAATACCGACAGGTATAGAAGTTGATTTACCGGCCATGTGCAAAGAGATTTCAGTAGGTGTCAACTTATTCAAATCAATTCTACGATATAAAGAGAGAGACATAACACTAACATCGGCTCCAAGATCACATAAAGCAGTTTTAACATAGTTTCTTTTAATGGAGCATGGTATAGTTGGTACTCCTGGATCTCCAAGTTTCTTTGGTATTCCACCCTTAAAAGTATAATTAGTAAGCATGGTGGAAATTTTAGCTTCCGGTATCTTTCTTTTATTTGTAGCAATATCTTTCATGTACTTAGCATAAGGATTCATTTTAAGCATATCAGTCAAACGCATATGCAAGAAGATAGGTCTAATGATTTTAGCAAAGCGCTCAAAATCCTCATCATCCTTTTCTTGGATGGCTTAGGAGGAAAATGCATGGGTTTCTGAACCCATGGTTCTATTTCTTTACCGTGCTTTCTAGCAACGAAGTCTCTCTTATCATAGTGTTGATTCTTTGATTGTGGGTTATCAGGATCAATAGCAAGTTCAATTTATACATCATTGTTATTACTAGGTTGAGCATCAACATGAACATCATCATTAATATTATCACTAGGTTCATGTTCATTACCAGATTGTGTTTCAGCATCAGAAATAGAAATATCATTGGGATTCTCAGGTGTGTCTATAACAATTCACTAGAAGCATGCAAAGTCCTATCATTTTTCTTTTTCTTTTTATTAGAAGGACCAGGAGCATCAACATTAGTTCTTTGAGAATCTTGCACAACTCTCTTAGGATGGCCCTCAGGATACAAAGGTTCCTGGGTCATTCTACCACCTCTAGTCATAACTCGAACAACATTATCAGTTTTCTTATTATTTAATTCATTGAGCAAATCATCTTGTGCCTTAAGTACTTGTTCTACTTGAGTGGTGACCATGGATGCATCTTTACTAATAAGTTTAAGGTCACCTTTAACTCTAGACATATAATCACTCAAGTGCTCAATCATATAAGCATTTCGTTTCGATTGTCTACCGACATAAGCATTGAAGTTTTCTTGTTTACAAATAAAATTATCAAACTCATCCAAGCTTTGGCTAGCAGACTTATAACGAGGGATACCACCTTCATCAAATCTATAGACAGAATTTACCTTTACTACCTGTGTCGGGTTATCAAGACCATGTATTTCTTCAATAGGTGGTAAATTCTTAACATCTTCAGCTTTAATGCCTTTTTCTTTCATAGATTTCTTTGCCTCTTTGCATATCTTCAGGGCTGAGAAATAGAATACCCCTTTTCTTCGGAGTCAGCTTCGGAGTTGGTTCAGGAAGTGTCCAATCATTATCATTGCTCAATATATTAGTCAATAGCAATTCAGCTTGCTCAATAGTTCTTCCCCTGAAAACACAACCAGCACAACTATCTAGGTGGTCTCTGGAAGCATCTGTTAGTCCATTATAAAAGATATCAAGTATTTCATTTTTCTTGAGAGGATGATTGGTCAAAGCATTAAGTTATTGGAGAAGCCTCCCCCAAGCTTGTGGGAGACTCTCTTCTTCAATTTGCACAAAATTATATATTTCCCTTAAGGCAGCTTGTTTCTTATGAGCGGGGAAATATTTTGCAGAGAAGTAATAAATCATATCCCTGGGGACTACGCACACAACCAGGAGCAAGAGAATTAAACCATATCTTAGCATCACCCTTTAATGAGAAAGGAAACAATTTAAGGATATAATAATAACGAATTTTTCCCTCATGAGTGAATAGGTGGCTATATCATTCAATTTAGTGAGATGTGCCACAACAGTTTCAGATTCATAGTCATAAAAAGGATCAGATTTAACCAAAGTAATTAACTCAGGATCGATAGAGAAATCATAATCCTTATCAGTAATACAGATAGGTGAAGTAGCAAAAGCAGGGTCATATTTCATTCTAGCATTCAGAGACTTTTCTTTCATCTTAGCAAACCGTTTCTTAAGATCATATCTATCTTTACAAGCAAAAAGGCCTCTAGCAGTTTCTTCATCCATAACATAACCCTCAGGTACATCAGGCAATTCATATCTAGGGGGAGAATCTTCATCATCACTTTCATCAATATTATCAGTTTCAATAATTTCATTCTCTAACCCTAGCAAGTTGTTCATCAAGAAATTCACCTAATGGCATAGTATTATTAAGCATAGAAGTAGTATCATCATAAGCATCATGCATAGCAGAAGTGGCATCATCAATAACATGCGACATATCAGAATCAATAGCAGGTACAGGTGTGGGTGTCGCAAATTTACTAATAACAGAAGGTGAATCAAGTGCAGAGCTAGATGACAGTTCCTTACCTCCCCTCGTAGTTGAGGGAAAAATCTTGGTTCTTTCATCTTTCAAGTTCCTCACAGTGATCAACAGATATAAATCCCAAGTGACTCAAAGAATGGAGCTATGCTCCCCGGCAACGACGCTAGAATAGTCTTGATAACCCACAAGTATAGGGGATCACAACAGTTTTCGAGGATAGAGTATTCAAACCAAATTTATTGATTCGACACAAGGGGAGCCACAGAATATTCTCAAGTATTAGCAGCTGAGTTGTCAATTCAACCACACCTGAAAGACTTAATATCTGCAGCAAAGTATTTAGTAGCAAAGTAGTATGGAAGTAACGGTAACGGTGGCAAAAGTAACAATAGCAGTTTTGTAGCAATCGTAACAATGGCAACGGAGAAGTAACTAAGCAAGGTTCAGTATGTGAAAAGCTCGTAGGCAATGGATCAATGATGGATAATTATGTCGGATGCAATTCATCATGCAACAGTTATAACATAGGGTGACACAGAACTAGCTCCAGTTCATCAATGTAATGTAGGAATGTATTCCGAATATAGTCATACGTGCTTATGGAAAAGAACTTGCATGACTTCTTTTGTCCTACCCTCCCATGGCAGCGGGGTCCTAACGGAAACAAAGGGATATTAAGGCCTCCTTTTAATAGAGTACCAGACCAAAGCATTAGCACTTAGTGAATACATGAACTCCTCAAACTACGGTCATCACCGGGAGTGGTCCCGATTATTGTTAGTTTAGGGTTGCCGGATCATAACACATAGTAGGTGACTATTGACTTGCAAGATAGGATCAAGAACTCACATATATTCAAGAAAACATAATAGGTTCAGATATGAAATCATGGCACTCGGGCCCTAGTGACAAGCATTAAGCATGGCAAAGTCATAGCAACATCAATCTTAGAACATAATGGATACTAGGGATCAAACCCTAACAAAACTAACTCGATTACATGGTAAATCTCATCCAACCTATCATCGTCCAGCAAGCCTACGATGGCATACTCACGCACGACGGTGAGCATCATGAAATTGGTGATGGAGGATGGTTGATGATGATGATGGTGACGGATTCCCCTCTACGGAGCCTCGAATGGACTCCAGATCAGCCCTCCCGAGGAAGATTAGGGCTTGGCGGCGGCTCCGTATCATAAAACGTGATGAATCATTCTCTCTGATTTTTCTCACCGAACGTGAATATATGGAGTTGGAGTTGAGGTTTGTGGAGGTTTAGGGGGCCCACGAGGCAGGGGGCGCGTCCCAGGGGGGTGGGCGCTCCCTGCACCCTCGTGGACAGGGTGTGGGCCCCTTTACACTGATTCTTTCACCAATATTTTTTATTACTTCCAAAACGTGTCTCCGTGGATTTTCAGGTCATTCCGAGAACGTTTATTTCTGCACAAAAATAACACCATGGCAATTCTGCTGAAAACAGCGTGAGTCCGGGTTAGTTCCATTCAAATCATGCAAGTTAGAGTCCAAAACAAGGGCAAAAGTGTTTGGAAAAGTAGATACGTTGGAGACGTATCAGATCCCCATGTCAGGAAGCATGAAGCCGCCCGGCCAAGCGTTTAGGGCGGGAACAACCAAAGTTGCTCATCTTCTTTCAGCTAACGAAAGGAGCTAGGATATGGGAAGGGTACATGCTATGTTCTCTGATGATGATGCTACTAACATACAACAAATTGCCATTGGGGACCGGATACAGACAATTAGCAAGCTTGGAACCATACTAAAGATGGCAATTTTTCTATCAAGTCCGCTTACCACCTGAAGATGGCCATGAACAGAAGGAAGACCAGACAGTTGGAGACCTCGAGCTCTGTGTTGAGGCATAGGGGATACATGGCACTATGGGACACAAACACACCAGCCAAGGCCAAGATACATATGTGGAGAATTATCAGAAATGGGCTAGCAGTCGGGGTTGAACTTCATCGTCATAAGACTAAGCCTGGTATTTTTTGTGTTGCGTGCGGCCGGGAAGAAACGGTGATTCACCAATTCTGGTCACGCCAACATTCTACGCAGTTCTAGCAGCTTCTTCGTTCAGAGAAAGGAGTTTTGGTAGCGATCCCACAAAGTCCGATCGAATTCTAGAGCGGCTTAGCATGCTGGCTACTAGGGTGGTTCACGGAGACGTTTGATAATGAGAGGGCGGCAATGATACAAGCAACACATGGGCTATGGTTAGCAAGAAATGGAGCTAGAGACGGCAAGAGTATAGTTGCACCACATGAAATTATATCTACAGTGGTGACTCATATGAACGAGTGGAAGGCAGTCATGGAGTTAACAAATGCCCGCCGGAGCCCCAGGAAAAGCAGAAGTGGCAACCCCCCCCCCCCAGGATGGATGGCTGAAGATCAACTCCTATAGGGCAGTTTATAGTTTATAAGGTTGGCGACAAGGGTGGGGCTGGAGCGGTGATTAGGGATCACGGAGGAGCGTTCAGGGCTGGGACGTGTGATACGTCTCCAACGTATCTATAATTTTTTATTGTTCCATGCTATTATATTACCTGTTTTGGATGTTTATGGGCTTTACTATACACTTTTATATCATTTTTGGGACTAACCTACTAACTGAAGGCCCAGCCCGAATTGCTGTTTTTTTGCCTATTTCAGTGTTTCGAAGAAAAGGAATATCAAACGGAGTCCAAATGGAATGAAACCTTTGGGAGAGATCTTTTTGGAACAAACGCAATCTAGGAGACTTGGAGTGGACGTCAAGAAGCAGCCGAGGCAGCCATGAGGGTGCAGGACACGGCCCCCACCCTCGTGGGCCCCTCGTGGCTCCCCTGACCGACTTCCTTTGCCTATATATACTTACGTACCCTGAAAACATCCAGGAGCACCACGAAACCCTATTTCCATCGCCGGAACCTTCTGTTTCCATGAGATCCCATCTTGGGGCCTTTTCCGGCGCTGTGTCGGAGGGGTAATCGATCACGGAGGGCTTCTACATCAACACCATAGCCTCTCCGATGAGTTGTGAGTAGTTTACCACAAACCTTCAGGTCCATAGCTATTAGCTAGATGGCTTCTTCTCTCTCTTTGAATCTCAATACAAAGTTCTCCTTGATCTTCTTGGAGATCTATTCGATGTAACTCTTTTTGCGCTGTGTTTGTCGAGATCCGATGAATTGTAGGTTTATTATCAAGTTTATCTATGAGAAATATTTGAATCTCCTCTGAATTCTTTTATGTATGATTGGTTATATTTGCAAGTCTCTTCGAATTATCAGTTTGGTTTGGCCTACTAGATTGAGCTTTCTTGCAATGGGAGAAGTGCTTAGGTTTGGGTTCAATCTTGTGGTGTCCTTTCCCAATGACAGCAGGGGCAGCAAGGCACGTATTGTATTGTTGCCATCGACAATAAAAAGATGGGGTTTATATAATATTGGTTGAGTTTATCCCTCTACATCATGTCATCTTGCCTAATGCGTTACTCTGTTCTTATGAACTTAATACTGTAGTTGCATGCTAGATAGCGGTCGATGTGTGGAGTAATAGTAGTAGATCCAGGCAGGAGTCGGTCTAGTTGTCGCGGACGTGATGCCTATATACATGATCATGCCTAGATATTCTCCTAACTCTGCAGTTTTCTATCAATTGCTCGACAGTAATTTGTTCACCCACCGTAATACTTATGCTATCTTGAGAGAAGCCACTAGTGAAACCTATGGCCCCCGGGTCTATTTTCCATCATATAAGTTTCCAATCTACTTTATTTTACAATATTTATTTTCCAATCTATATCATAAAAATACCAAAAATATTTATCTTATCTTATTATCTCTATCAGATACTTTCGCAAGGGCCGTGAAGGGATTGACAACCCCTTTATCACGTTGGTTGCGAGGTTCTTGTTTGTTTGTGTAGGTATGAGTGACTTGTGTGGAGCCTCCTACTGGATTGATACCTTGGTTCTCAAAAACTGAGGGAAATACTTACGCTACTTTGTTGCATCACCCTTTCCTCTTCAAGGTAAAACCAACGCAGTTCTCAAGAGGTAGCAATGTGTCATCACTTTCCAAGCATTTCGAGTCCTGAAACAAAGGTTTTGGCCTACAAAAGAGTGCTAGAAGTGGCACAGGACATCAAACCTGTGAGGGTCAATGTGGATCTTGATTCTCAAAGTATGGCGCCGATGCTTAACCGTCCACACAAGGAGATGTCCAGTGGAGGGCCGTGGATAGAGGAGTTCAAGGCGATGCTTGCGTCTTTTGCTGCTTTTAAAGTGTCATGGGTTCATTGTTCTCCTAATGTTGCCACACATAAATTAGCTAGAGTTGGTATCAGTGATGAACTGTGTAAGTTTTGGTTGGGGGATACCCTAGACTGTGTGCTAGATGTAATCTCAGATGAGATTCCGAACTTTTATGATTAAATAAAGCAGCAACATTGATCCTAAAAAAACACGACGACGCAAATGGACCGATGTCTGCTTGGACCCATTTCCGGCCCAAATTTGGGCTAGGTTTGCGTCCGCACGAACATGCCACAGACACTTGCGTTCTCCTTCCTTTGTCCTCCTTAGGTCCATCTATTGGTGGTACACAAGCCAGTACCTATCAACCTAGCGATTTCGACTTTCCCATCCTCTTCACCCTCTCAGTCGTCATCACTTCCGTCCTCTTCGCCACCCTAACGCCCCACCCACCTGCCATTGATGCCGCCATCAACGCTGCCCACAAGGACGTTGAGTTCGACGGACCTGCTCCCGGAACCGTCCAGGATGGGGGTCTTCACCTGCCAAGACTCGTACACGCCCGCGACCGTCACCGTCACCGCGAACGGGTGTTTGGCCATTTGACCGACCTGTTTTTGAGGTATAGATTCATCACTCCAAAGGATCATGGCGGATAGCTCGGATGAGTTTTATTAATAACATCATTTGTTCATCATCATTTAAAGAATCATCGGATAAGGAGAGTAATGTTTTGGTTGCTACACTTCTCGTCAATGAAAACATGTCAAGGCAGCAACCACATTGTTCAGGGGATTTGGTAAAGATTCATGCTCATGCGTTGTATCCGAAAAGAGAAGGGGGCATGCCCGACTCTTTAATGATTATTTCCATCGCAAAAACCCACTATTCCCTGCCAAACTTTTCTGGGTATGCTTACGGATGGCGAGATCATTTTTCAACTGTATTGGGGAGGGAGAGATGGGTTATAATGATTACTTCAAATGCAAGCCAGATGCCATTTGGTAGTATTGGCTTTTTCTCATATCAGAAATGCACTTCAGCTGTTCGGATGCTTGCATATGGAGTTTATGGTGATCTTGTTTGATAAGTATATACACACGAGTGAGTCCACATGCTTTGAGTCAACGTACAAGTTCTATAATGCTTTAGTTCAAGTGTTTGGCCAGGAGTATTTGAGAGAACCAAATGTTGCGGGTACGGCCCAATTGTTACCGATAAATGCTTTGAGAATCTTTCTGGGGATGCTCGGAAGCATAGATTGTATGCGCTGGGAGTGGAAAATAGTCCATTTACTTGGCAGGGGCAATATAAGGGACATGTTGGAGAGTGTGCGGTCATACTTGAAGTTGTGGCATCACAAGATCTCTGGGTTTTGCACTCACTTTCTGGCATGGCAGGTTCTAACAATGACATCAACATGATTCAGCATTCTCTGGTGTTCTCGGGGATTTCGGGAGGCAATTTCCAAGAGGTCAATTGTTAGATCAATGTCCACTCAAACAACGAGGGATACTACCTAGTTGATGGTATCTGTCCTCCATGGTCTACATATGTGAAGATAATCTCCAATCCTGAAGAAGAGAAAAGGGCTAGGTTTGCCCAAGAACAAGAGAGTGCTAGGAAGTTTGTGGTGCGTGCTTTTAGTGTGCTCCAATCTCGCTGGGCTATTGTTCGACACCCTACTAAAACATGGAGCGTTGACACTATGTGGGCGGTGATGACTACTTGTGTGATCATGCACAACATGATTGTAGAGTGGACAAAATAACAACATGATCATGAACAACTATGTGACTTATTTGTTTAATCATGTGCAACATTTTATTTATTCCAATCAAGATTATATAGAATGGCCAAACTAAAAAATTGACAAATAAATAGACATGGTGGACCAAATGGGTTGCCCTGTTGGATGTCATGGCCAACAATGGGTGGACCAGGGTCGGACGTTTGTCCATCTGGCCACCCGAACAAACTAAAAGCAGACGCATTTTCAGTCTGTTTGGGTCACCTCGTTGGAGTTTCTGAAAGGGTTTCTCCAACATGGATCGCCAAAAACCTTCAAATTTTCATTCCAAACATTCCAAACACTTTAACCATCCAATACGAATCATCGAATCGACGCGGACCGATTTGGACATTCGCAATCATACATATCTGTCCCAATTCAACAGAGCATCGGGGGAGTCTAGATGTCCACGATGTCAGACCCCGACACCCCATACCAACCTAAAATTGAACCAGCTCCCCAACCCTACGCATTCACGCCGCCCGAGAGGGCAACTTCGACTGCCCACATTGAACCTTTGCCACTCCACCTGTCCTGGCCATTTAAAGTCAGTCAACCACCACCCAAAGCCCTACCTTCAAGCCCATTCTCCCACCGTCTAAGCACATAGTTTGCGCTCGTCGTCTGGGCCCCCGTAGTTCGTGTCTGTTATCCACCGTCGCCATGGTCCTTACCAAGATCACATGGTACAAGATGTTCACCCCTAAGCGCCGCACTAAAATCATGGTGGAGATCTACGTTGCGGACACCCAACACTAGGCCCATGCCAAGGCAGCCAACCTCCAGGATATCCAAAGTAGAGCTCAAAGGAGGAGGGGGTGGAAGGGAGGATGAGGAGGGCGATCTCACGACCATGGTGGGGGTCGGGGAGGAGGAGGTGCCCACAATGGAGGAGGATGTGATGACTATTGACGCCATGACGGATGACCTCTTCACTATAAAGTAGGTGGAGGAGCGGCTCAACTGGGTGTCCTCAGAGGAACATTGCGTTGTAGTAGCTCCATTAGAGGCAAAGCACGCGGATGTCGCAACCATGGTAGTGTTTCTCGCAAACCCAGGAGTCCTCGATGAGAACCAGGTGGCACTCGCATCTATGTAGAGCGCCCGCAGGATAGATCACGGCCTCCGCTAGGTTCACATCAACAACGCGTGGGGGAATGGCTCTTCTCGAGGCTTGAGTCTGAGGACGAAGAGATGCTAGAGCAAAACAACAACGATGCCAAAGAGGCAAACATCGATGAATCCGACTGTTTGGTGCTAGTCAGCGCTGCCGACAAAGTCGACGGTCCTGTGCAGGGGTCGTTGACCTGACTTCAGACTGGGAGGAGTAGAGTAGGATTAAAATAGTTTTTTATTTGTATGGATCTTTTTGTGTTGTAAAATCGAGTCTAAAAATCTACGATAAAAAATTGATATCCGTTTTGTTTGGGGGATAGAGTTTGATGGGCGCGGACATTTGATGAGGTTCTTTTGATGATTCATGTTGCACAAGCCCTAAGTTGATTGTAAGCTGGTTGCAAAAATCACACAATTTTTTTGTAGATCTACTTTACTCCCAAACAAAGAAACGAAATAGACCATGACATTCATTTCACTTCGTTCCAAACCAAATACACCCGAACTATTTTGTGCAGCAAATTTCACATATAGGTGACAAGCCACTATTACAAACTAGGTGATTTGCTCGCATGTTGTTGTGGGAGTTTGAAGATTAGTTTTTATGAACCCATATATTATGTATGAACAAAATGACGTAAATCAAAATCTATAATCTTTTGGAAGTAATTGTCAGTGAACAAAGAGTGTGCATGTACCTTGGACCACTCGAGTTGCAATAGTTAAATTGGGGTATGCATGTGCTAAAAAATAGTGTTAATGGATGTTGAAGGTTGCATGTTGAGAGAATTAGAGTTAATGCAGATCAAGTATTTAGGTATATAGGATTCTCCTATAGCGTCTAAGGTCTGTTGTGCTGGTAATTTCGTAATTTAATTGTTCGCAAGATTTTTTTAGTTGGCCGATTGTGCATCTCAAGCATTGCAAGAGGGCGGGGCTTCATTTTATATGGTCATTTGTCAACAAATATTTAAGTTTATTTTTTACAAGAAGGCATTCAAAGGGCAATTTAGATTTGATAAATATCAAGGAAAAGAACAACAGCACAAAAGAACATACAACTAGACCAGTAAAAATAAAATAAAAATTATTGACAATTATACTAGCCTCCTTCTTCTTCTGATTATATGCCACCCGCCGAAGATTGAAAATTGCACTGAACCAACAGTAAAGGGACATCTGCAAATGTCTTTGCATGTCAGGCTTTAAAGACGACAATAGCCATTTGCCCTCTGAGGCGAGATCTAGAAAGCGCTAAAGCAATATTGATTGGAGCATCACCCAAGCAGTACATGCTTGCAACCCATGACCACTAGGGTTGGAGGAACCGGACCATGCCTCTTTGAAGGACTGATATGTCTCCAACATATCTATAGTTTTAGATTGTTCCATGCTATTATATCATCAATCTTGGATGCTTTATATGCAATTTTATATCATTTTTGGGAACTAACCTATTAACCTAGTGCCTAGTGCCAGTTGTTGTTTTCTGCATGTTTTTTTGTTTTTCGGGAAATCAATACCAAACGAAGTCCAAACACGATAAAACTTTACAGTGATTTTTTGAACCAAAAGGGACCCTAGAAGCTTCAGGAGGAGGCCAGAAGAGATACAAGAGTGCCAAAAGCTCACACGACACGCTGCTACTTCTTCAACTTGCGTTGATTTTTCCCTTGAAGAGGAAAGGGTGATGCAACAAAGTAGAGATAAGTATTTCCTTTAGTTTGAGAACCAAGATATCAATCTAGTAGGAGGTACACGCAAGTATCCAATCTATGCACCTGCACAGACAATCAAACACTTGCACCCAACGCGATAAAGGGGTTGTAAATCCCTTCATGGTCACTTTCAAGGATGAGATCTGATAGAGATAGATATAAAAGATTAATAAAACGTAAAACAACATAAAAGTAAATAAATTGCAGCAAGGTATTTTTGGATTTTTGGGTTTTTTGGTTTATGGATCTGAAAATATATGATGGAAAACAGACCCGGGGGCCATAGGTTTCACTAGGGGCTTCTCTCTTGAAAGAAAACGTACGATGGGTGAACAAATTACTATCGAGCAATTGATAGAAAAGCGCAAAGTTACAACGATATCCAAGGCAATGATTATGAATAGGCATCATGTCCGTGTCAAGTAGACCGACTCCTGCCTGCATCTACTACTATTACTCCACACATCGACCGCTATCCAACATGCATATAGAGTATTAAGTTCATAGGAACGGAGTAACGCCTTAAGAAAGATGACATGATGTAGAGGGATAAACTCAAGCAATATGATGAAACCCCCATCTTTTTATCCTTGACGGCAACAATACAATACGTGCGTCGCTACCCCTACTTTGTCATTGGGTGAGGACACCGCAAGATTGAACCCAAAACTAAGCACCTCTCCCATTGCAAGAAGAACCAATCTAGTTGGCCAAACCAAACCGACAATTTGAAGAGAAATACAAAGATATCAAATCATGCATATAAGAATTCAGAAAAGACTCAAATAATATTCATAGATAATCTGATCATAAATCCACAATTCATCGGATCTCGACAAACACACCGCAAAATGATATTACATCGTATAGAACTCCAAGAACATAGAGGAGAACATTATATTGAAGATAAAAGAGAGAGAAGATGCCATCTAGCTACTAGCTATGGACCCGTAGGTCTATGTTAAACTACTCACGCTTCATCAAAAGGGCAATAGGGTTGATGTGGAAGCCCTCCGTGATCGAATCCCCCTCCGGCAGGGTGGTGGAAAAGGCCCCAAGATGGGATCTCAGGGGAACAGAAGGTTACGGCGGTGGAGAAGTATTTTGGTGGATGCTTTTGGTGGTTTGGGAATATTTGGGAATTTATGGCGCAAGAATTAGGGTTGGAGGACTCACGAGGGGCCCGCGCCCCCCGGGGAGCGGCCTGAGGGCTTTTGGGTACCTCAGGACTCCTCTGGCCCCCTCTTCAAGCTCCGTGGATGTCTTCTAGTCCAAGAAAAACTATCGTAAAGTTTTATTCTGTTTGGACTCCATTTGGTATTCCTTTTCTGTAAAACTCAAAAACAAGGAAAAACAAAAACTGGCACTGGGCTCTAGGTCAATAGGTTAGTCCCCAAAATAATATAAAATAGCATATAGAACATCCAAAACATATAATATAATAGCATGGAACAATCAAAAATTATAGATACGTTGGAGACGTATCAAGCATCCCCAAGCTTAATTCCTACTCGTCCTCGACTAGGTAAATAATAAAAACAAAATTTTTTATGTGGAATGCCACCTAACATATTTGTCCATGTACTATTCTTTATTGTGGCATGAATATTCAGATCCATAAGATTCAAAACAAAATTTAATATTGACATAAAAACAATAATACTTCAAGCATACTAATAAATCAATCATGTCTTCTCAAAATAACATGGCCAAAGAAAGTTATCCCACAAAATCATATAGTCTGGCTATGCTCCATCTTCATCACACAAAGTATTTAATCATGCACAACCCTGATGACAAGCAAAACAATTGTTTCATACTTTTGGTATTCTCGAACTTTTTTAACTTTCACGCAATACATGAGCGTGAGCCATGGATGTAGCACTATAGGTGAAATAGAATATGGTGGTTGTGGAGAAGGCAAAAAGAAGGAGAAATTCTCACATCAACTAGGCGTATTAATGGGCTATGGAGATGCTCATCAATAGATATCAATGTGAGTGAGTAGGGATAGCCATGCAACGGATGCACTATAGCTATAAGTGTATGAAAGCTCAAAAAAGAAACTAAGTGGGTGTGCAAATCCAACTTGCTTTCTCACGAAGTTCATCAAACTTGTTTTAGCAGTTTGAGGAAGCTCATCATTGGAATATACAAGCCAAGTTCTATAATGAAAAATTCCCACTAGTATAAAAAAGTGACAAAAGAGGAGACTCTCTATCATGAAGATCATGGTGCTATTTGAAGCACAAGTGTGGAAAAAGGATATAACATTGTCCCTTCTCTCTTTTCCCTCATTTTTTTCTTTTTTTTGTTTGGACTCTTTGGCCTCTCTTTTTTATTTTGGTTTCTTTGGGTTCTTTTTATTTTTGTAAAGCCCGGAGACTCATCCCAAGTTGTGAGGGGATCATAGCTTCCATCATCCTTTCCTCCCATGAGACAATGCTCTAATAATGATGATCATCACACTTTTATTTACTTACAACTCAAGAATTACAACTCGATGCTAGAACAAAATTTGACTCTATATGAATGCCTCCGGCGGAGTACCGGGATGTGCAATGATCTAGCGTAGCATGATCATGCAAAGCAATATGACAATGATGAAGTGTGTCATAATAACCGGAACGGTGGAAGTTGCATGGCAATATATCTCGGAATGGCTATGGAAATGCCATAATAGGTAGGCATGGTGGTTGTTTTGAGGAAGGTATATGGTGGGTTTAATGCACCGTCGAGAGTTGCACGGTACTAGAGAGGCTAGTAATGGTGGAAAGGTGAGAATGCGTATAATCCATGGACTCAACATTAGTCATAAAGAACTTATTGCAAAAAAAATTAGCTATCAAAACAAAGTACTACATGCATGCTCCTAGGGGGATAGATTGGTTGGAAAAGACCATGCTCGTCCCCGACCGCCACTCATAAGGAAGACAATCAATAAATAAATCATGCTCCGACTTCATCACATAACGGTTCACCATACGTGCATGCTATGGGAATCACAAACTTTAACACAAGTATTTCTACCAATCCAGAATTACTCACTAGCATGACTCTAATATCACCATCTTTATATCTCAAAACAGATGCAAGGAATCAAACTTCCCATAGTATTCAACACTCTTTATAAGAAAGTTTTTATTATATCCCTCTTGGATGCCCATCATATTAGGACTAAATTCATAACCTAAGAAAATTACCATGCTATTTAGAGACTCTCCAAATAATATAAGTGAATCATGAGAGCTCAACAATTTTTAAAAAATAAAGCCACCACCGTGCTCTGAAAAGATATAAGTGAAGCACTACAGCAAACTGCCTAGCTCAAAAGATATAAGTGAAGCACATAGAGTATTCTAATAAATCACAATTCATGTGTATACCTCTCAAAAGATGTGTACAACAAGGATGATTGTGGAAAACTAAAAATCAAAGACTCATATCATACAAGACACTCCAAGCAAAACACATATCATGTGGTGAATAAAAATATAGCCTCAAGTAAATTTACCGATCGATTGAAGACGAAAGAGGGGATGCCATACGGGGCATCCCCAAGCTTAGATGCTTGGTTGTCCTTGGATATTACCTTGGGGTGCCTTGGGCATCCCCAAGCTTAGGCTCTTTCCACTCCTTATTCCATAATCTATCAAATCTCTACCCAAAACTTGAAAACTTCACAACACAAAACTCAACAAAAAACTCATGAGATCCGTTAGTATAAGAAAATAAATCACCACTTTTTGGTACTGTGGTGAACTCATTCTTTATTTATATTGGTCTAATATCTAATGCATTCCAACTTCTCCAAAGTTCATACCCCCCCGATACTATCCATAGATTCATCAAAATAAGCAAACAACACATAGAAAACAGAATCTGTCAAAAACAAAACAGTCTGTAGAAATCTAGAAACTTTGTATGCTTATGTAACTTCAAAAATTCTGAAAAAATAGGAAAACCTGTGGAATTTGTATATCAATCTTGTGTAAAAAAACTTCAAATCAAAAGCATGTTTCTTTGATTTTCCAAAATTGTTTTACTGGGCGCAAAAGTTTCTGTTTTTCATCAAGATCAAATCAACTATCACCGTAAGCCATCCCAAAGGTCTTACTTGGCTCAAACACTAAATTAAAACACCAAAAACAATTACTACAGAAGTAATAATGTGTATTTATCAAAAAAAGAACCAAAACCAAAAAAACATAAAAATAAAATTGGGTTGCCTCCCAACAAGTGCTATTGTTTAATTCCCCTAGCTAGGCATAAAACATAGATTTAGGTATTGTCATCTTTGGTATGTTTTTCCATGGGCGTGTTCTTATCGGAAGGTTTTGCAAACATAACTTGTAACACATTATCCATAGAAATTTTGGCATCATTAAGCTGCCCATCTACATACCCCCTTTGATTTTCGGTTACCATCCAGGAATACTGTTGATTAACATCGTTGAAAACTTGTTGGATCATGTCTAAAATGGGGATTTTCTTTTTAAGGTTTTCATTAAAAAAAATTTATTTCCAAACAACTGTCTCAAATTATAGTCACTATTGTAAAGGATCTCATCTATCACCAGTTTTTCATGGCTCATACCATAATGCTAAAAAAAATCCCTAGCTTCCCGTACTATGTGAACAAATTCATTCTTAAGAACTTGGGTAACTATCTTTTTAGCCTTAGGATCCTTTATAACGGGTAACTCATAAAACAATCTTTGCAAGGTAGGATGAGTACGGATAAATCTGCTTTCAAATTTCAGTAGTAGTGCTGAAATAACTTCCGCATAAGTTTTGGTTCTTTTAAGTATGGGAGTATCATCGAGAGGCAGATTGCCTACACAATTGAAAAATTCTTGGATATGTTCTTTTCCCATAAAATTTCCTTGCCCCAAAACAAAAGTTTGAGTATCCAGATTGCCAGTCCGTCCAATTTTAGGAGTTAGGCCATCATCTATTTCTGCCATACCAAAGTCACTCCTGATGATGAGTTCAAGCAAACAAAAGACTGGACGGAAAGAGGGCGAATAAAAAGGCAAATATTTTTGTGTTTTTCTGAAAACATGTTAGAAGTGGGGGAGAGGAAACTCAGAGTCAAATGGCAAATAATGTAATGCAAGAGATGAGAGTTTATGGTGGGTACTTGGTAGGCTTGATGTAGAACCTCCCCGGCAACGGTGCCAGACATTCTTCCTGCTGCTTCTTGAGCTGGCGTTGGTTTTTCCCTTGAAGAGGAAAGGGTCATCCAGCAAAGTAGAGATAAGTATTTCCCTCAGTTTGAGAACCAAGGTATCAATCCAATAGGAGGTACACACAAGCCTCAAATCTATGCACCTGCACAAACAATCAAACACATGCACCCAACGCGATAATGGGGTTGTCAATCCCATCACTGTCACTTGCAAGGATGAGATCTGAAAGAGATAGATATAAAAGATTACTAAAACATAAAACAAAATAAAAGTAAATAAATTCCAGCAAGGTCTCTTTGGGTTTTTTGGTTTATAGATATGAAAATATATGATGGAAAATAGACCCGGGGGCCATCAGTTTCACTAGAGGCATCTCTCTTGAAAGAAAACATACGGCGGGTGAACAAATTACTGTCGAGCAATTGATAGAAAAGCGCAAAGTTATGACGATATCCAAGGCAACGATTATGAATATAGGCATCACGTCCATGTCAAGGGACCAACTCCCGCCTGCATGTACTATTACTCCACACATCGACCGCTATCCAGCATGCATCTAGAGTATTAAGTTCATAAGAATGGCGTAATGCCTTAAGTAAGATGACATGATGTAGAGGGATAAACTCAAGCAATATGTTGAAAACCCCATCCTTTTATCCTTGATGGAAACAATACAATACGTGCCTCGCTACCCCTACTTTGTCATTGGGTGTGGAGACCGCAAGATTAAACCCAAAACTAAGCACCTGTCCCGCTGCAAGAAGAACCAATCTAGTTGGCCAAACCAAACCGATAATTTGAAGAGAAATACAAAGATATCAAATCATGCATATAGGAATTCAGAAAAGACTCAAATAATATTCATAGATAATCTGATCATAAATCCACAATTCATCAGATCTCGACAAACACACCACAAAAGAATAGTACATCGGATAGAACTCCAAGAACATCAAGGAGAACATTGTATTGAAGATCAAAGAGAGAGAAGAAGCCATCTAGCTACTAGCTATGGACCCGTAGGTCTGTGGTAAACTACTCGCGCTTCATCGGGAGGGCAATAGGGTTGATGTAGAAGCCCTCCGTGATCGAATCCCCCTCCGTCAGGGTGCTGAAAAAGGCCCCAAGATGGGATCACACGGGAACAGAAGGTTACGGCGGCGGAAAAGTATTTTGGTGGAAGCTTGTGGTGGTTTGGAATATTTGGTAATTTATGGCGCAATAATTAGGGTTGGAGGACTCCCGAGGGGCCCACAAGCTAGGGAGGCGTCCCCCCTGGTGCGTGGCCTAAGGGCTTGTGGGTCCCTTGGGACTCTTCTGGCCCCCTCTCCAAGCTCCGTGGATGTCTTCTGGTCCAAGAAAAATCATCATAATGTTTTATTCCGTTTGGACTTCGTTTGATATTCCTTTTCTGTAAAACTCAAAAACAAGGAAAAAAATGGAAATTGGCACTGGGCTCTAGGTTAATAGGTTAGTTCCAAAATAATATAAAATAGCATACTAATGCATATAAAACTTCCAAAACAGATAATATAATAGCATGGAACAATAAAAACTTATAGATACATTGGAGACGTATCGCACGCCCGCAGGGGGAGCACCACCTAAGCTTGTGGGACCCACACTGCTCTGTTTTACCTAATTCCAACTCTATAAATTCCCATAAATCCTGAAATAAACAAAGAGCCGCCCGAAACAATTTGTCCACCGCTACAAGCTTCTGTTCTTCCCGCAATCCCATTTGGAGGCCTTTTTCAGTACTCTTCCAGAGGGGGAATCGGTCAGGGAGGGCTTCTAAATCAACCTTGCTGCCTTTCGATGATGTGTGAGTAGTTCACCACAAACATATGGGTCCACAACTAGTAGCTAGATGGCTTCTCCTCTCTCTTTGATATTCAATACAAAGTTCTCCATGATCTCCATAGAGACCGATTCGATGTAATGTTCTTTTGCGGTGTGTTTGTTGGGATTCGATGAATTGTGGGTTTATGATTGGAATAGTCATTGAAAAATAATTGAGTCTTTTCTGAAATTTATTATGCATGATTGTCATAGCTTTGTATTTCTCTCCGATCTATCCGTTTGGTTTGGCCAACTAGATTGATTTATCTTCAGTGGGAGAGGTGCTTTGTGATGGGTTCAATCTTATAGTGTCCTCACCCAGTGACAGTAGGGGTAGCAAGGCATGTATTGTATTGTTTATTCTCTCTACATTATGATGGGGTTTAATCATATATTCTTGAGTTTATTCTCTCTACATTATGTCATCTTGCTTAAAGCGTTACCCTGATACTTAGTCGATCGGTGGTAGATGCAGAATCATCTCGGTCTACTTGTCACGAACTCCGGATTGCAGTGGAAGTAGATGATTCAGTGTAGATTGTACTTGGAGTCCCTAGAACTTTGATGACGATCCTGTGAACCGCCCTCGAACGACCCCTCAAAGGGAAGACAAAAAGCATGGCCTCTCTACTTGGTTGCAAGCGTACGGTCTTCATGGTCCGGCAGCGCTTCGCCATTCAAAGCTAATCGTCGCCTGAGAATTAGAGGAAGGAGATTAGAAGCACACGCGGCTTCTAATTATGAGGATTAAAGGTGGCTAGGGCTAGCTCTAGTTAGTCAAATAGGACCAACTAGAACTAGATCAACTAGAGGAGGCTCCAAAACTTGTACCTTGAAAAGGGCCAAAAAATCAAGTATATATAGGTTGGGAGGAGAGGAGGGGGTGCCACAAGAGGGAGGAAAAGTCCCCTCCCTTAACCGGCCAAGGATGAGGAGGCCTCCCCTCCAATTCGGCCTCCCTCTCGCCTTTCCATGGGGAGAAGGGGGCGCCAGCCCTATTGGGCCCAAGTGGCCCAAGTGGTTTTCCACCACTTGGCCTTTTGAGGTCCGTTGATATTTAAATTAAATATAAAATGTTCTAAATACCCCTAGACCATTATATATATAATATAACATCCTTGGAAACACTTTTCACCTACATATTATTAATCGGTAATACCTGGTATTATCGATATTCATCGAAACCCTTCTGGTGACCCCGAAACAATTTCGGAACCTCTTGGAACTATTCTTGATATTAATGAAACAATTCCACAAATATATTCTGATCACTCCCGTACCACTAATAGTCAGCAAATCGTGATTACCTTAAGCTTGTGATCCATAGGTTCGGTAAATCATAGACATGAACAAAACCCCTTAGTTCAATGACCGATAGTGGAACCATGGACATCCGTATTGGTCACTATGATTGAACGAATGATATTTGAGTGCACCTTTGGTTATCATGTGATGTTACCATTACTTTGTGATATTTACAAAACCCGGTGTGCATCGGTATCCTCGTGAGTCATTACCATGCTCACTATATCGTGCTCCCGTTACCGGTTTTGTTCTTCTTTCTCGCTGACATGTTCCGGCATCCCTGTGACGTAGTCACCTGTGTATAGTTAGGCGATGATGGATGCCATCACACCGAGAGGGCCCTAAGAATATCTCTCCATCGTCGAAGGAGCAAATCCCACTCTCGAGCTATCCGGTCACTTGTCAAACTTACCGATGAACCAGAAAGTATGATCACCTTGCTACAAATGACGTTTGAGCAACCCCAAAGCCCACCATCTAGTAGGAAGTGACCGAGACACTCTCATGGTACGAGGAACTAAAACACATGCTAACACTTCGTGTTATAACATATGATTTCAGACGATATAATCACAAAGTATAGCAGACAAGTATTGGGTCGACTCAATATTATCATTCTTCTAACGTCATACCATCACTGTTGTTTTAGGACTATCATTACACTTAACGGTATCCTAAGATCCGAAAAACATGTTCACCAACAACACTTGAGACGGTCTTAGAGGCGAGACCAGGAACCTATTGTTTAACCATTTATCATTTCACACATGCATATGAGTTTTCCACTGAATCACATATTCCAGGATCATAGCAGTTATAGCATGAAATATAAACTCTTAATTCTAAATAATGGAAATATAATAAAACAATACTATTGCCTCTATGGCATATTTCCAACAGTCTCCCACTTGCACCAGAGTCAATAATTTAGCTGCATATTCTTCAAACACCTATGGCTTACCTGGTGTTGCTCATGCTTTACTTGTGGTAGAGCCCTTGTCATTAGTTTTGACATATTCAAAACACTGTAATATTTGTGTTAGTCTTGCCTGATTTTGAGGATCTCAATCCATCTTGCTTTGAGCTATAACATTTTATTCAAAATAAAGTATTATTGGACTCATTGTACTTAGAATCACATCAACTATATCAAGACTCTTCTTGATTATATTCACATCGTACTTTGGATCGTACTTTGGATCCGCCCATTTATATCAAAACTCTTCTTCTTCTTCTTCTTCTTGACAATACCAGTTTAGTAAGATGCTCTTGATAATACTTGTATATAGAGTACATTTTATCGTACATCCATTCGATTATGGCATCGTTGTTGCGGGCTCGAGTAACATCTTGGATCTCTGCAAATAATATACCTGCACTTTTGGTTACTACATACCATAGTAATTCCTCGGTGACATTTTTCATATTATTGTTATAATTTTCTATCACTTGATCATAATCATTCATGCGCTGAAAGTCAACATGCTCACGAGAACCACAACATAAGCAACAACTTTGATATAAAGAACACATCATACCTACACATTTGTCTACAAATAATTGTAGTTCTGTAATATCCATGGAAGCTATATCTTTTCCAAGAGTTGCTTCATGAAATAACATATAAAGAGTGTGCAAAAGGTTACTCTCGTGGGTGGAAGATGAGGGTGGGTGATCAATCCGTTGCTTTTCTTCATTTTCCTTGGTGTTCCCTTCCTCTAGGAACACATCATCCAAGATAGATAGTTCTTTGGCATCCCCATTTGTTTGCTGCAAGTTAATATGGAAAATATTAAATTCATGTTCCCTTACCCATTCTTGCAGCATATCATCAATACTGGTGGTTGTTTGTTCTTCATCTTGTACATCCCTTTGTTTATTATTCTCCGAGTCCTGCAGAAGTCCGCTCTGGTCCATTCTTCACTAATACATTATCACAAAAATTATCCAGGCAAAAGCATACATGGTTTCTAGCAAAATGCACTTTACCCTTGTATTGTTTATTCTACGAAGAATTTCACCGGCACCAACAAGAAGCACTAGTTGTATGATTTCCATACTAGCATAACATTCATCACTATTATTATAAGTTGCTAGTATTGGATCGATACAACACCCACATTGATAATTTAGGTGCTCTTCGGATTCGCATTCTTCACAAGGTAGAGGGGATGCAACACATATAATTGATGAATAGTCATTCACCAGTTTAAACCATTCTTTTATCTTAGCCTCTTTTTCTTCTGCTTCTTTTTCATGATAGCCAATTGCTTGTTCTTTTCATAGACTATATTCCACTCCTGCAAAATATCTTCAATAGACATCTCAGGAGACATGATTAGTAGATTTTTGTTCTTTCTGATTTAAGGTAAAAACTAAAAGACAAATAGAAATAAACTATGTGTGAGCGAAAAGGTAATAACCGAGTGCTTTTGCTCCCCGGCAACGTCGCCAGAAAAGCTTGATGACCTACAAGGGTACAGGGATATTGCAATTCGTGATAAGTAGAGCATGTCGATCCCAGAGGGAGCGGTGATTGCACTGATAACTACGAACCCTGCAGCTACATCGTCACTTATGTGGCTACGTTCACACCTGGAGCATTATTTGGAAATATTATATTCGTCGTTTGCTAGTGGAAATGATAATAAGCGCAGTTTTTAACTAAACAACTACGCGAAGGTAGAAACATAAATAAAATAGCAGGAAAAATAAAGGAGCTGTGCTTTGTTGTTGCTTGAAGCTACGTCGGTATTTCCCCAAAGAGGAAGGGATGATGCAACACAGCGGTGGTAGGTATTTCCCTCATATATAAAACCAAGGTTATGGAACCAGTAGGAGAACCAAGCAACACAACGTAAACAGCCCCTGCACAAAAAGAACAACACCTCGCAACCCGACGTGTTAAAGGTGTTGTCAATCCCTTTCAGGGTACGACGCCTCAAGATAGGAAAAGGACGTGAGGTAAATTTGTAGATGGGATAAATAGATCGCGGAACAAATAAATTGCAGCAAGGTATTTTTGTATTTTTTTGGTTTAATAGATCTGAAAGTAAACGTAAGGAAAAAGAAAACCGCAAGGCAAATATATGAGAAAGAAGACCCGGGGGCCGTAGGTTTCACTAGTGGCTTCTCTCGAGAAAAATAGCAAACAGTGGGTGAATAATTACTGTTGGGCAATTGATAGAACTTCCAATAATCATGATGACATCCAGGCAATGATCATTATATTGGCATCATGTCAAAGATTAGTAGACCGACTCCTGCCTGCATCTACTACTATTACTCCACATATCGACCGCTATCCAGCATGCATCTAGCGTATTAAGTTCATGGAAAAACGGAGTAATGCAATAAGAACGATGACATGATGTAGACAAGTTCCGTTTATCTATTGCGGAAAATATGGATCCCATCTTTTTATCATTAGTAGCAACGATACATACGTGTTGGTTCCCTTTCTGTCACTGGGATCAAGCACCGTAAGATCAAACCCACTACCGGGCACCTCTTCCCATTGCAAGATAAATAGATCAAGTTGGCCATACAAAACCCAAATATCGGAGAAGAAATACGAGGCTATAAGAGATCATGCATATAAGAGATCAAAGAACTCAAATAACTTTCACGGATATAAAAAGATATAACTGATCATAAACTCGAAGTTCATCAGATCCCAACAAACACACCACCAAAAGACTTGCATCATATGGATATCCAAGAGACCATTGTATTGATAATGAAGAGAGAGAGAGGAAGCCATCTAGCCACTAACTACGAACCCGAAGGTCTACAAAGAACTACTCACACATCATCGGCGAGGCACCAGTGGAAGTGGTGAACCTCTCCGTGATGGTGTCTAGATTTGATCTCGTGGTTCTAGACTCTGCGGCAGCTGGATGAATATTTCGTTGACTCCCCTAGGGTTTCTGGAATATTAGGGTATTTATAGAGCAAAGAGTCGGTCCAGGGGGCACCCGAGGTGGGCACAACCCACCAGGGGCGCGCCTGGGCCTCCTGGCGCCCTGGTGGGTTGTCCCCTCCTTGGGACCCCCCAGGTGCAACCAGGGCCCAACTTCTTCCTTCTGGTCCATAAAAAATCATCATAAATTAGCATGGCATTTGGACTCGTCTGATATTGATTTCCTACGATGCAAAAAACATGCAGAAAACAACAACCGGCACTTGGAACTATGACAATAGGTTAGTACCAAAAAATGATATAAAATGACTTTATAATGATTATAAAACATCCAAGATTGATAATAAAACAACATGGAATAATCAAAAATTATAGATACATTGGAGACGTATCAGCATCCCCAAGCTTAACTCATGCTC
The DNA here is from genome assembly GCF_002162155.2 of Triticum dicoccoides. Classification (NCBI taxonomy): domain Eukaryota; kingdom Viridiplantae; phylum Streptophyta; class Magnoliopsida; order Poales; family Poaceae; genus Triticum; species Triticum dicoccoides. The sequence continues at coordinate 339,452,444 of NC_041393.1, forward strand.
GTCCTCGAGTAGGTAAGTGATAAAAACCGATTTTTTGATGTGGAGTGTTGTTTACCATGTCATATCATATTATTTTCCTTATAGCATGGACATTTGGACTTTTATTTGATTCAAAGCAATAGTTTAGTTTTGACATAATAATTTAGATACTCAAGCATATCAACAAGCAACCATCTCTTTCAAAATATCAATGCTAAAACAAGTTATCCCTAGCCCATCATGCTCAAATATTGATCCATTCATGAAACACACTCGAATATTATCTACACCCAATACTTAAGTACGATCATATTGCCCCCTAGTTGGTGATTTTATAATAGAGGATGGAGACTCAATTTCAAAAATAAAAATTGCATAAAGTAAAAAATAAAGGCCCTTCGCGGAGGGAAGTAGTGATTTGTAGAGGTGCCAGAGCTCAAAGCAAAAAAATAGAGATAAAAACATTTTTGGGAAGTGTATCCATCCCACCAACGAAAATGACTTGGAGCATCCCAACACTTTCCATGCTAGATATATCATAGGCGGTTCCCAAACAGAAAATAAAGTTTATTCCTTTTTCCACCATAACTTTCACTTTCCATGGCTAGCCATATCCACGGGTGCCCTCCATACCAACACTTTCTAAGGAATTTAGTATTTGACAACATAAAGTAAATTCATTTTTGCATTTCGGGACTGGGCATCCCTAATACCTTTGCCTTACTCTCGTGCAATGACAAGTGAATAAATACTCATCGTGAGAATAACACATCTAGTTAGCTACCCGTTACCGTTCCGCGAACGAAACAAACACACAAAAGAGAAGTAAATTTTGAAAATTAGAGATGGCACATGCAAATTTGCTTAGAACGGCAAAATAATACCGCATATAGGTAGATATAGTGGACTCGTGTGGCAAAACTGGTTTAAAGGATTTTGGATGCACAAGTAGAGGTCATACTTGGTGCAAAATGAAGGCTAGCAAAAAGATTGAGAAGCGACCAACCAAGAAACGAATAATCTAATAAGCAAGCATTAAGCATAATTAACACTAAATAATGCACCACAAGTAGGACATAATTTTCATTGCATGATTATTGACTTTCGTGCATGCATAGGGGATCACAAATCTTAACACCAGTATTCTTACTAGAGCACAATTACTCATCAACATGACTCACATATCACATCATCATATCTCAAAGCTATTACTAAGAATCAAGTTTATTTTGTCCAATGATCTTCATGACATATATTTTTTCTTTCTTTATTCTTCTTGGATATCTATCACTTTGGGACTAATTTTCATGTGTTGCTTTTCATAAGCTCCAACAAATATAAGTAAAGATCATGACCATAACATATTTTGTTTCTCTCAAAACAATTTAAGTGAAGCAAGAGAGAATTTCTTCAAAATTTTACTAACTCCCAAATAAATCTAAGTGAAGCAAGAGAGCATTTCTTCAAAAATACTAAGCACACCGTACTCAAAAAGATATAAGTGAAGCACTAGAGCAAGTCCATTGCTCATAAAAATTTAATTGGAGCACAGAGAGAAATTCTAACAAGTCATGACATAATTTTGGCTCTCTCAAATAGGTGTGTCCAGAAAGGATTGATGACTTAAAACACAAAATAAAACAAGCAAAGACACATATCATACAAGACGCTCCAGGAAAAACACATATCATGTGACGAATAAAATATAGCCTCGAGTAAAATACCGATGGTCGTTAGAAGAAAGAGGGGATGCCACTCGGGGGCATCCCCAGGCTTAGTTGGATGCTCATTATTGGATAATAGCTTGGGATGCCGGGGCATCCCCAAGCTTAAGCTCTTCTATCCTTCTTTCATCCATCGTAAGATAACCCAAAACTTGAAAACTTCAATCACACAAAACTAAACAAAACCCTTGTGAGATCCGTTAGTAAAAGAAAGCAAACCACTACTATAAGTGTTGTGTCAAACCAATTCTTATTTTGTTTTTGTATTATATCTACTGTATTCCAACTTTTCTATGGCAAAAACTCATCAAAGAAAACCATAGAGCCATCAAAATAAGCACACAACACAAAGAAAACATAATCTGTCAAAACAGAACAGTCTGTAGTAATCTGGAACTTTCGAATACTTATGTAACTCCAAAATTTCTACCAAATTAGGAAGACTAGAATAATTTGTATATTAATCATCTGCAAAAAGAATCAGGGAAAAGGCACTTTTCTGTGGTTTATGAGAATTATTTTCGTGAGCACAAGGTTTCTGTCTTTTTCAGCAAGATCAAACAACTATCACCCCAGAAGATCCTAAAGGCTTTACTTGGCACAAACACTAATTAAAACACAAAAAACACAATCATAACAGTTTCATAATTGTGCTAACTCAAGAACAGAAAGAAAAAAAGCAAAAATAAATTTTATTCATTGGGTTGCCTCCCAACAAGCGCTATAGTTTTACGCCCTTAGCTAGGCATAAAGCAAGGATCTTTGTCATCCTTGTCCAACTCTTCAATCAAACACTTAAAATCCTTCAAATATTTAGCATAAAGACCTTCGATAGAAATACTCCTCGGAGTAAATTTAAATATTTCATTCTTACAAAAAGGATCTCTTATCACTTCAACAAAATTTGGATGGATGCTAATCATCTTAAGGTCTCCCTTATCATTATTACTAGAAGATGCACCCTTGTTCCTAGATCTACTACTCTTTACAGGAGTTTCCTCAATAATTTTAGTGGTAGTAAAAGTCGTGCTTAGATTACTAAAGATTTCTTCCAATTTATCGATCCGAGATGGACTTTCTTCTATTCCTTCATGGATTAAGGTACCCCTCTCTTTTAACAACTTAAAAATATCGCCCGCTTTTGAACCAAGATTAGTAGCAAAATTATGCATCTTTTTGTATATAATTTCCACATGATCTTCGGTGAGCATTTTCTTTTCAATAGCATCTAGTCTTTCCATAACATGCTCAAGAGTCAAAATTGTTTCATTAACAATAAGAGGTGGTGAGCCTACTAAATTTCCCATAGAATTAAGAGAATCAAAAGGAGGACTCATTAAGAAATTTCCACCAGTAATCGTATCAAGGACGAATCTATACCAAGTGGTGATGCCAACATAAAAACAACACAGAAGCACAACGGTAGATTGCTTATGGATAGATATATTATGAGCATTGCAAATTCTATACCAAGCATCTTTTAAAATTTCTCCTCCCCTTTGTTTAAAGTTGAGGACCTCATCCTCAGGAGTGCAAGCAATAGAGGAAGAACTATCCATACCGGCAAGTACATGCAAAAACAGATCCGGCAAGAAAATGGCAGAAAAAGAGAGGCGAATAAAACGGCAAATTTTTGTGAAGTGGGGGAGAGGAAAACGAGAGGCAAATGGCGGAAAATGAAAATTGCAAGGAGATGAGATTTTTGATTAGGAACCTGGTTATGTTGAAGATTCTCGCCAACAACGGCGCCAGAAATTCCTTTTGATGTCGCTTGAAGCTACGTCGGTATTTCCCCAAAGAGGAAGGGATGATGCAGCACAACGGTGGTAGGTATTTCCCTCAGATATGAAACCAAGGTTATCGAACCAGTAGGAGAACCAAGCAACATAACGTAAACAACCCCTGCACACAAAGAATAACATCTCGCAACCCGACGTGTTAAAGGGGTTGTCAATCCCTTTCGGGGTACGTCGCCTCAAGATAGGCAAAGGACGTGAGGTAAATTTGTAGATGGGATAAATAGATCACGGAAAAAATAAATTGCAGCAAGGTATTGTTGTATTTTTTGGTTTAATAGATCTAAAAATAAACACAAGGAAAAAGTAGACCACAAGGCAAATATATGAGAAAGAAGAACCGGCGGCCGTTGGTTTCACTACTGGCTTCTCTCGAGAAAAATAGCAAATGGTTGGTGAACAAATTACTGTTGGGAAATTGATAGAACTTCAAATAATCATCACGATATCCATGCAATGATCATTATATAGGCATCACATCCAAGATTAGTAGACCGACTCCTGCCTGCATCTACTACTATTACTCCACACATCGACCGCTATCCAGCATGCATCTAGTGTATTAAGTTCATGGAAAAACGGAGTAATAAAATAAGAACGATGACATGATGTAGACAAGATCCGTTTATCTATTGCGGCAGATATGGATGCCATCTTTTTATCCTTAGTAGCAACAATACATACATGTCGGTTCCCTTTCTGTCACTGGGATCAAGCACCGTAAGATCAATCCCACTACCGGGCACCTCTTCCCATTGCAAGATAAATAGATCAAGTTGGCCAAACAAAACCCAAATATCAGAGAAGGAATACGAGGCTATAAGAGATCAAAGAACTCAAATAACTTTCATGGATATAAAAAGATATAACTGATCATAAACTCGAAGCTCATCAGATCCCAACAAACACACCGCCAAAAGACTTACATCATATGGATCTCCAAGAGTCCATTGTATTGATAATCAAGAGAGAGAGAGAGGAAGCCATCTAGCTACTAACTACGGACCCGAAGGTCTACAAAGAACTACTCACGCATCATCGGAGAGGCACCAATGGAAGTGGTGAACCCCTCCATGATGGTGTCTAGATTGGATCTCGTGGTTCTGGACTCTGCGGCGGCTGGATGAATATTTCGTCGACTCCCTTAGGGTTTCTGGAATATTGGGGTATTTATAGAGCAAAGAGTCGGTCCAGGGGGCACCCGATGTGTGCACAACCCACCAGGGCGCGCCTGGGCCTCCTGGCATGCCCTGGTGGGTTGTCCCCTTCTCGGGACTCCCCCCTAGATGCAACCAGGGCCCAACTTCTTCTTTCTGGTCCATAAAAAATCATCGTAAATTGGCATGGTATTTGGACTCCGTTTGATATTGATTTCCTGCGATGTAAAAAATATGCAGAAAATAGCAACTGGCACTTGGTACTATGTCAATAGGTTAGTACCCAAAAATGATATAAAATGACTATATAATGATTATAAAACATCCAAGATTGATAATAAAACAAAATGGAATAATCAAAAATTATAGATACGTTGGAGATGTATCATGCTTGAGTAATAAGCGCGTTCTCGAGGTATTCAGAATCATCACTACACGTTCATTCTACTAATACTAAGCCACTTTACATGTTTCTTTTTGTGGGCCGAGCCAGTAAAGATACATGCATGCACGCGGCAGCCCAATATCACATACGCCACCATCGTCCTTCCCCACTCCGGTTATCATACGGTGATTAAGGAGAAAAAGGTCCCCATGGACGCAGCCAAAGCTGTCTCCGTTTTACTCGCAATGCTCTGCTACGAAGGGAGACGGGGCTTGTTACTCACCCACCTCACCAACCACAGGGTTCGCCAATAGTAATAACCTTCCGTCCCAAATTGGCATACATTGGATGGTCGACTTCACCTAACATCAAGAAGACTAATAACATAAACATGCAAAGAGGATATCATATCACGCAATAAAATCGGTACTAGAACATCCTAGAGTTCATCTTATTCCCCCAAGAACTAATGAATTACTCAAACATGGTGATGGACTTCGGGAGCTGCTTCGTATTCTGGTCGTCACTTCTTCATACAAACTCTGATTTTGAAGTTCTTGGGCTCGTTGGATTGCTAGCGAAAAGCCCGATACATTTGTGGACTTGGATCTTCATTTGGGCACTTTGGTAACTATCAAATCATCAAAATATTCAAAGAGCCTTGATTTAGTGCCTGGAACTTCTCTGGTTTGACCCCTAGCTAAATTCTTTTGATGTCTGCTACCTCTTGAGCTTGCGTTGGTTTTCCCTTGAAGAGAAAAGGGTGATGCAACAATGTAGCGTAAGTATTTCGCTCAATTTTGAGAACCAATGTATCAATCCAGTAGGAGACGATGCACAAGTCACCGAATACCTGCACAAACAATCAACAACTTGCAACCAACACGATAAACGGGTTGTGAGTCCCTTCACGGTCACTCGTAATAGTGAGATCTGATAGAGATAGATAAACGGTAAAGTAAATATTTTTGGTATTTTTGGTTTATAGATTGGAAAGTAAAGATTGCGGAATATTATATTGGAAACTAGCAAGATGTAAACGAAAGTCAATATAATGGAAAAGAGACCCGGGGGCCATAGGTTTCACTAGTGGCTTCTGTGAAGATAGCATATATTACGGTGGGTGAACAAATTACTGCCCATCAATTGATAGAAAAGCGCATAATTATGATGACAGCTAAGGCAATGATCATGAACATAGGCATCACATCCGTGTCAAGTAGACTGACTCCTGCCTGCATCTACTACTATTACTCCACACATCGACCGCTATCCAGAATGCATCTAGAGTATTAAGTTCATAAAGAACAGAGTAACGCATTAAGCAAGATGACATGATGTAGAGGAATTAACTCAAGCAATATGATGAAAACCTCATCTTGTTATCCTCAATGGCAACAATACAATACGTGCCTTGCTGCCCCTACTGTCACTGGGAAAGAACACCGCAAGATTGAACCCAAAGCTAAGCACTTCTCCCATTGCAAGAAAGATCAATCTAGTAGGCCAAACTAAATCGATAATTCGAAGAGACTTGCAAAGGTATCAAATCATGCATATAAGAATTCAGAGAAGAACCAAATAATATTCATAGATAATCTTGATCATAAATCCACAATTCATCGGATCTCAGAAAAAAAACACCGCAAAAGAGTATTACATCGAATAGATCTCCAAGAACATCGAGGACAACATGGTATTGAGAATCAAAGATAGAGAAGTAGCCATCTAGCTAATAACTATGAACCCGAAGGTCTGTGGTAATCTACTCACGCTTCATCGGAGAGGTAATGGTGTAGATGTAGAAGCCCTTCGTGATCGAATCCCCCTCTGGCAGGACGCCGGAAAAGGCCCCAAGATGGGATCTCACGGGTACAGAAGGTTGCGGCGGTGGAAAAGTGGTTTCATGGCTCCCCCTGATGTTTTTAGGGTATAAAAGTATATATAGGCGAAGGAACTAGGTCAGGGGAGCCACGAGGGGCCCATGAGGGTGGGGGGCGTGCCCTCCTGCCTCGTGGCTTCCTCGTTGCTTCTCCGACTTCATCTTCAAGTCTTCTGGTTTGCTTTCGGTCCAAGAAAGATCATCATGAAGGTTTCATTCCGTTTGGACTCCGTTTGGTATTCCTTTTCTACAAAACTCTAAAATAGAAAGAAAAAACCAGAAACTGGCACTAGGCCTCGGTTAATAGGTTAGTCCCAAAAATAACATAAAATAGCATATTAAGGCCCATTAAACATCCAAAACCGATAATATAATAGCATGGAACAATCAAAAATTATAGATACATTGGAGATGTATCAATGTCTCAAGTCCATGAACATGTTAACACACCTATAAATTGTTGGGGAATGTTGCATGGGAAACAAAAAATTTCCTACGCCCACCAAGATCAATCTAGGAGATGAACATCTATGAGAGGAGAAATTGCATCTACATACCCCTTGTAGATCGCTAAGTAGAAGCGTTAAGAAATGCGGTTGATATAGTCGAACGTGTTCGTGATCCAATCACGATCCGTCCTACGAACTCCCGTTCCAAGTGCCGAACGGACGGCATCTCCGTGTTCAACACACATATGGCTTGATGACGCCTTCGCCTCCTCGATCCAGCAAGCGATGGTGAAGTAGTAGCCCGAGTCCTCTGGCAGCACGACGACGTGGTGGTGGCGGCGGTGGTGGAATCTTGACAGAGCTTCACTAAGCACTACAGAGAGGAAGATGGCTAGGAGGGAGAGGGAGGGCAGCGCCGTGGCATAGATGGGTGTGGTTGCCCTCCCTCTACCCCTCTATATATAGGTGAAGGGGGTGGAGGAGGCGCCCTAGGGGTTCCCCTAGGGGGTGCAGCCACAAGGCAACCCTAGATGGGTTTCGGGTAGCCCCCAAGGTGCCCTGGCCCCCAAGCAAGGGGGAAACAACCCTTGGGGGTGCACCAACCCTCCTGGCCTCGTAGGATGGGGTGAGTGATACGTCTCCAACGTATCTATAATTTTTGATAGTTCCATGCTATTATATTACCTGTTTTGGATGTTTATGGGCTTTACTTTACACATTTATATCATATTTGGGACTAACCTACTAACCGGAAGCCCAGCCCGTATTGCTGTTTTTTTGCCTATTTCAGTATTTGGAAGAAAAGGAATATCAAACGGAGTCCAAATGCAATGAAACCTTCGGGAGCGTGATTTTTGGAACGAACGCGATCCAAAGGACTTGGAGTGCAAGTCAAGAAGCAGCCGAGGCGGCCACGAGGGTGGAGGGCGCGCCCACCCCTACAGGGCGCGCCCCCTATCTCGTGGGCCCCTCAGGCGGCCACCGACCTACTTCTTTCTCCTATATATACCCACGTACCCCGAGAACATCAGAACCAGCCATGAAAACCTAGTTCCACCGTCGTAACCTTCTGTATCCGCGAGATCCCATCTTGGAGCCTTCGCCGGTGCTCCACCGGAGGGGGAGTCTACCATGGAGGGCTTCTACATCAACACCATAGCCCCTCCGATGAGTTGTGAGTAGTTTACCACAGACCTTTGGGTCCATAGTTATTTGCTAGATGGCTTCTTCTCTCTTTTTGGATCTCAATACCATGTTCTCCTCGATCTTCTTGGAGATCTATTCGATGTACCTCTTTTTGCGGTGTGTTTGTGGAGATCCGATGAATTGTGGGTTTATGATCAAGTTTATCTATGAGAAATATTTGAATCTCCTCTGAATTCTTTTATGTATGATTGAGTTATCTTTGCAAGTCTCTTCGAATTATCAGTTTGGTTTGTCCTACTAGATTGATCTTTCTTTCAATGGCAGAAGTGCTTAGCTTTAGGTTCAATCTTGCGGTGTCCTTTCCCAGTGACAGCAGGGGCAGCAAGGCACGTATTGTATTGTTGCCATCGAGGATAAAAAGATGGGATTTATATCATATTGCATGAGTTTATCCCTCTACATCATGTCATCTTTCTTAATATGTTACTCTGTTCTTATGAACTTAATACTCTAGATGCATGCTGGATAGCGGTCGATGTGTGGAGTAATAGTAGTAGATGCAGGCAGGAGTCGGTCTACTTGTCATGGACGTGATGCCTATATACATGATCATGCCTAGATAATCTCATAATTATTCGTTTTTCTATCAATTGCTCGACAGTAATTTGTTCACCCACCGTAATACTTATGCTATCTTGAGAGAAGCCACTAGTGAAACCTATGGCCCCTGGGTCTATCTCTTATCATATAAGCTTTCAATCTACTTTTATTTGCATCTTTACTTTTGCAATCTATATTATAAAATACCAAAAATATATTTATCTTATCATACTATCTCTATCAGATCTCACTTTCGCAAGTGGCCGTGAAGGGATTGACAACCCCTTTATTGCGTTGGTTGCGAGTTCTTTGTTTGTTTGTGTAGGTGCGTGGGACTTTTGAGGATCCTCCTACTGGATTGATACCTTGGTTCTCAAAAACCGAGGGAAATACTTACACTACTATTGCTGCATCACCCTTTCCTCTTCAAGGAAAACCAACGCAAGCTCAAGACGTAGCAAGAAGGATTTCTGGCGCCGTTGCCGGGGAGGTCTTCGCTCAAGTCAAGACATACCAAGTACCCATCACAAACTCATCTCCCTAGCATTTACATTATTTGCCATTTGCCTCTCGTTTTCCTCTCCCCCCACTTCACCCTTGTCATTTTATTCGCCCTCTCTTTCCCAATCTTCTCCTCTCTTTCGCTTGCCTTTTTCTGTTTGCTTGTGTGCAGATTACTTGTCTCCATGGCGCAAGATAATACCAAATTGTGTGATTTCTCCAATACCAATAATAATGATTTCCTTAGTACTTCGATTGCTCCTCTTAATGATGTTGAGTATTGTGAAATCAATACTGCTTTGCTGAATCTTGATATGAAAGATCAATTCACCGGCCTTCCTAGTGAAGATGCCGCTACTCATCTAAACAACTTTGTTGATTTGTGTGATATGCAAAAGAAGAAAGATACGGATAATGATATTGTTAAATTGAAGTTATTTCCGTTTTCCCTTAGAGATCGTACTAAAGTTTGGTTTTCATCTTTGCCTAAGAATAGTATTGATTCTTGGAACAAGTGCAAAGATGCTTTTATCTCTAAGTATTTTCCTCCCACTAAGATCATCACTCTTAGGAATGATATTATGAATTTTAAACAACTTGATCATGAGAATGTTTTCCAATCTTGGGAAAGAATGAAATTGATGATTCACAATTGCCCTACTCATGGTTTGAATTTATGGATGATCATACAAAAATTTTATGCCGGATTGAATTTTGCTTCTAGAAATCTTTTAGATTCGGCCGCGGGAGGCACTTTTATGGAAATCACTTTAGGAGATGCTACAAAACTTCTTGACAATATTATGGCTAATTATTCTCAATGGCACACCGAAATATCTACTAGTAAAAAAGTGCATGCTATAGAAGAAATTAATGTTTTGTGTGGAAAGATGGATGAACTTATGAAATTATTTGCTACTAAGAGTGCTCCTATTGATCCCAATGATATGCCTTTGTCTACTTTGATTGAGAATAATAATGAATCTATGGATGTGAATTTTGTTGGTAGGAATAGTTTTGGACACAATGCTTATAGAGGAAACTTTAATTCTAGACCGTTCCCTAGTAATTCCTCTAATAATTATGGAAATTCCTACAATAATTCTTATGGTAATTTTAATAAGATGCCCTCTGATTTTGAGAATAGTGTGAAAGAATTTATGATCTCTCAAAAGAATTGTAATGCCTTGCTTGAAGAAAAATTGTTCAAAGTTGATGATTTGGCTAGGAACGTTGATAGACTCTCGCTTGATGTTGATTCTCTTAAGCTTAGATCTAATCCTCCTAATCATGATATCAATAAGTCTCTCAAAGCAATTAGAGTGTCCATTGACGAGTGCAAAGAAAGAACCGCTAGATTGCGTGCTAAGAAATATTGCTTTGTAAAGGCGTGTTCTTCTAGTTTCCATAAAAATAATGATGAAGATCTTAAAGTTATTGATGTGTCCCCTATTAGATCTTTGTTTTAAATATGAATCTTAATAATGATGGGACTGGAGATGAGTCAACTTTAGTTAAAAGGCGTCCCAATAATTCGGAGTTTTTAGATCTTGATTCTAAATTTGGTAAAAGTGGGATTGGAGAGGTCAAGACTTTAAATAGCATTGAACCCACTATTTTGGATTTCAAGGAATTTGATTATGATAATTGTTCTTTAGAAAGTTGCATTTCCTTGTTGCAATCCGTTGTGAATTCTCCTCATGCTTATAGTCAAAATAAAGCTTTTACCAAACATATCGTTGATGCCTTGATGCAATCTTATGATGAAAAACTTAATTTGGAAGTTTCTATACCTAGAAAACTTAATGATGAGTGGGAACCTACTATAAAGATTAAAATTAAAGATCATGAGTGTTATTCTTTATGTGATTTGGGTGCTAGTGTTTCCAGATTCCGAAAACTTTATGTGATATTCTAAGTTTCCATGATCTTGATGATTGCTCTTTAAATTTGCACCTTGCGGATTTCCACCATTAAAAAGCCAATGGGAAGGATCAATTATGTTCTCATTGTTGCAAATATAAATTTGGTGCCCGTTGATTTTATCGTTTTTGATATAGATTGCAATCTTTCTTGCCCTATTATTCTTGGTAGACCTTTCCTTAGAACGATTGGCGCGATTATTGATATGAAGGAAGGGAATATTAGATTCCAATTTCCATTAAGGAAAGGCATGGAGAACTTTCCAAGAAAGAAAATCAAATTACCTTATGAATCTATCATGCGAGTTACTTATGAATTGAGTGCCAAAGATGGCACTACTTGAATCTATCTTCGCTTTTATGCCTAGCTACGGCGTTGAACGATAGCACTAGTTGGGAGGCAACCCAATTTTATTTGTGTTTTTTGTTTTTGTTTCTGTTTAGTAATAAATTTTGCATCTACCTTCTGTTTAGATGTGTTTTTATGTTTTAATTAGTGTTTGTGCCAAGTAGAACCTATAGGATAACCTATGGTGATAGTTAATTTGATTCCACTGAAAAACAGAAACTTTGCACGCACTAAATGAGTTTTGTTAAATCATAGAAACGTGCTTTTGCGTTGATTCTTTTCTCTGTAGATCAATAGATAAATTTCCCAGGACTTCCTATTTATGTAGGATTTTTTGAGTTACAGAAGTATTCGTGGGTTACAAATTGCTACAGACTTTTCTGTTTTTGACAGATTCTGTTTTTCGTGTGTTGTTTGCTTATTTTGATGCATCTATGGCTAGTATTAAGTGGTATGAACCATAGAGAACTTGGAATTACAGTAGGTTTAACACCAATATAAATAAATAATGAGTTCATTACAGTACCTTATGTGGTGGTTTTGCTTTCTTTCACTAACGGAGCTTATGAGATTTCCTGTTGAGTTTTGTGTTGTAAAGTTTTCAAGTTTTGGGTAAAGATTTGATGGACTATGGAATAAGGAGTAGCAAAAGCCTAAGCTTGGGGATGCTCATGGAACCCCAAGATATTCAAGAATGGCCAAAAGCCTAAGCTTGGGGATGCCCCCGGAAGGCATCCCCTCTTTCGTCTTCGTTCATTGGTAACTTTACTTGGAGCTATATTTTTATTCGCCACATGATATGTGTTTTGCTTGGAGCGTCTTGTATGATATTAGTCTTTGATTTTTAGTTTACCACAATCATCCTTGCTGTACACACCTTTTGGGAGAAGCCCACTTGATTAGAATTTACTAGAATACTCTATGTGCTTCACTTATATCTTTTGAGCTAGGTAGTCTTTGCTCTAGTGCTTCACTTATATGTTTTAGAGCACGGCGGTGGCTTAATTTTGTAGAAATTGTTAGTCTCTCAGGCTTCACTTATATTATTTTGAGACTCTTTTAGAACATCATGGTATTTTCTATGGTTATAAAATTGGTCCTAGAATGGTAGGCATCCAAGTTGGGTATAATAAAAACTATCATAGAAAGTGAATTGGATGCTATGATCAATTTGATACTTGATAATTGTTTTGAGATATGGAGGTAGTGATATTAAAGTCATGCTAGTTGGGTGATTATAAATTTAAAGAATGCTTGCATTGAAGTTTGTGATTCCCTTAGCATGCACGTATGGTGAACCGCTTTGTGATGAAGTTGGAGCACAATTTTATTTAATGATTGTCTTCCTTATGAGTGGCGGTCGGGGACGAGCGATGGTCTTTTCCTACCAATCTATCCCCCTAGGAGCATGCGTGTAATATTTTGTTTTTGATGACTTGTAGATTTTTGCAATAAGTATATGGGTTCTTTTGACTAATGTTGAGTCCATGGATTATACGCACTCTCACCCTTCCACCATTGTTAGCCTCTCTTGTGCCGCGCAACTTTCGCCGGTACCATACATCCACCATATACCTTCCTCAAAACAGCCACCATACCTACCTATTATGGCATCTCCATAGCCATTCCGAGATATATTGCCATGCAACTTTCCATCGTTCTGTTTATATGACACACATCATCATTGTCATATTGCTCTTTGCATGATCATGTAGTTGGCATCGTATTTGTGGCAAGGCCACCTTCATAATTTTCATACATGTCGCTCTTGATTCATTGCATATCCCGGTACACCGCCGGAGGCATTCATATAGAGTCATATCTTGTTCTAAGTATTGAGTTGTAATTCTTGAGTTGTAAGTAAATAAAAGTATGATGATCTTCATTATTAGAGCATTGTCCCAGTGAGAAAAGGATGATGGAGACTATGATTCCCCCACAAGTCGGGATGGGACTTCGGACTAAAGAAAGAAAAAAAAGAAAGAAAAAGGAGAAAGGACAAAAAAAGGCACAAAAGAAAAAAAAGAAAAAAAAGAAAAGAAAAAATGAGAGAAAAATAGAGAAGGGACAATGCTACTATCCTTTTTACCACACTTGTGCTTCAAAGTAGCACCATGATCTTCATGATAGAGAGTCTCCTATGTTGTCACTTTCATATACTAGCGGGAATTTTTCATTATAGAACTTGGCTTGTATATTACGATGATGGGCTTCCTTAAAATGCCCTAGGTCTTCGTGAGCAAGCGAGTTGGATGCACACCCACTTAGTTTCTTTTGTTGAGCTTTCATACATTTATAGCTCTAGTGCATTCATTGCATGACAATCCCTACTCACTCACATTGACATCTATTAATGGGCATCTCCATAGCCCGTTGATACGCCTAGTTGATGTGAGACTATCTTCTCCTTTTTTGTCTTCTCCACAACCACCATTCTATTCCACAAATAGTGTTATGTCCATGGCTCACGCTCATGTATTGCGTGAAAGTTGAAAGAGCTTGAGATTACTAAAGTATGAAACAATTGCTTGGCTTGTCATCGGGGTTGTGCATGATTAAATACTTTGTGTGATGAACATAGAGCAACAACCAGACTATATGATTTTGTAGGGATAACTTTCTTTAGCCATGTTATTTTGAGAAGACATGATTGCTTGATTAGTATGCTTGAAGTATTACTATTTCTTATGTAAATATGAACTTTTATTTTGAATCATTTGGATCTGAACATTCATGCCACAATAAAGAAAATTACATTGGGAATTATGCTAGGTAGCATTTCACATCAAAAAATCTGTTTTTATCATTTACCTATTCGAGGACGAGCAGGAATTAAGATTGGGGATGCTTGATACGTCTCCAATGTATCTATAATTTTTTATTGTTCCATGCTATTATATTACCTGTTTGGATGTTTGTGGGCTTTACTTTACACATCTATATCATTTTTGGGACTAACCTACTAACCGAAGGCCCAGCCCGTATTGTTTTTTTTGCCTATTTCAGTATTTCGAACAAAAGGAATATCAAACGGAGTCCAAATGCAATGAAACCTTCAGGAGCGTGATTTTTGGAATGAACGTGATCCAGAGGACTTGGAGTGAAAGTCAAGAAGAAGCCGAGGCGGCCACGAGGGTGGAGGGCGCGCCCACCCCTACAGGGAGCGCCCCCTATCTCGTGGGCCCCTCGGGCGGCCATCGACCTACTTCTTCCTCCTATGTATACCCACGTACCCCGAGAACATCAGAACAAGCCACGAAAACCTAGTTCCACCGTCGTAACCTTCTGTATCCGCGAGATCCCATCTTGGAGCCTTCGCTGGCGCTCCGCCGGAGGGGGAATCGACCATGGAGGGCTTCTACATCAACACCATAGCCCCTCCGATGAGTTGTGAGTAGTTTACCACAGACCTTTGGGTCCATAGTTATTATCTAGATGGCTTCTTTTCTCTTTTTGGATCTCAATACCATGTTCTCCTCAATCTTCTTGGAGATCTATTCGATGTAACTCTTTTTGCGGTGTGTTTGTCGAGATCCGATGAATTGTGGGTTTATGATCAAGTTTATCTATGAGAAATATTTGAATCTCCTCTGAATTCTTTCATGTATGATTGAGTTATCTTTGCAAGTCTCTTCGAATTATCAGTTTGGTTTGGCCTACTAGATTGATCTTTCTTGCAACGGGAGAAGTGCTTAGCTTTGGGTTCAATCTTGTGGTGTCCTTTCCCAGTGACAGCAGGGGCAGCAAGGCACGTATTGTATTGTTGCCATCAAGGATAAAAAGATGGGGTTTATATCATATTGCATGAGTTTATCCCTCTACATCATGTCATCTTTCTTAATGCGTTACTCTGTTCTTATGAACTTAATACTCTAGATGCATGCTGGATAGCGGTCGATGTGTGGAGTAATAGTAGTAGATGCAGGCAGGAATCGGTCTACTTGTCACGGACGTGATGCCTATATACATGATCATGCCTAGATAATCTCATAATTATTCGTTTTTCTATCAATTGCTCAACAGTAATTTGTTCACCCACCGTAATACTTATGCTATCTTGAGAGAAGCCACTAGTGAAACCTATGGCCCCGGGGTCTATCTCTTATCATATAAGCTTTCAATCTACTTTATAAGCTTTCAATCTACTTTTATTTGCATCTTTACTTTTCCAATCTATATTATAAAATACCAAAAATATATTTATCTTATCATACTATCTCTATCAGATCTCACTTTTGCAAGTGACCGTGAAGGGATGGACAACCCCTTTATTGCGTTGGTTGCGAGTTCTTTGTTTGTTTGTGTAGGTGCGTGGGACTTTTGAGGAGCCTCCTACTGGATTGATATCTTGGTTCTCAAAAACTGAGGGAAATACTTACGCTACTATTGCTGCATCACCCTTTCCTCTTCAAGAAAAACCAACGCAAGCTCAAGACGTAGCAGTGAGGGGGGCGCACAACCCCTTAGTGGGCTGGTGTGCCCCCTCCTATAGGCCCATGAGGCCCCCAACACTTGCCGGGGCCCCCCGAAACCCTTTTCGGTCATCTTGGTCATAACTTGGTGCCCCTGGAACACTTCCGGACTCCGACACCCTTCGTCCTATATATCAATCTTCACCTTCGGACCATTCCGGAGTTCCTCTTCACGTCCGGGATCTCATCCGGGACTCTGAAAACCTTCGGTAACTACCATAATGACTCAACTATGCTTATATCGTCACCAAATGTTAAGTATGTAGACCCTGCGGGTTCGAGAACTATGCAGACATGACCGAGACACCTCTACGGTCAATAAATAATAGCAGGACCTGGATGCCCATATTGGTTCCTACATATTCTACGAATATGTTTATCGGTCGAACCTCGATGTCAAGGATTCGATCAATCCTGTATGTAGTTCCCTTTGTCTATCGGTAGGTTACTTACCCGAGATTCGATTGTCGGCATCACCATACCTAGTTCAATCTCATTACCGGCAAGTCTCTTTACTTGTTCTGTTATACAAGATCCCGTGGCTAACTCTTTAGTCACATTGCTTGCAAGCTCATTGTGATGTTGTATTACCGAGTAGGCCATGACATACCTCTCCGTCACATGGAGCGAGAAATCCCAGTCTTGGTCCATGCCAACTCAGCAGATACCCTCAGAAATACCTGTAGATGACCTTTATGCTCGCCCAATTACGTTGCGATGTTTGGTACACACAAGGCACTCCTACGGTGTCAGTGAGTTGCATATCTCATGGTCATAGGAACATATACTTTGCCATGCAGAAAACGATAGCAATAAACATGACACGATCATATGCTACATTTATAGTTTGGGTCTTGTCCATCACATCAATCTCCTAATGATGTGACCCCGTTATCAAATGACAACTCATGTCTATGGCCAGGAACCACAACCATCTTTGATCAACGAGCTAGACTGGTAGAGGCTCACTAGGGACATGTTGTCTATGTATCCACACATGCATTTGAGTTTCCGGTCAATACAATTATAGCATGGATAATAAACAATTATCATGAACAAGGAAATATAATAATAACCACTTTATTATTGCCTCTAGGGCATTTCCAGCAGTCTCCCACTTGCACTAGAGTCAATAATTTAGTATTACATGGTAATGAATCGAACACCCATAGAGTTCTCGTGTTGATCATGTTTTTCTCGTTGAAGAGGTTTAGTCAACGGATCTGCAACATTCATATACATATCTACTTTGCAAATGTTTATGTCCTCCTCCTTGACTGCATCATGGATGGAGTTGAAGCATCACTTTATGTGTCGGGTCCTCTTGTCAAACCTTGGTTCCTTGGCTAGAGCAATGGCACCAATGTTATCACAAAACAGAGTCACTGGGTTAAGTACACTGGGCACAACTCCAAGATCTGTCATGAATTGCTTCATCCAGACACCTTTCGTCGCTGCCTCTGAGGCAGCTATGTAGTCTGCTTCGCATGTAAAATCATCTACCACGCTTTGCTTGGAATTGCACCAGCTAACGCTCCCCCATTCGGAATGTATATGTATCCGGTTTGAGACTTAGAGTCATCCGGATTAGTGTCAAAGCTTGCATCGACGTAACCCTTTACGACGAGCTCTTGATCACCTCCATAAACGAGAGACATTTCCTTAGTCCTTTTTAGGTACTTAAGGATATTCTTCACCGATGTCCAGTGATCCACTCCTGGATTACTTTGAAACCTTACGGCCATACCTATGGCAAGGGTGACATCCGGTCTTGTGCACAACATCGCATACATGGTAGAGCCTATGGCAGAAGCATAGGGGATGACACTCATCTTTTTTCTATCCTCTGTAGTCGCTAGGCACTGAGTCTGACTCAACTTCACACCTTGCATAACATGGAAGAACGACTTCTTGGGCTGATCCATTTTGAACTTCTTCAAAATCTTATCAAGGTATGTGCTTTGTGAAAGTCCTGTTAAGCGTCTTAATCTATCTCTATAGATCTTGATGCCTAATATGAAAGCAGCTTCTCCTAGGTCCTTCATTCAGAAACTCTTGTTCAAATATTCCTTCATGTTTTCCAAAAGTTATATATTGTTTCCAATCAGCAATTTGTCATCCACACACAACATTAGAAATGCTATAGAGCTCCCACTAACTTTCTTGTAAATACAAGCTTCTCCATAAACTTGTATAAACCCAAACGCTTTGATCACCTCATCAAAGCGAATATTCCAACTCCGAGATGCTTGCACCAGCCCATAAATGGATCGCTGGAGCTTGCACACTTTGTCAGCATTCTCTGGATCGACAAAACCTTTTGGTTGCATCATATACAACTCTTCCTAAAGGAAACCGTTAAGGAACACTGCTTTGACATCCATATGCCATATTTCATAATTGAAAAATGCAGCTATTGCCAAAATGATTCTGATAGACTTTAGCATCGCTATGGGTGAGAAAGTCTCATCGTAGTCAACTCTTTGAACTTGTGAAAACCCCTTTACCACAAGTCGAGCTTTATAGACGGTGATATTACCGTCCGTGTCCGTCTTCTTCTTGAAGATCCATTTATTCTGAATGGCCTTTCGCCCTTCAGTTAATACTTACAAAGTCCATACTTTGTTTTCATACATGGATCCCATCTCAGATTTCATGGCCTCTAACCATTTTTCAGAATCCTGGCCCACCATCGCTTCTTCATAGCTCATAGGTTCATCGTTGTTGTTGTTGTTGTTGTTGTTGTCCAACAACATGACCTCTAAGACATGGTTACCTTACCACTCGGGAGTAGTACGTATCCTTGTCGACCTACGAGTTTTGATAGTAACTTGATCCGAAACTTCATGATCACTATCATTAGTTTCCTCTTCAACTGGTGTAGGTGTCACAGAAACATCTTTCTGCGCTGCACTACTCACTGGGGTTGAAGTAAAGGTTTAACAACCTCATCAACTTCTATCTTCCTCCCACTCAATTATTAGAAACTCTTTCTCGAGAAAGGACCCGTTCTTAGTGACAAACACTTTCCCTTCAAATCCGAGATAGAAGGTATACCCAACCGTCTCTTTTGGGTATCCTATGACGACACACTTGTCCGCTTTGGGTTCAAGCTTTTCTGGCTGAATCCTTTTGACATAAGCATCGCAGCCCCAAACCTTAAGAAAAGATAACTTAGGTTTCTTGCCAAACCACAATTCATACGGTGTCATCTCCACGGACTTAGATGGTGCCCTGCTTAAAGTGAATGCAGCCGTCTCTAATGCATAACACCAAAATGATAATGGCAAATCGGCAAGAGACATCATAGAACGCACCATATCCAATAAGGTACGATTACAGTGTTCGAACACACCATTACGTTGTGGTGTTCCAGGTGGTGTCAACTGTGAAACAATTCCACATTGTTTTAAGTGATTGCCAAACTCATAACTCAGGTACTCTCCCCCTGGATCAGATCATAGGAATTTCATCTTCTTGTTACTATGATTCTCAACTTCACTTCAAGATTGCTTGAACTTTTCAAACGTCTCAGACTTGTGCTTCATTAAGTAAATATACCCATATCTACTCAAATCATCGGTGAAGCTGAGAAAGTAACGATATCCATCGTGTGCGTCAACGCTCATCGGACCACACACATCAGTATGTATGATTTCCAACAAGTCACTTGCCTGTTCCATTTTTCGGAAAAAGGGGTCTTAGTCATGTTACCCATGAGGCATGGTTCACATGTGTCAAGTAATCCAAAATCAAGTGACTCCAAAAGTCCATCAACATGGATTTTCTTCATGTGCTTTACACCAATATGACGTAAGCGGCAGTGCCACAAGAAAGTGGTACTATCATTATCAACTCTACATCTTTTGGCATCAATGTTATGACATGTGTATCATCACTATCAAGATTCAATAAGAATAAACCCCTCACAATGGGTGCATGACCATAAAAGATATTAGCCATATAAATAGAACAAGCATTATTCTCTGATTTAAATGAGTAACCGTCTCGCATTAAACAAGATCCAAATATAATGTCCATGCTCTACACAGGCACTAAATAATAATTATTCAGGTTCATCACTAATCCCGATGGTAATCAAAGAGCAAGCATGCCGACAGCGATCACATCAACTTTGGAACCATTTCCCATGCAAATCATCACTTCGTCCTTTGCCAGACTCCATCTATTCCGTAGTTCCTGCTTTGAGTTGCAAATGTGAGCAACCAAACTGGTATGAAATACCCAGGCACTACAACGAGAGTTGGTAAGGTACACATCAATAACATGTATATCATATATACCTGTGTTAACGTCGGCCCCCTTCTTGTCGGCTAGATACTTGGGGCATTTTTTCTTCCAGTGGCCAGTTCCTTTGCAATAGAAGCACTCAGTCTCCGGCTTGGGTCCAGCCTTGGGTTTCTTCACGGGAGGAGCAACTGCTTTGCCTCCTTTCTAGAAGTTTCCCTTCTATCCCTTGCCTTTTTTTGAAACTAGTGGTTTTATTCACCATCAACACTTGATGCTCCTTCTGGATGTCTGACTCAACGACTTTCAGCATCACGAACAGCTCAAAGACTAACTTGTTCATCCCTTGCATGTCATAGTTCAACAGAAAGCTCTTATAGCTAGGTGGTAGAGATTGAAGAACTCTGTAGTGACAGCCCCTGGCGGGAGCTCAACTCCCAACTCAGCCAGACGGTTGTAGTACCCAGACATTCTGAGTATGTGCTCACTGACAGACCCATTCTCCTCCATCTTGCAGGCATAGAACTTATCGGTGGTTCCATACCTCTCAATCCGGATATTCTTCTCAAAGATAAACTTCAACTACTGGAACATCTCATATGCTCCATGACGTTCAAAACTCCTTTGAAGTCCCGTATCTAGGCTATAAAGCATGGCGCACTGAATTATTGAGTAAATCAACACACGACTACCAGGCATTCACAACGTCCATAGTCGCTGTAGGGGGTGGCGCACTGCCGGTGTACAAAAGTAGGGGCTCTCCTTTGTACCCCTTTACTTGTGCACGGGCAGTCAGAGCCGCGCCCACGGCCACACTTAGCAGGGCAGAGGAGGGAAGCCAGAGCCACAAGACAATCAAGGCAACGCCAAGACCAGAAACATAAAGAGCAAGAGGGTGGGGTGGGCTCCCCTGGCAAGACCCTTGCCGGGCGCGGCCCCCGCAGCCTCGGCAAGAGCCTTGCCGGGGCAACTTGCCCAACGCCGGCAGAGCGCGCCACCCTTGAGCCCAAGGGTTCCAACGCCATAAACCACAGTGGAACCAAGGCTCGAGAGACACCTCCATGGTGGCATGCAGATCTTCGTGAAGATCATTAACACACAAGATCAGATGAGGACCAGAAGACGGCAGTCCTCGGCAAGATCCTTGTCGAGGATATCCACGAGACCTCCGGCAAGATCCTTGCCGGGGACGACCGCGATGCCACGGCAAGACCCTTGTCAAGGACATCAGCGGGGCCGCAGCCAGGCCCGCACCTGCCAAGACTCCACCGTCGTTCCCATGCAGCTGCCAGCCCAGCCAGCTAGGCGAGCACCTACGTGGCAACGTGCGGCCCCTAGACCAGCTCAACAAGCACCTGCGTGGTGGCATACAGATCTTCGGGAAGACCCTACCGCCGCACCAGCTCAGCAGCCTGCCAGCCTACATAGCACTGCACGCCTTGTTGGCCAGGATGCGTGTCGAAGCAAGGCGAGGCGGCGATGGACGAGATGGGCCTTGTTCTCGTCCCCAATAAAGCAAGGGGACACCTAAGGGGCGCATTTAATGCATTTCATCCCGTAATGGCGGGCGATAAGCTCATCCACTGTACCCTTTCCACCTCTTGTGTGCCACTGTGGCGTCCTCTTTTGCCTATAAAAGGAGGCCTGAGGCATACTGGAGGGGGATTCGGCTCTTTTGAGCAAGTCACGCATCGTAGCTAGCTCAAGAACACTCAAATATACACCAAAGCAGGACTAGGGTATTACGCATCCTCGCGGCCCGAACCTGGGTAAACGATCTTTGTGCTGGTTCCTAGACCCGCTCTTTCCACAACCTCGCGCCCGCCGACCGTAGTAGGGATTCCAGTGATCCCATAGGTGTTGTTCCCACCGACATCTTTGGCGCGCCAGGTAGGGGGGCGCAGTTGTGAAAATCCGGTCTAGCGACTAGTCTAGCAGTTCTTCATCGCCATGGCTTCCAAGGAAGAAGGCGACCAAATGAGCGACATCATTTGCGGATGCAGTGAATGCTCGTGCAATGATAAAAAAAGCTAAGTCACGCAAAACTTTGAGCAATTCTTTTTTATACGATTATTCTCCTTGGAGATCTTTCCCTCTGTATGAGAAACCTGCATGCAACGGGGCCCTTCCACTATTGGCAACGCCCTTGTTCTGTTTCGAGTCTGCTCAACAGTTCGAGCGGCTGCGTCGAGAATGCTAGGGTAGCCTTCCACTATTGGCAACGCTCCCGTTCTGTTTCGAGTCCGCCCAACAGTTCGGGTGGCCGCGCTGAGAACAATAAGGTGGTTCGCCCGGCAGCAAGCACACCCAGCAGGCTATTGAGGATTCGTCCTCAAGGTGCCGCGGCCTGGGTTTACACGCCGGCAAGCCTACCCAATTAACGTAGGGTGGACATACAGAGAGAGATCAAATTGGAAAATAACATGCATCGTTTCAAAAGTACTACAGAGTTATATTACATCAATTGTTGCTGCGGTTCTAAATAAAGATAAAAATTGTCTTGATCGTGAACCTACAGCGGCGATGAGAAATGGGGTGCCTAGTCCCGGTGCTGGCCCTCCACCCTCTCGATTCCGTCGACGCGGCTGATGATGGGCTTGATGCGCTCCTCGAGCGTCGCGAGATCCACATCCTCCGGCAACCTCTCCAGCACGGCGTTGAAGTCGAGGCTAGGGTTCCAGTACGCCACCTTGGTGAGGACCTTGGTCAGGGCACCCCAGCAAAGCTGCCATGCCTCATTGGCCAGAAAGCTCGCTCTGTTAGAGCAAAACTGCTCCAAGGCTCCAAGGACGCCCTCGAAGAACAGAGTCAGCTTGGCGTTGGGACTCACATTTGGCTCCAGGGCGTACCTTACGTTCGGCATCCCCATGGCGCCCAACTTCGTGGCGATCTGGCCGGCAACGTTGGCGAGGCGGCTGATCCAGAGGTTTTCGCCCTTCATGAAATTCTCGTGGTTGGCAGCGTCATTTCTCCATAGCTGCCTCTACTTCTCCAGACTCTTGGTCAGGGTCTCCTCCTGGGCCTTGACCTCCGAAAGCGTCCCCTCAAGACCCTCCAGCTTCAGCTTCAGGTCCTTGATGGAGTGGTTGGTGCGGGTGAGCAGCTTGGCCTTGTCGAGGACTGCGGCCTGAGCCTCCGTCAAGGCGCAGCTGATCGTGTCCTTCTCCTTCGCCAGCTCCTGGGCCCTGTTCTTCAGGCTGTCCCGCTCCACCTCCAGCTCCTTCACCTTGTTGCCATGGACCAGAGCTTGAGCATCGAGTGCTTCCCTGTGCTTCTGCTCTCCAGCTATTGGGTCCGCTGCACGACGAGCTTCTCGACCTCCTCATCCTTGCCGCAGAGTGTGGCGGCGAGCGCCGCCTCACGAGTGGCGAGGTCCTCCTCCTGGGAGTTCAGCATGGCCTGGTGCTAGTGCCGGGCAGCCTCGGCCCTGGCGGCCTGTTCCCTCGCCGCCTCCTGGGCCGTCTTGACATCGACCTACTTCAAGATGAGCTCTTGCTTGCGCTCGGCCAGCTGATCTTGGATAGCCTTCAGCTCTTCATGGGCCTGGCGGAACTAGGCATGCGTCTCAGCGACACGCTCCTTGAGATCCGCTTCCGCCTTGTCCGCCGCCGCCACCCTGGAATTTACCTTGTCCAGACGGGTGCGGTGGAGCACCTGGAGCTTCTAGAAGCTGGCGCCCATGGCCCGAAGAAGCTGCTCTTCTTGGGAACCGCCACCACCGGTGCTCGGTTCGTCGACAACCTCGAGCCTGGCGGCGGCGAGTGCCTCGTCGTCAAACACTTCCCCCTCGGCCAGTGCCCTGGTGCCCACCATCCCTGGAAGGTGGACGAATAGGTCGTCGCCCACCTTCAAGTACTTCCCCAAGTCAGAGGCGGCAGAGGAGGAGGGTTGGTCGTCGACCACCTACTCCTTAGTAGCAGCCTTGCCGGCCTCCCCGACAGGCCCCTTGCCGGCCTCCTCGGCGGCGCCCTTGCCGGCCTCCTTGGCGGCAGCCTTGCCAGTCTCTCTGGCAGGCCCCTTGGCGGCGTCCTTAGCAGTGGTCTTGGCGGCGATCTTGTCGGCCTCGGCCTCGGCGTCCTTGGCGACCTCCTTGATGACAGCGCTGATGTCCTCCCGGTCCACCGAGGGAAGATCTAGACAACGAGAAGGGGAAATGAGGCGAAGCCAAGACCAAGGTTAAAAAAATGAGGACAGAAAGCAAATGACTTACCCGTGTCGGGCTGGGAAGATGTGGCCCCCTCCCCGCCAACATCTGTTGCCGAGACGGAGCCACCAGCGCCCAAGTTCGCCTCCTCCTCCTCCTCCGTGCGCATGGGCTCGGTGCTTGGTGCCCTTGCCGGGGACACCATTCGGGGCGGCGTGGTTGATGGGGGCGGCGTATTGGGGGTGGCCCTCGGTGGCTCCTCCTGCTACCGTCCTCCTCCTGCAGCCACGGCAAGGTCAGTACCAAAGGATTGTGCTCCAACGCACGTTTATAAGGAGTGAGTTGTGGACGCACGCTGGGGGCTGAGACGGGGGCTGCGCCGGGGGCTGCTGTCCGGCCTGATCTCCACCACCGGCGTGCGTGAAGCGCCCGCCGGGGGCTGGTCGCCCGCCGACGCCCTGGCCCTCTTCGCCACCCTCTGGGCCAGCGTTTCCCTGTCCCTGCAAAGATGAAAACAAGTGAAGAAAAGCAGTGCAGTTTGAAAGAACGAAGGTGACAAAGGGCAAACACTTACTCGTCCTCTGCCTCCTCTCCCGTTGCCTTCCTTTTTCTCCTTGGGCTGAGAGACCCAAAATCGAAGACGACCTCTGTGTCGACATCGGCGGGAGAAGGGGAAGGGGATTGATTCCGGCAACGCTTGGCCGAAGAAGAGGCAGTCGCTTTCTTCTTCACCTCCGCGGTCTTTGCCGCCTTCTTTGTTGTCGCGGCCCTCGTTTGGCGCACGGACTCCCCCTGGGCCCATTGCCGCAGTTCGGTCCTGCCGGGCTGGACCGGCTCGCTAGAGCTAGCCCGCCACAAGACACGCTTCTTTCCCGTGGCCGGAGGGTTGTCAGCCTCGGCCTCTTCCTCGGTCGACTCCCCGACCACGTCCTCCACAAGGGGGGCCTCGGTGTTGACGCCGTTGGCCTCCCCGGTAGACCCCGCCCACTGGGTGAGCTCCCTCTCCTCCGCGGCCGCGTCGGCCTCGTCCTCCATGCCGCCAGCGCTACCGGCCTCCCTAGCGAGCTCCACCTCCGCCATCCTGGCGGCGATATAGTCCAACTCCGCCTGGGTGGTGTCCTCGATGAGCAGTGGCTCGTCGTGGTCATAGCCCTCCGACAAGTTGTTGAAGAACTGCTGCACTTCGCATGCCGGGGGCTCGGCCCAGGACGGGTCGAGGCCGTGCACGTTGAAGACTGGCATCATGTCGAGGATGGAGGACTGGCAAGAATTGTTGCTCAGCGGGAACACACCCGGTGGCAACCCAAAAAGGGCCCCCTTGACGACCTTGCCGGCCTTCACGGCCCTCCCGGTCCTCTCCACCATGCCGTTGCTGAACACATCGAGCTGAAAGAGACTTTGACAGAAATGGGCGTGTCCCATCACCGTGAAATTATGCTTCATGCCGGGGCGGAGCCTCATGATGTCGGCCACATTCCTAAAGTCCCATGCCAGCCTCCCCTTTTTATGCAGCGGGGCAATTCAGCGGCGGATGAAGTCCGTCCCAATCATATCCAGGGTGAGCCCGTCCATGGTGAGGCGATGGATCCTGGTGGTGCCGATCGAAAGCTTCCTGTCATTGGCGTCGAGGTTGCTCCTGTCCTCGTCGCGGGTCAGTAGGCTCTGACGAACCCGGCAGAGCTCTGGCGGGTTCTTCTCTTCGATCCAGCACCATCGGCCCCGCCACTCCTCCCACCTCTCCTTGTGGGCACCCTTCGGATACGTGCCTTTCTCCTGGACCCTTGGGATCTAGGAGATGCTCCCGGAGATGGCGCCCCCTGGTTGGAGGCGAGGGTAGAAGTAGTGGCGGAAGAGCGCCATGCTGGGGAGCACCCCGGCAAAGCCCTCACAGAGGTGAGCAAAGAAAGCTATGCACGCCACGACGTTCGACGTGAGATCCAAAAGATGAAAGCCAAAGGTGCACATGACTTTGTTAAAGAAGTCAGAGAAAGGAGGGCAGAGCCCACAGGAGAAGAAATCGACCAAAAAGGGGTAGCGATTTGGGCCGGCCTTGGCGCAATCGGCAGGCATAACACGCGTGGCAGGGTGACCCGTCGTCTCCGTCCCCCACAGAGGCCTGAATAAGTCCTTGAGGTGAATTGCATCGACCGTCGGCGGGGAGAAGTAGGCGGACTGCGCCCGCCACACCACCGCCTCGCTCTCCGGCGCTTCCCTCTCCCCGACATCCTTGGCCACCCCCTTGCCCCTGCTTGTTTTGGTTGCCATGGCGGCTAGAAGGAGGCAAAGGATCGAGAGCAATGAGGGCACAGCGGCGACGACCAAGAGTGAGAGCTTGAGGAGGAAGAAGATAGGGATGGTGGTTCTGAGATTGGAGAAGGCGCAGAGGGTAAATGACCAGCGCGCCTGCAGCTATTCCTTTTTATGGGGAAGGCGCGGGCCGCCTCTTTACCATTTACTACGACGTGATGCCTGCGTGCAGCAGGCGCCCCACGCATGACCCCCACGTTACGCACGGCCCTCCATGTCGCGCGTTCAACGCGGGTCATGGGGAAATGCAACGGGCGAAGGAGTTACTGCGGTAAGGCTCCGCCCCACCTGCCTGCGCACCGTTCTGGGCCTAGCCCAACAACGCATCGTGCTAATGTGTGTCCTAGGCCCGGGGACTCCTGTCGGTGTACAAAAGTAGGGGCTCTCCTTTGTACCCTTTTACCTGTGCACGGGCAGTCAGAGCCGCGCCCACGGCCACACTTAGCAGGGCAGAGGAGGGAAGCCAGAGCCACAGGACAATCAAAGCAACACCAAGACCAGAAACGTAAAGAGCAAGAGGGCGGGGTGGGCTCTCCCAGCAAGACCCTTGCCGGGCGCGGCCCCTGCAGCCCCGGCAAGAGGCTTGCCGGGGCAACTTGCCCAATGCTAGCAGAGCGCGCCACCCTTGTGCCCAAGGGTTCCAACGCCATCAACCACAGTGGAACCAAGGCTCGGGAGGCACCTCCATGGTGGCATGCAGATCTTCGTGAAGATCATTAACACACAAGATCAGATGAGGACCAGAAGACGGTATCCACGAGACCTCTGGGAAGAACCTTGCCGGGGACGACCGCGATGCCGAGAACATCAGCGGGGCCGCAGCCAGGCCCGCACCTGCCAAGACTCCACCACTGTTCCCATGCAGCTGCCAGCCCAGCCAGCTAGGCGAGCACTTGCGTGGCAACATGCGGCCCCTGGACCAGCTCAGCAAGCACCTGCGTGGTGGCATGAAAATCTTCGGGAAGACCCTACTGCCGCACCCACTCAGCAGCCTGCCAGCCTACATGTAGCTGCACACCTTGTTGGCCAGGACGCGTGTCGAAGCAAGGCGAGGCGGCGACGGACGGGACGGGCCTCATTCCCGTCCCCAATAAAGCAAGGGGTCACCTAAGGGGCGCATTTAATGCATTTCGTCCCGTAATGGCGGGCGATAAGCTCAGCCAGTGTACCCTTTCCACCTTCTGTGTGCCACTGTGGTGTCCCCTTTTGCCTATAAAAGGAGGCCCGAGGCATACTGGAGGAGGATTCGGCTCTTTTGAGCAAGTCACGCATCGTAGCTAGCTCAAGAACACTCAAATATACACCAAAGAAGGACTAGGGTATTACGCATCCTCGCGGCCCAAACCTGGGTAAACGACCTTTGTGCTGGTTCATAGACCCGCTCTTTCCACAACCTCGCGCCCGCCGACCGTAGTAGGGATTCCAGTGATCCCATAGGTGTCGTTCCCACCGACACGCACCAAGTGGTGCATCAAAGACATATGCCTTTTGGGTAGCCGTGAGGATAATCCTCAGATTACGGGCCTAGTCCACAAAGTTACTTCCATCATCTTTCAGCTTAAATTTCTCTAGGAACACATTGAAATTAAGGGGAGCTACTGCGCGAGCCATTTATCTACAACATAAATTTGCAAAGGCAACTTTATACTATTTGTTAAATTATGAACGCCTAATATATACCCCATGTAATCGCACCTAAGACGGTCTGTCGTCTCGTTCTTGTAATACTCCTTCTCATAGTGATTGCGCCTTCGTGCCTGTGGTTTTCTCCCGCAAGGGTTTCCACATAAAAATCTAGGTGCTCTCATGTCTCGTTTATTCTCATTTTATCTAACACCATTGCATCATAAATGATTTCAGTTAATCATATTACTTAAGAACTCCCACTCAAATCAACATCCCTCCGGTTGTCCGAGTGTAGCACAATCCAAATTCACCAAACCAAGTTTGTTTATCACGTGGGATGAGGTGGTTTCAATGCTGAACATCTCCATGTTGATCATATCTACTATATGACTCGTGTTCGACCTTTCGGTCTCTTGTGTTACAAGGCCATGTCTGTACAGGCTACGCTTGTCAAGTTTAACCCAAATGTTCTGCATGTGCAAAACTAGCTTGCACCCAGTGTATGAGATGATCATGTTCTGTAATAGTGTATCACCAGTTGCCGTATTCATCGACATGGAAGTAGTGATACACTATTACAGAACATGATCATCTCATACATCAAATATATCTCATCATGTCTTTGGCCATACCATATCACAACATACCCTACAAAAATAAGTTAGATGTCCTCTAATTGTTGTTGCATGTTTTACGTGGCCGCTATGGGTATCTAGCAAGAACAATTCTTACCTACACAAAGCCACAATGGTGATATGCAAGTTGCTATTTAACCTTCTACAAGGACCGCCTTTGTCGAATCCGATTGAACTAAGGTGGGAGAGACAGACACCCGCCAGCCATCTTTATGCAACAAAGTCACATGTCAGTCAATGGAACCGGTCTCATGTACGTGGACATGTAAAGTTGGTCTGACCCGCTTCATCCTGCAACACTGCCGAATCAAGAAAAGACCAAGGAAGGAAGTAATCTGAATATCAACGCCCACAAACTCCTTTGTGTTCTACTCGTGATGTCATCTATGCATGGACCTAGCTCATGATGCCATTGTTGGGTAACGTTGCATGGGAAACAAAATATTTCCTACGCTCACCAAGGTCAATCTAGGAGATGAACATCTACAAGAGGAGAGATTGCATCTACATACCCTTGTAGATCACTAAACGGAAGCATTAAGAAACACAGTTGATGAAGTCAAACATCTTCGTGATCCAATCACGACCCGTCCCGCAAACTCCCTATCCAAGTGCCGAACAGACGACACCTCTGCGTTCAACACACGTACGTCTTGATGACGCCTTCACCTCCTCAATCCCGCGAGCGATGTGAAGGAAATATGCCCTAGAGGCAATAATAAAGTTATTATTTATTTCCTTATATCATGATAAATGTTTATTATTCATGCTAGAATTGTATTAACCGGAAACTTAGTACATGTGCGAACACATAGAAAAAAACCTAGTGTCCCTAGTATGCCTCTACTCGACTAGCTCGTTAATCAAAGATGGTTATGTTTCCTGACCATAGACATATGTTGTCATTTGATGAACGGGATCACAACATTAGGAGAATGATGTGATGGACATGACCCATCCGTCAGCTTAGCATCATGATCGTTACAGTTTCATTGCTACTGCTTTCTTCATGACTTATACATGTTCCTCGGACTATGAGATTATGCAACTCCCGAATACCGGAGGAACACCTTGTGTGATATCAAATGTCACAACGTAAATGGGTGATTATAAAGATGCTCTACACGTGTCCCTGAAGGTGTTTGTTGGGTTGGCATAGGTTGAGATTGGGTTGGCATAGGTTGAGATTAGGATTTGTCACTCAGTGTTTCGAAGAGGTATCTCTGGGCCCTCTCGGTAATGCTCATCACTATAAGCCTTGCAAGCAATGTGACTAATGAATTAGTTGTGGGACGAAGCATTACGGAACGAGTAAAGAGACTTGCCGGTAACGAGATTGAACTAGGTATGATGATACCGACGATCGAATCTTGGGCAAGCAACATACCGGTGACAAAGGGAACAACGTATGTTGTTATGTGGTTTGCCCGATAAAGATCTTCGTAGAATATGTAGGAGCCAATATGAGAATCCAGGTTCCGCTATTGGTTATTGATTAGAGATGTGTCTCGGCCATGTCTACATAGTTCTCGAACCAGTAGGGTCCGCACGCTTAACGTTCAATGACGATTTGTATTATGAGTTATGTGATTTGATGACCGAAGGTTGTTCGGAGTCCCGGATGAGATCACGGACATGACGAGGAGTCTAAAAATGGTCGAGATGTAAAGATCGATATATTGGAAGGCTATATTCGGACATCGGAAAGGTTTTGAGTGATTCGGGTATTTTTCGGAGTACCGGGGAGTTACGAGAATTCACCGGGAGAAGTAATGGGCCTTATTGGGCTTTAGTGGAGAGAGGGGAGAAGGGCCAAGAGATGGCGCGTGCCTCCCCCTGCCCAAACCAAATTAGACAAGGGGTGCGGGTGCAGCCCCCCTTTCCTTCGCCCTCTCCCTCTCTTTCCTTCTCTCCTACTCCGAATAGGAAAGGGAATCCTACTAGGACTTGGGAGTCCTGGTAGGACTCCCTATGCTTGGCGCGCCCCCTAGGCCGGTCGCCTCCTCCCTCCCTCCTTTATATACGGGGAGGGGAGCACCCCAAGGACACACAAGTTGATCTTTTAGCCGTGTGCGGTGCCCCCCTCCACAGATATACACCTCGGTCATATCGTCGTAGTGCTTAGGCGAAGCCCTACGCAACTTCATAATCACCGTCACTACACCGTCATGCAGACGAAACTCTCTCTCAGCCTCAGCTAGATCTAGAGTTTGAGGGACGTCACCGAGCTGAACGTGTGCAGATCACGGAAGTGTCGTGCGTTCGGTATTTGATCGGTTGGATCACGAAGACGTTCGACTACATCAAACGTGTTACTTAACGCTTCCGCTTTCGGTCTATGAGGGTACGTGGACACACTCTCCCCCTCGTTGCTATGCATCACCTAGATAGATCTTGCGTGATCATAGGAATTTTTTTGAAATTACTGCATTCCCCAACATTGGCAACCGAGCCAGGTCAATGCGTAGATGTTATATGCATGAGTAGAACACAAGTGAGTTGTGGGCGATAATAGTCATACTACTTACCAGCATGTCATACTTTGATTCGGCGGTATTGTTGGATGAAGCGGCCCAGACCGACATTACATGACTGCGTTCATGAGACTGGTTCTACCGACGTGCTTCGCACACAGGTGGCTAGTGGGTGTCTGTTTCTCCAGCTTTAGTTGAATCAAGTGTGGCTATGCTCGGTCCTTGTTGAACGTTAAAACAGCACACTTGACGAAAATTCGTTGTGGTTTTGATGCGTAGGTAAGAACGGTTCTTGCTAGAAGCCCATACCAGCCACGTAGAACTTGCAAACAACAAAGTAGAGGACGTCTAACTTGTTTTTACAGGGCTTGCTGTGATGTGATATAATTTGTTGTATGAGATGATCATGTTTTGTAACAAAGTTATCGGCAACTGGCAGGATCCATATGGTTGTCGCTTTATTGTATGCAATGCAATCGCCATGTAATTGTTTTACTTTATCACTAAGCGCTAGCGATAGTCGTAGTAACAATAGTTGGCGAGACAACAACAATGATACGATGGAGATCAAGGTGTCGCGCCGGTGCCGATGGAGATCATGACGATGCTTCGGTGATGGAGATCATGAGCACAAGATGATGATGGCCATATCGTGTCACATATTTTGATTGCATGTGATGTTTATCTTTTATGCATCTTATTTTGCATAGTATGGCAGTAGCATTATAAGATGATCCCTTACTAAATTTCAAGGTATAAGTTTTCTCCCTGAGTATGCAGCGTTGCTATAGTTCTTCGTGCTGAGACACCACATGATGATCGAGTGTGATATGCTCTATGTTCACGTACAATGGGTGCAAGCCGGTTTTGCACACGTAGAATACTCGGGTTAAACTTGACGAGCCTAGCATATGCAGATATGGCCTCGAAACACTAGAGACCGAAAGGTCGAGCGTGAATCATATAGTAGATATGATCAACATAGTGATATTCACCATTGAAAACTAGTCAATCTCACGTGATGATCGTACATGGTTTAGTTGATTTGGATCACATGATCATTTAGACGACTAGAGGGATGTCTATCTAAGTGGGAGTTCTTAAGTAATATGCTTAATTGAACTTTAATTTATCATGAACTCAGTCCTGATAGTATTTTGCAAATTATGTTGTAGATCAATAGCTCGCGTTATAGCTTCCCTATGTTTTTTATATGTTCCTAGAGAAAACTAAGTTGAAAGATGATAGTAGCAATGATGCGGATTGGGTCCGTGATCTGAGGTGTATCCTCATTGTTGCACAGAAGAATTATGTCCTTAATGCACCGCTAGGTGACAGACCTATTGTAGGAGTAGATGCAGACATTATGAACGTTTGGCTAGCTCAATATGATGACTACTTGATAGTTTAGGGCACCATGCTTTATGGCTTAGAACCGGGACTTCAAAACGTTTTTGAAACGTCACAGAGCCTATGAGATGTTTCAAGAGCTGAAATTGGTATTTCAGACTCATGCCCGTCTCAAGAGGTATGCGACCTCTAACAAGTACTTTGCCTCAAAGATGGAGGAGAATTTCTCAACTAGTGAGCATGTGCTCAGAATGTGTGGGTACTAAAATCACTTGAATCAAGTGGGAGTTAATCTTCCAGATAATATAGTGATTGACAGAGTTCTCTAGTCGCCATCACCAAGTTACTAGAACTTCATGATGAACTATAGTATGCAAGGGATGACGAAAACTATTCCCGATCTCTTCATGATGCTGAAATCAACGAAGGTAGAAATCAAGAAAGAGCATCAAGTGTTGATGATTAAACAAGACCGCTAGTTTCAAGAAAATGGCAAAGGGAAAGAAAGGCAACTTCAAGAAGAATGGCAAGAAAGTTGTCACTCCCGTGAAGAAGCCCAAAGCTAGACCGAAGCTTGAAACCGAGTGATTCTACTGCAAAGGAAATGGTCACTGGAAGTGGAACTGCCCCAAATATTTGGCGGATAAGAAGGATGGCAAAGTGAACAAATGTATATTTGATATACATACTATTGATGTGTGCCTTACTAGTGCTTGTAGTAATCCCTGGGTATTTGATACTTGTTCGGTTGCTAAGATTAGTAACTCGAAACAGGAGTTGTAGAATAAATAGAGACTAGTTGAGCATGAAGTGACGATGTGTGTTGGAAGTTGTTCCAAGATTGATATGATCATCATCGCACACCCCCTATACTTTAGGGATTAGTGTTGAACCTAAATAAATGTTATTTGGTGTTTGCGTTGAGCATGAATATGATTAGATCATGTTTATTGCAATACGGTTATTCATTTAAGACAGAGGATAATTGTTATTCTGTTTACGTGAATAAAACCTTCTATGGTCATACACCCAATGTTGATGGTTTATTGAATCTCGATCATAGTGACACACATATTCATAATATTGATGCCAAAAGATACAAAGTTGATAATGATAGTGCAACATATTTGTGGCACTGCCGTTTGGGTCATATTGGTGTAAAGTGCATGAAGAAACTCCATGCCGATGGGCTTTTGGAATCACTTGATTATGAATCATTTTGATACTTGCAAACCGTGCCTTATGGGCAAGATGACTAAAACTCCCTTCTCCGGAATAATGGAACGAGCTAGTGACTTATTGGAATTAATACATATCAATGTATGCGGTCCAATAAGTGTTGATGCTCATGGCGGGTATTGTTATTTTCTGACCTTCACAGATGATTTGAGCAGATATGGGTATATCTACTTAATGAAACACAAGTCTGAAACATTTGAAAAGTTCAAAGAATTTCAGAGTGAAGTGGAGAATCATCATAACAAGAAAATAAAGTTTCTACGATCTGATCATGGAGGAGAATATTTGAGTTACGAGTTTGCCCTTCATTTAAAACAATGTGGAATAGTTTCACAGCTCGCGCCACCTGGAACACCACAGCGTAATGGTGTGTCCGAACGTCGTAACCGCACTTTATTGGATATGGTACAATCTATGATGTCTCTTACCGATTTACCACTATCGTTTTGGGGTTATGCAGAGACAGCTGCAATCACTTTAAACAGGGCACCTTTAAAAATCCATTCAGGCGACGCCTTATGAACTGTGGTTTGGTAAGAAACCAAAGTTGTCGTTTCTTAAATTTTGGGGCTGCGATGCTTAAGTGAAAAACCTTTAACCTGATAAGCTCAAACCCAAATCGGAGAAATGTGTCTTCATAGGATACCCAAAGGAGACAGTTGGGTACACCTTCTATCACAGATCCGAAGGCAAGATATTCGTTGCTAAGAATGGATCCTTTCTAGAGAAGGAGTTTCTCTCGAAAGAAGTGAGTGGGAGGAAAGTAGAGCTTGATGAGGTAATTGTACCTTCTCCCGAATTGGAATGTAGTTCATCATAGAAATCAGTTCCAGTGATTCCTACACCAATTAGGGAGGAAGCTAATGATGATGATCATGAAACTTCAGATTAAGTTACTACAGAACCTTGTAGGTCTTCTAGAGTACGGTCCGCACCAGAGTGGTATGGTAATCCTATCTGGAAGTCATGTTACTAGACCATGATGAACCTACGAACTATGAGGAAGCGATGATGAGCCCAGATTCCACGAAATGGCTTGAGGCCATGAAATCTGAGATGGGATCCATGTATGAGAACAAAGTGTGGACTTTGGTGGACTTGCCCGATGGTTGGCAAGCCATATTAAATAAATGGATCTTCAAGAGGAAGACGGGCACTGATAGTAGTGTTACTATATGCAAAGCTCGACTTATCGCAAAAGGGTTTTCGGCAAGTTCAAGGTGTTGACTACAATGAGATTTTCTCAATTCTAGCGATGCCTAAATCCATTTGAATCATGTTAGCAGTTGCCATATTTTATGAAATCTGGCAAATGGATGTCAAAACTACATTCCTTAAGTGGATATTTCTTAAAGAAGAGTTGTATATGATGCAACCAGAAGGTTTTGTCAATCCTAAAGGTACTAACAAGGTGTGCAAGCTCCAGCGATCCATCTATGGACTAGTGCAAGCATCTCGGAGTTGGAATATACGCTTTGATGAGTTGATCAAAGCATATAGTTTTATACAGACTTGTGGTGAAGCCTGTATTTACAAGAATGTGAGTGGGAGCACTACAACCTTTCTGATAAGTATATGTGAATGACATATTGTTGATCGGAAATGATGTAGAATTTTCTGGAAAACATAAAGGAGAGTTTGAAAGGAGTTTTTCAAAGAAAGACCTCGGCGAAGTTGCTTAGATATTGGGCATCAAGATCTATAGAGATGGATCAAGATGCTTGATAAGATTTTTCAATGAATACATACCTTGACAAGTTTTTTGAAAGAGTTCAAAATGGATCAGTCAAAGAAGAAGTTCTTGTCTGTATTACAAGGTGTAAAGTTGAGTAAGACTCAAAGCCCGACCACGGCAAAAGATAGAAAGAGAATGCAAGTCATTCCCTATGCCACGGCCATAGGTTCTATAAAGTATGATGTGCTGTGTACCAGACCCATTGTGCAGCTTGCCATGAGTTTGGCAAGGGGGTACAATAGTGATCTAAGATTAGATCACTGGACAACGGTCAAAATTATCCTTAGTGAGGACTAAGGAGATATTTCTCGGTTATGGAGGTGATAAAGAGTTCGTCGTAAAGAGTTACATCGATGCAAGCTTTTACACCGATCCAGATGATTCTAAGTCTCAGTCTAGATACATATTGAAAGTGGGAGTAATTATCTAGAGTAGCTCCATGCAAAGCATTGTAGACATAAAATATTTGCAAAATCCATACGACTCTGAATGTGATAGACCCGTTGACTAAACTTCTCTCACGAGCAAAATATGATCACACCTTAGTACTATTTGGGTTTAATCACATAGCGATGTGAACTAGATCATTGATTCTAGTAAACCCTTTGGGTGTTGGTCACATGGAGATGTGAACTATGGGTGTTAATCACATACAGATGTGAACTATTGGTGTTAAATCACGTGGCGATGTGAACTAGATTATTGACTCTAGTGCAAGTGGGAGACTGAAGGAAATATGCCCTAGAGGAAATAATAAAGTTATTATTTATTTCCTTATATCATGATAAATGTTTATTATTCATGCTAGAATTGTATTAACTGGAAACTTAGTACATATGTGAATACATAGACAAAACCCTAGTGTCCCTAGTATGCCTCTACTTGACTAGCTCGTTAATCAAAGATGGTTATGTTTCCTGACTATATACATATGTTGTCATTTGATGAACGGGATCACATCATTAAGAGAATGATGTGATGGACATGACCCATCCATTAGCTTAGCATCATGATAGTTACAGTTTCATTGCTACTACTTTCTTCATGACTTATACATGTTCCTCAGACTATGAGATTATGCAACTCCCGAATACCGGAGGAACACCTTGTGTGCTATCAAATGTCACAATGTAAATGGGTGATTATAAAGATGCTCTACCGGTGTCTCCGAAGGTGTTTGTTGGGTTGGCATAGATTGAGATTAGGATTTGTCACTCCGTGTTTCGGAGAGGTATCTATGGGCCCTCTCGGTAATGCTCATCACTATAAGCCTTGCAAGCAATGTGACTAATGAGTTAGTTGCGGGATGAAGCATTACAGAACGAGTAAAGAGACTTGCCGGTAACGAGATTGAACTAGGTATGATGATACCGACGATTGAATCCCGGGCACGTAACATACCAATGACAAAGGAAACAGCATATGTTGTTATGCAGTTTGACCGATAAAGATCTTCGTAGAATATTTAGGAGCCAATATGAGCATCCTGGTTCCGCTATTGGTTATTGACTGGAGATGTGTCTCGGTCATGTCTACATAGTTCTCGAACCCGTAGGGTCTGCACGCTTAACGTTCGATAACAATTTGTATTATGAGTTATGTGATTTGATGACCGAAGTTTGTTCCGAGTCCCGGATGAGATCACGGACATGACGAGGAGTCTCTAAATGGTCGAGATGTAAAGATTGATATATTGGAAGGCTATATTCGGACATCAAAAAGGTTCCGAGTGATTCGGGTACGAGTAGCGAGGAGTTACGGGAATTCACCGGGAGAAGTAATGGGCCTTATTGGGCTTTATTGGAGAGAGGGGAGAAGGGCCAAGAGCTGGCGCGCGCCTCCCCCTGCCCAAACCGAATTGGACAAGGGGTGGGGGTGCAGTCCTCCTTTCCTTCTCACTCTCCCTCTCTTTCCTTCTCCCCTACTCCGAATAGGAAAGGGAATCCTACTAGGACTTGGGAGTCCTAGTAGGACTCCCTATGCTTGGCGCGCCCCCTAGGCCGGCCGCCTCCTCCCTCCCTCCTTTATATACGGGGGAGGGGAGCACTCCAAGGACACACAAGTTGATATTTTAGCCGTGTGCGGTGCCCCACTCCACAGATATACACCTCAGTCATATTGTCGTAGTGCTTAGGCGAAGCCCTGCGCCGGTAACTTCATCATCACCGTCACCATGCTGTCGTGCTGACGGAACTCTCCCTCGGCCTCAGCTCGATCTAGAGTTCGAGGGACGTCACCGAGCTGAACGTGTGCAAATCACGGAGGTGCCGTGCGTTCGATACATGATTGGTTGGATCGCGAAGACGTTCGACTACATCAACCGCATTACTTAACGCTTTCGCTTTCGGTCTATGAGGGTACGTGGACACACTCTCCCCCCTCGTTGCTATGCATCACCTAGATAGATCTTGCGTGGTCGTAGGAATTTTCTTGAAACTACTGCGTTCCCCAACACGATGGTGAAGTAGTAGCCCGAGTCCTCTGACATCACAATGACGTGGTGGTGGTGGAATCTTGGCAGAGCTTTGCTAAGCACTACGGAGAGGAAGAGGGCTACGAAGGAGAGGGAGGGCAGCGATGTGGCATAGATGGGTGCGTCTACCCTCCCTCTACCCCTCTATATATCGGGGGAATGGGTAGGAGGAGGCGCTCTAGGGTTTCCCCTAGGGGGGCAGAAGGCAACCCTAGATGGGTTTTGGGTGGCCCCCTTAGGTGCCTTGCCCCCCAAGCAAGGGGGAAGCTGCCCTGGGGGCGCACCAACCCTCCTGGCCTCGTAGGATGGGGTGAGGGGGTTGCACAACCCCTTAGTGGGTTGGTGTGCCCCTCCTCTAGGCCCATGAGGCCCCCCAACACTTGTCGGGGCCCCTCGAAACCCCTTCCGGTCCTCCTCGTCATAACCCGGTGCCCCTGGAACACTTCCGGACTCCGACACCCTTCGTCCTATATATCAATCTTCACCTCTGGACCATTCTGAAGTTCCTCCTT
Source organism: Triticum dicoccoides (assembly GCF_002162155.2). Taxonomy (NCBI): domain Eukaryota; kingdom Viridiplantae; phylum Streptophyta; class Magnoliopsida; order Poales; family Poaceae; genus Triticum; species Triticum dicoccoides. Next base: position 339,491,549 of record NC_041393.1, read on the forward strand.
ACGTCCGCGATCTCATCCGGGACTCCGAACAACCTTCGGTAACCACCATAATGACTCAACTATACTTATATCATCACCAAACCTTAAGTGTGTAGACCCTGCAGGTTAGAGAACTATGCAAACATGACCGAGGCACCTCTACGGTCAATAACCAATAGCGGGACCTGGATGCCCATATTGATTCCTATATATATTCTACGAAGATCTTTATCGATCGAACCTCGATGTCAAGGATTCAGCCAATCCCGTATGCAGTTCCTTTTGTGTTGTAGGGTGAAACCCTAGGGGAGGATGTTTTCACACCTGGAGGGGGAAAAGAGCAAGAACACAAGAACACAAGAGGGGAAACACTAAAACAAACCATAATCACACATCCACTAGAGTAGCATACACGAGATCCACAAGTATACAAGATCAATCCAAGGAAAATAGCACTAGGTAAAGTTCTTCCCAAATCCACAAGGGAGACGATGTATTGATGTTGATCCTATGATGGGGATCCTTCTCCAAGAGGAGGCCTTGACATCCACAAGAGGATCTTCTCCCTTAGGAGGTCATGATCTCTAAGAGGAGGAAGATGAGCAAAGCTCTCTCAATATCTCACATATACTTTGCTATCCCTTAGAACAAGCTAGGTGAGGGGTACTTATAGTCTAGGAACGAAATTGGGGAAAACGGGGGTACATGGGTCATTTAGGCCGAAATGCGCACATGCACGGTGAGGGGGTCCGGGCACCCGGGGTAAAGAGACCGGGCACTCGGGGGTCGCTGGGCAGAGGGGGTCCGGGCACCCGGTGGAGAAGTCCGGGCACCCGGTGGTCGCGCCAGGAGGAGGGCCCGGGCACCCGGACCGGGCAGGCGCGCCGCAAGGGTCAGTAGGGCACCCTGTGGTGAGAGGGCTGGGCATCCGGGCCAGCCAGGGAGGCTGCAGCCTTGCGGCTGCAAAGGCCGGGCACTAGGGGCCAAGTGGCCGGTCACCCGGGGTGTCCAGGGACTTGGCCATCCAGCGGTTTGGGTCCGGGCACCCGGGGTTGCAGGTGTCCGGGCACGCGGAGTGGTCTGGGACCTCCATTTCTTCATGCTTCTCGCGTCTTCCATTCTCTTCCTTCTCCATGGTCGCTTGTATCTCCGTCCTAGCTTCTTCACGATCATCTCCTTGGTACCTAAGAATGCATAACATCTCTGTTTGAGGTGGGACCCAACTCTCGTGTGAACTCGAATGGAGCTCGAAGAGGAAGGAGTTAACCTTGGTTTCGATTGCACATGCGCGAGCCCTCGTCATAGGTCCTCTCCGAGCTTGCGGTGGAGACGGGACGTCGAAGGGGATGAGTGAGGGATGCTTCGCATCATCTCCCCCTCCCTTGGGGGAGATCCGTCCACGGATCATGATCTTCATCACCATGGGAAAGAGAGGGCGTCGCCGTGTAGACGTGGACGACCACCAAGCACTTATCACGTTGAAGCTTGAAATGGGCACTCTCCAATGTCGCACTGTCTTGTGATTCCTTCAAAAGGAGCAAGTACAACAAACATTTGGAAAAACAAATGTGGTTAGCATTAGTGCAAAACCAAGCATTCAAGAGGTGATTCACCAAACAAGTGTCGTCATCAAGCATAGCATATGGTGTGACAAGGGATTGTGACATGTCATGTAAGCACATAAATTGAGCCAAATCAAGGACATCATGGAAACAAGCATGTAAATGTGAGGTAGCGATGCAAATATGTGTGTCAAGAGAATAATAAGAATCTACCTCAAGCTCATAGCAAGAATGCATAAGGTGCTCAACAAATGGTCTATGGTATGCATATGAAGCATTCACAACACCAAAATAAATGAAGTGTCTAAAGTGCAAGACAATCCAAGCATAGCGTGCATGGGGTGTAGTGAATATAGTGTGGCACTCAACACAACAGAAAGAGCAATTGTTCATCATGTGTGAGGCAATCAAGTCATTCAAGCTAGTAGTGCAAAGATGCAACACTATAGGTAATCATGGCAATCATGTCATGTGTGCAAATAGTAGGCATACGCAATGCACATGGCATATCGCAAGCATGATTACAAAGCAAGATCAATGTATCATCATAGGAATGGATCACAAAGGAAACATGGCAAGAACAAGCAATATCTCCACCAAGCTTGCAAATACACCTACAAGTAGTAGAATCAATCATCGTGTGTAATGCAAAGCATGGGTCACAAATGCATGGTAAAGGCATAGGAATAAGCATGTCATGCAAATTGAACATGGCAAGATGGGCTTAGAATATGTAATGGACAATAACCCATAACCATGTGAGAGCCATGTAGAATAAATGCGCGAAGTCATTGTGCGGATGGAATGGTGGGAAGTGTAATCCATGGGATCCCAAATCATCATTGCTCGTTAGAGCTCCTTTTTTCAACTCATGGGATTGTGAAGTTGACAGGTACTCATGAGTACCTACATAAAACAAAGACAAAGTCAAAATTGTGTGCGCATGGTATATGTACACATCATCCATTATGTCAGTGAGTTGGTACACATAAGGCATTCCTCTGGTGTTAGTGAGTTGCATGATCTCATGGTCATAGGAACGTATACTTTGACATGCAGAAAACGATAGCAATAAACTTGACACGATCATATGCTACGTTTATAGTTTGGGTCTTTTCCATCACATCATTCTCCTAATTATGTGACCCCGTTATCAAATGACAACTCATGTCTATGGCCAGGAAACCACAGCCATCTTTGATCAATGGGCTAGTCCGGTAGATGCTCACTAGGGACATGTTGTTGTCTATGTATCCACAGATGCATTTGAGTTTCCGGTCAATACAATTATAGCATGGATAATAAACGATTATCATGAAAAAGGAAATATAATAATAACCACTTTATTATTGCCTCTAGGGCATATTTCCAACACAAAGATCACAAAACAAAGGAAAACTAATAAAAACTAAAAAAAAAGGTGTGCAACGAACTTGGTAAAACAAGTAAATGCCAAAAAATATGTATTGGAGACATGAATAAGTGCTAGATGGATATGATACGAGGAATTTTGGCACTATGATATACTCTAAAGAGTATGCATAAAATCCACTCATCAGTAGCCTCGATAATTACGATTGCAATAATCAGACAAGTGCTTTGGGCGTTTAATGACTACATATCTTGAATCCCCAGAGATAGGATATGTGTTACCGTACTAAACCTTTCTATCACTAGTGTTCATAATAACACTTTCATGGTCTACCTGCCCTTAGCCTCTTCGTGGCTCGCTCTGGATGATCCTGTGTACCTACAGGGATAAGAACACGAACGAGACAAGAGACATCTACGGAACAATCTTATTTAACATATGGGACGTTAATTCAAAACCCTTCCATTGATCCCCACAACAAATACATCGGGTTGCAAGGCTCTTGCCTCGGCCCATACCTTACCCGACTACTCACACATGGAGATCAGATCACACGAAGAACACATCATGAAGGTAGATTGATTGATTATATGTCTTACAGTGGATGGCATGTGCGATGCATTATTACAAGTATGACTAAAGGAGGAAGAACTATGGTGGAGATGGAAAATGCCATCGGCTAGGGTTGCTGAAGATGGGGTGAAGATGATTGTTCTGGCGTCGCTCACGGTTGTTCTGTTGACACTTTGGGCTCGACCCCTTTATCAAAGTTGTTCAGGTGGACGAGGAGCATCAGTTTTCACACCATACGACCGCTCATACGAGCACTTGCAGTAGCATGGAACACCGTCTTTTGCTCTGGAACTGTTGGCGTGCCTGCACTTGATTTCTTCTATCTTCTCCTTTACTTCCATGTTCTCACTTGATTTCATTCATATATGGTCCATTTCCCGTGGAAACATAATAAAGAGATTATTTTGGAATCTTATGCATTCATTAGTCATTGGTGGCAATATCAGAGCGAATATATCGGTTTAAATTAAGGGTAGAGGAGTGTAAAATTTTCACTCATCAAAAGGGCTCCTCAAACCAATCAATAGACGACTAAAATGTAGCTACCCTAGCGAGCTCATGAGAGACCTTGTTTGCTCTCTATTACAATGCTCAAACCTAGAAATAGGAAAATCACAAGCAAAATGATAACAATCATCAAAGATTGTCGCTGTCGCTCTCGCAGATTGTCCTCCATTCTTCATAGTATCAATAACCTCTAAATTTTTTGAATTAATGATGAGGCAATTGCATCCCGCCCTTTGTGCAAGATATAGACCAAATCTGAGGGCTAAAGCTTCAGCCATTAAGACATCAACACACCCCCT
>NC_041393.1:339496236-339496840 GCF_002162155.2 Triticum dicoccoides
TCATAGTAGCATTAGGAAAGGAAGCAATTGCAAAGATAGCCATTAGCGCATGAATTCCCATAGAGATCTAGAGGGCATCCTGAACACTCTCTTCATGGACCAGCTTACGCCTTTCCCACTATAGATATCAGGAAGTAATGGAAAACATCTCCCGAACATTCTGAATATCCATTCTGGACAAATCCTGCTCTAGTAAAAGAAGTAGAAATTCCAGAACTGTCTCCACAACACGATCAACTTTGCAGGCTCTATAATAATTTTGTCCTATCCTAGTCTCCTCCAGACTTCTGTTGATTACTTGCAAAGAACTAAAATGTGTTTTGTATCTTCGGGGCCATATAATCAACACAGACATTAGGGCGAGACTTTCAAGTGTCTATTAGCAAGCTTAACATGACACTGGAGAGTACCATGTAACGTATGCCAAATAAAAATCTTAACCTTTGCAGGGCACGAAAGCTTCTAGATCTTACGCCAAATAGGGTTTATAATGGTTTGTCCCATTTCATTGGTATGCCTTACTTTCGTTCCATGTTGATGGTCCCATTCCACAACCGTTTTTCATCAAAATTCCACGTGATAAAATCTTGCATGTCATGTTGAG
>NC_041393.1:339496959-339518479 GCF_002162155.2 Triticum dicoccoides
TAGGAAAGGACCCGTTGTGCATCAACATGCAACAAGGTTTGTCAAACTAGATTTTCATCCTACTACCTCCGTCCTGATTTATTGGTCCTCTTTGTATTTGTGTTGAAATTTGACCATAGATTTAACAGACAAAATATTAATGCATGCCATCAAAAATTATATCATTGGATTCGTATTTGAACATAGTTTCCAATGATACTATTTTTGTGACATGCATTAATTTTTTTAATTAAATCCGTGGTTAAAATTTGGCACAAAATAGTAAGAGGACAAATAAGCAAGGACAGAGGTAGTAGCTATTAGAAGCCGGGTCAATAAAGTCCGCAACCCAAGATAACAAATGATTCACTTTAGGAGTGATAACTTTTCTAGAAGCACAATTTGGAATCCACGCGTCCTCCCAAATATCAATATTCTGACCATTTCCAACTCGCGCAGATGTAACCATGCCTTAGAGAATTCACGCCCACCATAATACTTTGTCAAGTAAACGAGGATCCCTTTTTTTTAACTTTGTATCCATTAGACCGCCATAATATCAATATGCTTACTTTTGCTGCATTATCCTGGGCCTTGTGGCAAATTCATAACAAAGCTCTTATTGAGGGCATATTTATTAAACACCCGTCTGATGGCCTTTATAAAATGACTGTCTTCTTATAGTTGTGGAATGTTAAGCAAGATATCAAAGGCATCAACAATTGAGGCGCTTCGCAGCAAGCGACGACGTCATGCCAAGGCTCCCAGGGATGAGGGCAATAATCATGGAGGGTGAAGTGGCGTTTGATCTATCATTGTCTTTTCTATTTTGTTTCGTCTTTTGAGCTTATGACCCGGTTGTGTTTGTATGGAATTTCGCTTATGTCTTTCCTTCTTATTTGTGTTGAATCCTTGTTGTGAACGCTTACAGTTTGCTAAAGCCGGGTCAGCTCCTCTTTTCTAAAAAAAGCGACCATGTTCAGATATTAAGACCACATGTCACATCGTTCAAATAATTTCCTTAGCAGTGCACACACGATGTTAGCTGAAAAAATTGAGTGTATATAGCTAAAACATGTAGTCACATATTTTAGTTTGTATCGTGTGCTCCGAAAAAGTCAGTGTGTCGTACACTTATTTTGATCTGTTTGTATTTTTTCCTAAAATTTTGTTTACATTTGATTTATGATAAACTTATATACAAAGTGAAAAGAAACGGAAGGAGTATTCAAGCTATGTATGTAGCCACATGGATGCTTAAGCTTGCGGGATGAAGAGGGGTCGTCTCATCGCATGATGGTCCTGGTTCACGAGGCTACTTTAGAACAGTAGCTGAGGCAGCCTCGAGACTTTTCTCTGTCCACCTACTATCTCTTCTATCTTTCTTTCCATTGCTATTGATGAATAGGTAAATGCCAAGTTTGCCCCTCTGCCTTTAAGGAGGAAAATGACATACATAACAAAACATGGCAACAATAAAGACTGGACAAGCGTGAAGCAATTTCCCACCTGGTTCGAAAGGCCGACACAGCTCCACGTGTCCCCACCACCACACATGTTTGCTCCCCTCAAACCGCAGGCAACCATTCTTTTTTCTTTTTATAGGATCCGGCAACCATTCGAGCCGTGGGCTTCCGACGTGTTTTCCCATCGTCTTGCGTCGGTCCGCTCGGCGATGCTAACATCATTCTTGTCATAAACCAAAAGCAAACCAAACCTTGGCTCACCCGAAAATTTTATCCGTCCCTCCCTCGCTTTTCATCCGACATACGCGCCGCTTCCCAACCGCATAGTTCGAACGTGTTTTGCTATCCAACGTGATTCTGTATCGATCCACTTGACGGGGTGGACATCATTGTTTCACAAAACTGAAAGCAAACCAAACCTGGCCCACCTACAAAGTCCATCCGCCCCTCCCGCGCTTTCCATCCAAAGCACGCGTCGCTTCCGTGCCGCATTCATGCCGGCTCAGAGCACATAGCGGCCGGCATTGAAACCATGCGACATGATCTGGCGGGAGGACGACACTAACCGACGCGCCCTCTCGGGCGTTGCTGCTTCAACGCAGACATCGCGTCTCGGAAACCAACTCTGGCCGCTGCGCCGCATTGAAGCGGGTTGACCGTCCCTTCCTGGCCACGACTATATAAGCCGTGCTTCTAGCGCTGCACATCCACAACTCCTCTTCTCTGAGTCTCTCCTCCTCCTCGAGCCTCCCCAACTCCGGCGATGCCGAAATCTTGGTTCTTTGCCCCGACAAGCGGCGGCGAGGACAGTGGACCGTCGTCCGGCTCATGGCACGGCCGCCCTCGGCCTCCATGGAGGTCAACTCCTCCGACAAGGAGGATATCAACATCCCCTCCGACGACGAGGAGGAGGAGGACCAGGCGCCACCGCAGCAGCAGCCCCGCCTCCTTGCGGAAGTCACTCTAACGGACGAGGAATTGGTCCTTTAGATGGGGTTCATGAGGAGCGCTCGCTCCGGAAGTGTGGCCCAGTGCCCCCTCGCCGGCGCATCCCGTCAAGGAGGAACCACCATCCCCGCGGCGCGAGCCGTCAAGGAGGAGCCCATGTCGCCTCTGCAGCGTGTGAAGGAGTCTGCGCCCCCCACACAATCATGGTGACATTCAGATCAGACGCTGCTCAAGGAGGAGTCGGCGTCGCCGACACGCAACCGCGACGTCGAAATAGGGCACCGCACGGAGGAGGAATCGGCGTCGTCACCGCCACGCATCCACTACGCCTGAATCGACGATCCATCCTCGCTGCCTCACCCAATCTGGCACGGCCAATTCATCAAGGAGGAACTACCGTCGGCGACAGCCAAGGTCCGCGGCCGCATCCTCTACTACCTCGGTGGAGGTGGTCCCTCATGATCACGGGCCGTCGTATCCGTCCAGGAGCTGGCAGCAAGGCAGGCCGCGTGAGCGGCGCAACGACGCCCGCCTCTCCGCGTTCGCCAAGTCGGACACGGCGGCTAACTATGTCCGTAACGACCCCGACCTCACAATTGCAAAGTTATATTAAATGGCATCCCAATATAAAATAAATGCATTGTGAAAATATACTTGCATATCGACCTAATGGCATTGATTTGGTATTGTGAGTGTTTAACATTATTTACAAATAGGATCGAACTTTAGAAAATTGTCTTATAACAAAAATAATATAGAAAGTAAAGAGAAATCGTGGAAAGTATTTACAGGAGCTGGCAGCTAGGCCGAACACGAGGCACATGGTCGGCAGTGCTGTCACCATGAGACCTGCTAGTACAAGATTGAACGTTCTCTTCCCCCTCCTTATTTTCTCTTCTCAATAAAAACACCAAATGACAAGGAAAGGATGGAAGTGACGTGAGTGGAGCTGATGTGGGGCAAAATTTCGTGTTTTGACCCTTCTGTCAAACAAAATCAGGATCTGACCCCTGTTTGAAAGAATTTCGACATCTAACCCTTTGTTCCTATCGCCAAAGGGCTCGACGGTAGCAAACTAGTCCACATCAGCACGCAAACTGCCGCCGTCCCCCCTTCGTCGCACCCTACCGCCGCAGGTCTTGGCGGTAGGTTGTCTGATCCTATCGCCAGGGACCCTGGCGGTAGGGTGCGAATAGTTATTTGGTGCGGCCGCTCGCCCCACTCCCTTATCCCCCCACACCCACCCTCCCCCAACCCCCAAGAACATAGAGGAACTGCCTCTCTCGCCCCTTTCTCATCTCCTCAGTCTCCCCCTCCGATCTGCTTCGTTTCTTCATCGTTTTTGCGGATGGAGATGGCACGGAAAAGAGAAAAGTAAGCTCCTCCGATCCCTCCAGTTGGTTTGAGTCAAATAGCTTTCGATTCGTTGCATTATTCGATTCAAATCACTCCCTTTTTGAACTAGACTGAATTTTTTTACCCTAGGATTGATTTAGGTTGATTCTAGATGTTATATTGTGTTAGATATGAACTCTAGTCACTAGTTGGTATGCTTGTGTGAAGATGAACCCTATTTCATATTTGATTTCAAGTTTTTTTTATATGATGCATGTTGGAGGCATTTGTTGTGATATGATGATGCATGTTCATATGTTATGATGCAAGTGGTGGATGTAGTTGGAGAAAAAAATGTTGAACCCTCAAGATGAACCTAGTTCATACATTTTTGTTATAAAAAAATTTATTGTATGATGAATATTGGAGATATTTGTTGCATGTAGTGGATGTTATATGATGCAAGTACTGGATTTTGTCGGGGTAAAAATGGTGAACCCCTCAAGATGAACCCTAGTTCATGTTTTTGTTTTTGAAAAACATATGACATGATGCATGTTGGATGTTGTTGGAGAAATATGATATGATATGATGCATTTGAACCTTGATGAACCTTTGTGATGCATCTTTCCTAGTTCATGATGAACCCTACTTCATGTTAAAAAATGTTTTGATATGCTTATGCTTATGTTTATGCATTTTTTTAGGAGGCCACCTCTTGTGGACGACATCGGCATTAAGTACACCATGCTTGACACTAAGTTCAACAAGGGTCACCGTACCCGTTTCATAGAGAATGGAGTGGTAATTACCATTCTTAAACCAAATCTTTCGAATTGATGAATATAAGTTGCTAACTATTATATCCATTCTAACTATGCTTTGGTTATTGATTTTCACAGATGTTGCCGCCACTGCGGATGAGGGCTCACAAGACGACAGTTAAGATGGAGTACGATGAGCGATACACACCGTTCTTCAGGAGAGCCCGACTATTGGGTTTCGTCCTGCAATTCAAGCGTAAGCCGACGACGCTCGTCCACTCAGCTCTCACGGTTTTGATCGACCGATGGCGGCCAGAGACGCACAACTTCCATCTTCCATGTGGGGAGATGACCGTGATCCTCCAGGATTGGGGGATGATTATGGACCTACCGTTCTAGGGTCATGCTCTCACCGGACGAGTGGAGAGGACGAACTGGCACGATAGGGTTGGCACCTCTTCGGCGACCATCCCCCACCCTCCCCCCGCTAAGAACAATCAGACTTCTGGCATACCGCTGCCATGACTCCTCGAGCACCGGAGCAAGTGCCCGAAAGATGCCGAACCCCGAGTGGTTGAGCAGTACGCCAGGGCCTACCTGTGGTATTTTCTCACGGAGGTAGTGTTTCTAGACTGCTCCGGGAACTCTACCCTATGGATGTATCTCAACTACCTAAAGGACTAGGATGCGGGATACAACTAGGGGGCTGTCGAGCTCACCTACCTATACTGTTCGGTAAGTGAATATCACTTTGTTTCAAATATCATGGGCGTGTGCTACTTTAGATTTTGACATCTTATCATCTATACTAGTTTTGTAGCTTGACGGCGCAACCCGGAGGGCGGAACTCACGTCCGGTATGTGTGGATGTGTATGGGGCCTCTCCATTGGGATGTGGGAGCGAATCCCGGTGGGCCATTGTCGGTGTCAAAACCGGCAGATCTCGGGTAGGGGGTCCCGAACTGTGCGTCTAAGGATCAAATGTAACAGGACGCAGGAGACACGATGTTTACCCAGGTTTGGGCGAGGTAATACCCTACTTCCTGCTTGATTGACTTTGATGAGTATAGGGGTTACAAGAGTTGATCTACCTCGAGATCGTAATGGCCTAACCCTAGATGTCTAGCTTGTATGATTGTGATTGCCCCTACGGACTAAACCCTCCGTTTTATATAGACATTGGAGGAGGCAAGGGTTATACAAAGTCGGTTTACAGAGGAAGGAAACTACACATCCAGACGCTAAGCTTGCCGTCCATGCAAAGGAGAGTCGCATCCGGACACGGGGGAAGGCCTTCGGTTCTGTATCTTCACGGCCCGTCAGTCCGGCCCATGTCACATAGGCCGGCTCTCCGAGGACCCCATAATCCAGGACTCCCTCAGTAGCCCCCGAAGTTGCCTTCAATGACGACGTTGTATCCGGCTTCATGTCTTCGGCTTTGCAAGGCGAGTTCCCCATTGTGTATAGTTCGGCCTTTACATTTAAATATTGTACTCTTCAGCTTCTGTGCCGCCATCGCCTTGGCTTTCATGTGTCAGACGAATACGAAGGGTCTAAGTATTTTTACAAGTAACCCCTTGACCATGTAGGGAAGGCGCTTATTTAAACAGATTGAATCTCATATGCCATTCCTCACCAGATGAAAACCCTTAGAGCTTGCCATAGGAAACCAACCAAATATGGCCAATGCTCCTTGTTCTTCCTTGCGCCCCACGGCCCTCAAGAAGGCGACTAGGAGAACTGCTCGGTGCCCCATGCCAAGTTGACCAAGCTTCAGGCGCAGGGATGCCCCCCTCCATTGGATCTAGTCCCCTTCGGGCGGGATTAACTACCTTCAATGGCGAAACCCTGGCGGAGAACTTCCCCAATCCCAATAAAGGGGAGCCGGTGTGCTTCGTTTCGTTCCTGCTGAGGGGCGTGGGATTTCCAATCCACCCTTTCCTCAAAGGTCTTCTGGGGTATTACGGTCTCCAGCTGCACAATCTCACGCCGGGCTCCATTCTACACATCATGAGCTTTGTTGCTTGTTGCGAGTTGGTCCTAGGCTGTGAGGCCCATTTTGATTTATGGAGGAAATATTTTTGCCTCGTCCCTCGCTCCCAGAAGGGATCCATATTCGAGGTGGGCAGTGCCGAAGTATGGTGTATAGGCGGAACAAGATACCTATCTGGCACTCTGAAGAGTGGCCCTCGGAGTGGTTCTACATTGAAGATGTTTTCCTTATAGACCTAACCTGGCAAGGTCTTCCCGAATTTTCCTCTGCTCCTTTAAAGAAGTGTGCCAGTTGGCGTCCCCGAAGCTATGAAGAAGAAGATAGTGCGGAAGTTAAAGAGGCTACTGAACAAGATCAGAATACTTGCCCACTCTGGACTATCTATAGTCAAGGTAATTGCGATTTCAATAACGCGATGCGTTCAGCCGCTTCAATCCAGAGGGCTTCCCATGTGGCATTACAACAGGGAGGACGACGCCTCACGTTGTGGGTGCAAGGGTCCGGCTAATTTTGCCGCACTGGCTGCCATGTTGGCTGACCTTTACAAAGGGGAAAAGGAAGATTTCGCTCGCCTGAAGTGTCGAGAAGGTTTCTCCATGTATACCCCCATTGACTGGGTGAATCTTTGATTATAGGCCTTACTTGATCTTTTTCCATAACTATGTTTTTTAGTCGAACTTAATCCGACTACCTTTAACAAGAATGGAGAAAGGTCGTCGCGGGGATCTTCAGCCCCGCTCCGTAGCCAGAGGACCATAATCGAGACCTTGATCCTGGATTCGAAGAGGATCCAGATATATTTGTAGACTTTAAGGATGGAGTCTTTTATCAGACGAGCTACAATGGCACGAAAGTGGCTATTATAGCCGACTACCCCAGCCTTCTCCCGTCCTACCATCTAAGTACCCAGGAGACATCTCCTCAAAAAGTGTTTTCCCACTGCAACTCACCCACCGCACTACATCGTGCTCCCAAGGGGCGACGCTCGCACCATCGTACTGCAGCAAAGGCGTGTTCTAAGAAGACGGCGCTTGCACAGGGCGTGTCTCTAAAAAGAAAGGCTAACAATGATACAGTCGGGCCCTCTCCTTTGTCGAAGAGGTATAATACTTTAACACGCACTCAGTGGATAGATCGGATGGTGACGTTTCCTACCGTGCCATATTGCAGGAGGAGTGTACGCAAGACTGTATCGGGAGACCTGTCTGGCCATGCACAGACTAATCTGGCCCCGAATCCTGCCACAAGGACTAGAGGGGATGCGGGTGCAATGCCGGAGTGTCGTCTCCCAGAGAATTCGGATAATGTATCCGTCACGAACTTCGAAGTGGAGAGTGCGATGAATCATCATCGGCGGAGAGTGGCTATGCGTGACCCAAATTTCACCGAAGAGGCATTCAATGCCTTCAGCTCAACGGATGCTTACATCCGAGCTGCTCGGGATGGACTTGCTGGTGCCAGTCACCAGCTTTCAAAGGATATGCAGGTAAGTACTTTTTGTGCAGATTCAATAATCATATGCCAGTAGCACCCTAGTCTTGAAGCAGTTGGCCCAAGTGTTTTAAGAGTCGTTACATTGTTAGGTACTCACGGAGAGGAATAACACCTTATCGAAGGAGCTAGAAGGATGTCAGACTAAGCTGACTGCTGCCCCTACCGAACTGGAAAATTTGAGAAATCCCAGAAGGCATCTGATGGTAAGTACAACAACAGCTCGGAAATAAGATTCCGTGCCTACAACGAGGTTGCTGAACTATGCTTTTTGTCTCGTTGGTAGGCTCAACAGATCAACTAGAGGAGAGGCTAAGGGCTGCTCAAGCGGACAAACAACATGCCAAAGGGCAAGAAGCCGCTGGTCAATGTGTATTGACATGGACCATTAATGAGAAGAACAAACAACATGATGCAAATATCAAGCAAGCCGAAGAACTGAAGGATTTAAGAGCCCAATTATCAGATGCTTTGAAGGAGAACAGGAAGCTGAAAGGCGACATATTAAGTATGCTCTTTAACCTGTCTGTCACACGGTCTCCTGTTTGAAAATTTTACAAGTTTGCTTCTGTAGGTGTGCTAATCGGACGTCCCGAAGGAGAAGTGTCTGGATTCCAAGGCGACCTGCTACAAGAGCTATCCAAAGTGTACGAGCGAGCTTGGAAGGCAATGAGGAACATGGCTAAGGCTTTATGGCCATCCGACCCGCCTCCAGGAAGTATGGAGGAGCTTGTGAATTTATTCAAGGGAGCTCGCCGCCGCTTGGAGCTATGGAAGATATCAGCGTGTTGGGAAGGCACCCGAGAGGCCTGGGCCATGGTGAAAACGCGGTATACCAGACTTGATCCGAATCATATGGCCCGGGTCGGACCTCGGGGACCAGATGGACAAGAAATTCCTGTTAGCTTAGTGTACGACCAAGTAAAAATAGCCGCTAAGTTTTCTCAACAGGATTGTAGACTAGACAACGTACTAGAGGGTCTAGAGGAGGAAGAAGTTTTTGAGTCCAAGTAGTAATGTACTTTATCAACAAACTTGTCTCCAGCCGAAGTGTAAAACGATTGTCATGGCAGACTTTCTGCTTCGGCCTCCAGAACTCAAGGTTTGGAGTGTTTTTGAATATTATACCATCGGTAGACACCAAGGTATGTTCGAAAACCAGGCAATCCGGTCATAATTGCTTAAATAGACAAGTGTATTGGGGGAGTTATGTTATATTACATTTAATCGTAAGAAACATCTTCTAGAGAGAATATTTCCGTTAAGGGTTCCTTTCCTTGGGTTATCATGCGTTTGTGGGCATACATAAGCTGTGATGCTAAAAATCACAGTACATGTTATATTGCAGCGAGGACTGTTCGTCTGTTGTCCACCGACCAAATATTCCCTTAAGAACACTAGCTTTCGGCTTCACCCGTCTGAGGTACACGTCCGGATAACCCGGCTGTAACAATCGCAGAGGTGCTCCCTTTATGCCCTAGCCAAACAAGCGGGAAAGTAGGGCATAAGCACAGGAGCCAGGCAACCCAGCTTGGCAAAAACTTAAGTCATAAAGGTGCATATAATGGCGAAGACAAGACACATATGAGTAGACAACATATATATACGGTGAGCTTGACACTCCAAAATAATAATCTTAATAAGCTTCTGTGGAATGAAGCCCCCAGGTATTATGGGGTATGTACATTTAATGATGTATGCCCCTTAAGTGTGTGGTTTATCCGAACATTGGCTAGAAGTCGTACAGAAACGAAAAAGAGAGAAAAAAGGGCGAGAGGGAGAAAAGAAAGGGTGAAGAAAAAAGGAATAAGTGTAAACTTAGGCGTAGAATATCAGAGCTGAGCAATGCTCCATGGGTTTAGTTCCAAACGATTATCCGGAGCGTTGCGAAGGCGATATGCTCCTCTAGTGAGAACCTCATCTATAATGAAGGGATCCTCCCATTTGGGCTTGAGCTTGTCCTTTTTCTTCTCTGGTAGGCATAAGACGAGTTACCGACATTATAAGTCTTTGCCCGTACTTCCCTGCATTGATATCGCCGAGCTTTCTGTTGGTAAAATGCGGAACAAGCCTTTGTGATGTCACGCTCCTCCTCCAAGTCGTCCAGATCGTCCTACCGGTCGAGCTCGGCCTCTCTCTCTTCATACATGCGCACTCGAGGTGAGTCATGAATAATGTCGCAAGGCAGTACTGCCTTGGCGCCATACACCATGAAAAAAGGTGTATATCCGGTCGTGCGATTGGGCGTGGTACGAAGCCCCCAGAGTACAAAATCGAGTTCTTCAACCCAGTGATTGTCTGATTCTCGCAGAGATCGCACTAGTCTGGGTTTGATGCCGCTCATTATCAACCCGTTAGCCCGTTCGACCTGTCCGTTTGTCTGAGGGTGATAGATGGAGGCGTAATCGAGCTTGATGCCCAAATTGGCGCACTAGGTTTTCACTTCATCGGCCGTAAAGTTGGAACTGTTGTCAGTAATGATACTATGCGGAACACCATAACGGTGTACATCACCGGATATGAAGTCTATAACTAGTCCGGCTTTGGCCATTTTGAATGGTTTGGCTTCTATCCACTTAGTGAACTTGTCGACCATAACCAGTAAATATTTATTCTTATGGCTTCCCCCTTTAAGGGGTCCGACCATGTCTAGCCCCCAGACCGCAGAAGGCCAAGTAATGGGGATTGTTCGCAAGGCAGTGGGCGGCATATGGCTTTCATTGGCGAAAAGCTGGCATCCAAAACAGTGCTATACGAGGTCTTGTGCGTCTGCTCGGGCCATGGGCCAAAAGAAACCTGTACGGAAGGCCTTACTTACAAGGGCCCGAGCTACGGCGTGATGGTCACCAAGACTGGTGTGTATCTCAGCCAAGAGCTGCCATCCTTCTTCTTCGGAGATGCACCTTTGGAGTACTCCGGTGGTACTTTTCTTGTACAGTTCCCCCTCATGGACTTTGTAGGCCTTCGAGAGTCGAACAATGCAATGGGCCTCCGTCTGGTCATCAAGGAGCTCATTCTCAGTAAGGTAGGCAAGGAACGGTTCAGTCCACGGGGTGATTATGGCCATGATTTCATGGGCCGATGGTGTTATTTCGGTGCCCGAACCCCCGACGATATCGGAACTGTGTTTGGAATCTGGGGGTATGATCAGTTCTGGAACGGTGTTGCCTCTATCGTCCTGCCACACAATGGATGGCTTGAAGAGCCTCTCCACGAAGGTGTTAGGCGGGACAGGGTCGCGCTTGGCACCCATGCGGGCAAGTATGTCCGCAGCTTGATTACTCTCACGAGCCACATGATGAAACTCGAGCCCTTCAAACCGAGCTGATATTTTGAGTACGGCGTTGCGGTAAGCCGCCATCTTCAAATATTTTGCGTCGAAGTCTCCGTTTATCTGAGATATTGTGAGGTTTGAGTTCCCACGTACTTCGAGGCGTTGTATGCCCATGGAGACGGCCATCGGAAGACCGTGCAGTAGGGCCTCGTATTTGGCTGCATTGTTAGAGTCTGTATATAGTATTTGTAGCACATAACGGACTTTGTCTCCTATGGGAGATGTCAAGACGACACCAGCCCCCAATCCGGCTAGCATTTTAGAGCCGTCGAAGTGCATCACCCAGTTGAATATGTGCAACATTCCTTAGGGTGTTTGGCCTCTGTCCATTCGGCGACGAAGTCAGCCAACACCTGAGATATGATAGCTCGGCGTGGCTTGTAAATTATTTCAAATGGTAAGAGCTCGATGGCCCATTTGGTAATCCGACCGGTGGTGTCCCGATTGTTTATTATTGTTAAGTGGTACTTCAGAAGCCCCCGTGATCAGGCACTCTTGAAAATAGTGTCGCAGCTTGTAGGATTCCATAAAGACCGCATATGCTATCTTTTGATAATGCGGGTATCGAGATTTTCCTGGTGTAAGGACCGCCGATACATAATATACTAGTTTTTGAAGTGGGAATTTATGTCCCTCCTCATCTCGTTCGACGACGAGCACCGCACTCACCACCTGGTGAGTTGCAGATATGTTGAGCAGCATCGGTTCGCGGATGTTTGGTGCGGCCATGATTGGTTTACTTGCTAACAGAGCTTTTATTTCCTCCAGTCCGGCTGTGGCAGCGTCCGTCCACACAAAATGGTTAGTGCGGCAGAGCAAGCGATATAATGGCAACACCTTTTCCCCTAGTCTGGAGATAAAACGGCTTAAAGTTGCCATGCACCCAGCTAATTTTTGGACCTGCTTGACGTTTATTGGTGTTGCCAACTATGACAGGGCTCGGATTTTAGCTGGGTTTGCTTCGATTCCTCTATTGGAGACAATAAGCCCAAGCAGCTTTCTGTCTGGAACGCCGAAAATGCATTTTTCCTGATTGAGCTGTATGTCATATGCTCGGAGGTTGCCAAATGTAAGGCGTAAGTCATCCACCAATGAATCGACATGTTTGGGTTTGATGACTACGTCATCTACTTATGCCTTCACAGTTTTGCCGATCTACTTTTCCAGGCATGTATGAATCATGCATTGGTAGGTTGCGCCGGCGTTCCTTAGTCCGGAAGGCATAGTGTTGAAGCAGAAGGGCCCATACAGAGTGATGAATGTCGTTGCGGCTTGGTCGGATTCTTTCATCTTAATTTGATGGTATCCAGAGTATGCGTCAAGGAAGCACAAGGAATCGTGTCCTGCAGTTGCATCAATAATCTGGTCAATTCGAGGTAGTGGGAAGGGGTCCTTTGGGCAAGCCTTATTAAGGTCTTTGAAATCGACACACATGCGCCAGGATTTATCCTTCTTAGGTACCATTACCAGGTTTGCTAGCCAGTCCGGATGTTTGATCTCTCTTATAAACCCGGCTTCGAGTAGCTTGGCTAGCTCCTCCCTCATAGCTTGTCGTTTGGGTTCGGAGAATCAGCGCATAGTTTGCTTGACTGGTTTGTATCCTTTCAGTATGTTGAGACTATGCTCGGCCAGTTTTCGTGGGATACCTGGCATATCGGAAGGGTGCCAGGCAAAAATGTCCCAATTCTCACGTAGGAATGCGCGTAATGCGGCGTCCACCGCCGGATCTAGCTGTGTCCCAATGGAAGTTGTTTTCTTGGGGTCCGTTGGGTGGACTTGAAATTTGACTATTTTGTCTGTTGGCTTGAAGGAAGTAGGTTTGGGTCTCTTATCGAGGATTACATCGTCCCTATCTACTGTAGAACGTAGAGTGATCAATTCTTCGGCTGCGAGGGCCTCGGATAATGCCTCAAGGGCCAGAGAGGTGGTTTAGTTCTCGACGCGTAGTGCTATGTCCGGATCACTGGTGATAGTGATAACTCCATTGGGCCCGGGCATTTTGAGCTTCATATACCAGTAATGGGTTACGGCTTGGAAGTGCGTGAATGCGTCTCGCCCCAGCAAGCATGATACCCGCTGTTGAAAGGTGCCACATGGAAGAGTAACTCTTCAGACCTATAGTTCTCCGGCGTGCCGAATACCACGTCGAGTTTGATTTTTCCCGAGCATCTGACTTCCCGACTAGGGATAATACCGCAAAAGGTTGTGTTACTTTGCTCAATGCGACTCCTGTCCATCTGCATTTTATTGAGCGTGTCCTTGTAGACGAGGTTCAGTCCGCTACCGCCGTCCATGAGCACTTTAGTGAGCCAAAATCCATCTACGATTGGGTTTAAGACCAAAGCGGCTGGTGCCCGAACTGAGCTTGATCTTGGTTCATCATCGGCGTCGAAAGTGATCGCCGTATCGTTCCAAGGATTTACTGCTGTCACCTGGCAGACTTCGGCGAGGTCGCGGAGCGCTCTTTTGCGCTGATTATTTGACAAAAAGGTTTCGAAGACCGTGAATACCATGAGATCATTGTCCTCCGAGGAGTAGTTCTCTGAGGTGTTGTTCGTGAGGATACCCTCGCCGCTCTTGGCCACTTGCCGGAGTATCCAACATGCTCAAAGGCTATGCGTTGGCTCGTTGTTCGGCGTCATGTGAATTTTACAGGGCTTGTCGAGCCATTCCTCGAGGACATTTCTATGCCCAGTAACGGGTTTGATTTACTTGTCCACGGGATGATGATTAGGTGCTTCTCGGGGGTGCATCCTCTTTGCCCGTCCGGGAGATGGCCTAAAGGCCTGCGGTTCCCAGCGGGTTATTTGGGTTTTCCAGGCGCTTTCCATTGTGCAGTACTTCTGTATTGTGTGTGCCAAATTGTCAAAGTGCAGTATGCGACAGCGGTTGAGGGCATTAAGGATTCCCTCATCCGTGCAATTGTTACAAAACACTGAGATCGCATTGTCATCACAACAATCCTTGATCTTGTTTTTGACAAGTAAGAATCTAGCCCAAAAGTGGTGGACTATTTCCTGAGGCTGCTGCCGCACATACATTAAGTCGCATATGTCCGGAGGACCAGAGTTGCTTGGGAAATATTGCTTGTGGTGGGTGGGCGAGATCAAATCCGAACCCTGACCCACTGAGAAGTCCGGATTCTGAAGAATTTCCAAGGTTACAGGCCTGGGCTCCGGAGCATCCGGTGCGTTTCTAGGCTCGACGCCCGATTCCATGTTCGGAGGACAATAAGTTTCTTCCAGAAGACGAGAGTCTGGTTCTCTGAGCTCGGAAACCTGAACATACTTTGTTCTCAATGTAGGAGAAGAGTCATTGTCGGCTTGTTCCTCCACGATTGCCACATGATGGGTGATCGGCGGAGATCTGATTTCTCTCTGATCGGGTTTAAGCCCAATCCGATCATAGTCATCCGCGACCCCCAGGGCGGTGATGCGATCTAGCAGTTCGTTTAAGCCGATACATCTGCCGGATCCATCCTGTCAGAGTATTCAGGGCCGACGTGGAGGCGATTTTTGGCGACGAGTTGGGATGCTTCTGGCTTAATGGCCGGGCGAGCGCCCATGATGAAGCTGCCGAGCCAGAGGGTTTGCCCTAAAGCTAGGCCTCCTCCGAAAGTGATGCTATCCTTGATGACAAGGTTATCCATCAATCCTTCTCTCGACGGCATAGAGGAACTCTCAATGAAAACACCAATGTCGGTGTCAAAACCGGCAGATCTCGGGTAGGGGGTCCTGAACTGTGCGTCTAAGGATCAAATGTAACAGGAGGCAAGGGACATGATGTTTACCCAGGTTCGGGCCCTCTTAATGGAGGTAATACCCTACTTCATGCTTGATTGACTTTGATGAGTATAGGGGTTACAAGAGTTGATCTACTTTGAGATCATAATGGCCTAACCCTAGATGTCTATCTTGTATGATTGTGATTGCCCCTACAGACTAAACCCTCCGGTTTATATAGATACCAGAGGAGGTGACGGTGTCCTGGACTAGGGGTACTCACCACATCGCCTCCTGACCAGGTGGATCGGGCCGAGGACCCCCCTGGCGGTTCACTCATGGGCCACTTCGGCAGCCCATGCCACATATAAGGAGTATTCCACAAGACTTGGTGATCAAGACAAGGACTCCTCTCCACCAACGTATTCGGCTAGGACTCTTGTTATCCTAGGCCTCTGGTGTATTATATAAGCCAAGGCCAGGCTAGTCGATAGATCATGATGATAATCATACAAACTAGACTTCTAGGGTTTAGCCATTACGATCTCGTGGTAGATCAACTCTTGTAATACTCATATTCATCAAGATCAATCAAGCAGGAAGTAGGGTATTACCTTCATAGAGAGGGCCCGAACCTGGGTCAACATCGTGTCCCCTGTCTTCTGTTACCATCGACCTTAGGTGCACAGTTCAAGACCCCCTACCCGAGATCCGCCGGTTTTGACACCGACATTGGTTCTTTCATTGAGAGTTCCGTTGTGTGATCAGCAAAGGATCGACGGCTCGTCTGCAGATTAACTGCGACGTCGGCATCTTCGTCACTGGCTGGACTGATCACCTCGGCTTGACCGAGGACTATGCCATGCCTCCGATAGTCATGTTCGGATGAGGGCCTTCATCAACAACAACTCCACTCGGAGCTCGGGGGCTCAACGTCAACATTGCCCTCGGGCGATCGTGCTATTTTTCCAGACAGTGAACTTGTATCCATTGCCACCACCTCCTCGAGCATCGCGTTGATGATTCCTTCGGTGGAATTGTGTGGAATTAAGTCTACAACAACCATGCAAAATTTCGTCGAGTTCCGATGGAGGAATCTCCGGCAATCTACGATATGCTAGAGCCCTATCAAATTTGGACGAGAATCTGGACGAGTTTAGGGCGTCGTCTCCAGAGCCAAGCTCGGAGGTCCTTTGAAAGATCCAACCGTTCATTCTCTGCGGAATTCCCATATCTACCACCCCTAAAAATTTCAGCTCGATCCGATGGTTGAAACTCCGGGAACCTTCCGATGAGTGGACCAATTTTCTGATCTGTTTTCTGCGCGAGAACAAATCTGGCCCAAGTTCATCTTTTTTACGAACAGGATTTCGGACATCTTTTTTGAAGGAAGTTTTGTATGGGGTATTGTGTTTTGTTCCCAAACACATCCCACTAATTTTAAAGTCTTTTCCAATACGATCTTCAATGCGCCGGTGTCAAACCAACTCGACAACGTTGCTACACGGCTACCGACCTGCGCTAGACACGTCGTCACTTTGTTGAGCCGATCTCAACTTCTTCGGATCATCATCTCGGCAAGCTGAACAAGAGTTCGACATCGCGAAGGATAAATCATCACCTACATCGCCGCCCCATGGATTACACGGAGCGGAAACACATGCATCGCCGCACGGTCACTTTATCAAGCCGGCATTGACCGCGTCACAAATTACAACCTGCGCCAGCATGGCCGCACTGTTGCTTCTTCAAGCTGATGTCCATCATGCCGAACTGCTTCAATACCTCGGCTGACATGGCAGCTGCAACGTCTCCGTACCGACCTGCTCTGTCACCTCGGCTAGACCGGGGGCTTCACCATCCCTTCTTCAACCTACTCCGGAGACTTCGGCGTCGTCAGCCGACCAGCTTCGTCACGTTAGCTGGACCGGGGGCTTTGCCCCGGCGAGCCAACCTTTACCAGCATTGCCATGCCGTCGCTTCACCGCCCATCATGCAATGGGTGTGCAGATTGATTCCCAATTTTGGGATTCACTTTTCTTTGGACTGCTACAACAAATAAACCAGGTGCTATCAATCCTAGAAACTTTTGCTTATTTGGGTTTATTTTTCTCAAGGAATTATTACTCCGGTTTGTTCCATCGTTTGTATACAGGTCTATCAAAGGAAGGCCACATTAACGACGGTCACGTGGTGGTTCGGTCAGTTTTCGTACATAGTTCGATGAACGCCGCATCTGGAACTCGGACCGACCTGTGAATTCAGGCTTTGCCACGCCTTTACCGCATCACACCGATGCCTTGCACCGACATTGACTTCGGCGCCAGGCCACATATTTTTAAATAAATTATCTTGCATAAATTAATTACGTGAGGATTTTTATATATTTATATTATTATTGTCGGCCTGCACTATTTTACATGTGCAGGTAATCGACTTCGACTGCGTCACATGGTCACTTCGGCAAGCCGCCG
Organism: Triticum dicoccoides; assembly: GCF_002162155.2. Taxonomy (NCBI): domain Eukaryota; kingdom Viridiplantae; phylum Streptophyta; class Magnoliopsida; order Poales; family Poaceae; genus Triticum; species Triticum dicoccoides. The sequence goes on from NC_041393.1 coordinate 339,514,466, forward strand.
TCGTCATCCCAATCGGCATAAATCAGCTCGCGTGATCACCTTGTTGGTCGAATTGCCATACCGACATGCTCGGTTGCCTTGGGGACTCCGGGATCGCTGAGAGAGCTCTACTTCATCGAGTGTTCTGCACACGAGCCATATTTATTTTATTACTCACTTTGTATAAATTATTAATTATGCAATGATTTTTATGCCATATTTCTCTGGTTTGCACTATTTTCTGTGCATAGGTAAATGATCCGGGTCGGGCAGTGTTGTCTCCTCGGCGTACTGATATACCACGTCACCTCGGCTGGACTGGGGGCTTCATCATCACTTCATTAACCCACGTCGGGGACTTCGGCATCACTCTGCCAGCCTGCATTGGCCGAGCCGTGTCACTACCTCGGAGTCCCGAATACCTTGCTCGGAAACCTCAAGCTTGGAGGCTGGGACCTCGGCCATGCCGAGGACTGCGAACCTTGTCGGATCTGTCACAGATCAATGGGCGTCTTTGTCCTGCCACAAGCCCGAATAGCATCATCAGCACCGAGCACATTAACCAGCTAAGTCGCTTTCATGCTCAGGAACTTTCAGTTTTAAATTTTGTTCGGTTCGACCAAGCATTATACTTTTTGGCAAAAAGTTGTTTGTGACAAAATCCCTTGTCAAAACTTTGTTTGTGACACACAAATTCAAATACCCCGTTTATTTGGGGGCTTCCTTTATGAAGCCTTTCCTCTTGCATATGATTATACTTGTATGGCTTCGTTCCTTGTTCGTGTATTACGCCACAATATGCACCATGTTGACTTAAGTGTTCCGCAAGCTGGGTTGCCTTGCTCCTGTGTTTACCCCTACGTTCCCGATTGTTCGGCTAGGGAGTAAAGGGAGCACCTCTGCGATTGTCACGATCGGGTCATCCGAGCTCGGACCTCAGACTGGGTGAAGCCGAAAGCTAGCGCTCTTATTTTCTTTCAATCATGGTCGGCACACAACGGAACTCATGAGTACAAAAAATATACTGCACAAGTCTCATAGTAACAATGAGCAACCGAAGAAAGGTATCGATGGGGGTACTATTTTCTTAGATGCTTCTTACACTTCGTTAGTAGTACAACATAAGTTCCCTGAGCACGCTTTGTCTGTTACAGCCTTATGGCATGATTGCCTTGTTATCGGAAACACCATCGATATTCTCAACAGGTGGATTACATAACACTTTTCGGCCCTTGACCGAAGAGGGAGAAGCCGACTGTTAGTTAAGACACGTTTAAAGTTCGGGTGAACACAGATATAATATAAGTACTTCGGTACATACAATCATTATACATAAAATTCTTTTACCCAAGTCACTTGGGGGCTCTTAAAATTTGTATGAGCTGTTTTATAGTAAATGCGTTTTCTTCTTGGTCGTTGCAAAGTCTTTTTCTACCGCTCCTTTTTCGACTCGAGTGTATGGTCAATAGTCGGATAACCTGTCTTCTCTCTAAAAGCCGATCGAGTTTAGTTCGCTAAACAAACCTCAGAGATGTACTCCGCCTTTGGGATAAGGAGCTTGAAGTCGTAGGCTGACCCGCGTAAAGTCTTGAGATCGGATGTGTCATGTTAAAGCACGACAAAAGCACAATTTTTTTTCCAAATTTCGGATTGGCACCGAACACTTGATCTTGTTCGGACGTCAAGTTTTTACTGATGTTTTTTGGTTTTCCAAGCTTATGGCACTTTTAAACTATTTGTGTGTTTCCAGCATAAGTCTCGTAGTGCAACGTTGGACACCTTTAGAGATTCAACAAAAACATTCTTGGATATTGCTATATATGCATCGGTTTCAAATTGTGTCTTCGGTCAATAGTTGGGTTGCCACGCTCCTGTGCTTGCCTCCTATGTTCCGCTTTATTCGGCTAGGTGTGCAAAGGGAGAACCACTGCGATTGTGCTTCCAGCTCACATGGTTAAGCACATCAGTGGAGAAAGCCGAAAACTGACTGTCACAATAAGCATAAACTGGTCGGCGATGGATGACTATGTTAAATGACGGGCCGTTCATATGTAGCGACCATACCTCAAACAGTCTAGTCTCTATGCATCAGTGTCATCCCTGGATCGGTAATGCTGACACACACAGTACTCAAGGATTTATAACAGAGTTTCAATCACACACTTATTACATCGAATGTCTTGAAAGAGAACTTATTACAATAATATGGCTTAAGGCCATCTAAAAACGATAACAGGGGAAGGCTTGGAAGATAAAGTGAGTCCATCAACTCCAACGACATAGCTGAGTGAACGACAATGACCTATGGCAACTTACTCATCGTCTGAAAAGTCTGCAACATGATATGTTGCAGTCAGAAACGGGTCAGCACATGGAATATGTTGGCAATGTAACACAAGGGTAATGAACATAATAAATGCTATCACTACATGCATATATGGCTGGTGGAAAGCTCTATGGTTAAAGTTTTGCATAAAGCCAATTTTTCCCTACAACAAAGGAATAAATTTCATTTAACTATCATGACGGTTGTTAAACATTGAGAAGGTTCCTCCAACTCAATCACAATTAAGCAATATCAATTAACCCAACAAATTAATTTAGAGTGATGAGATCAACATGATAATCCAAGAACCAGATACTCAATATGTCCATAACCAGGGACACGGCTAACCATGATTAGTTTGTACACTCTGCAGAGGTTTGCACACTTTTCCCCACAAGACTCGATCTCCTCTGTTAGAGTTCTCGCACTACATGGTGTTTGAGAAACGGATGACTACGACACAATCTTTCATAAACATTAACTCTTTACTCTGGATGAACAGTTACACCTACTTTCCCCTACACCTGCTAGCCCACCATTGAAAGAGCTCACGCAACTTACTCAACTATGCCAGAGCCCATAATGGCTTGTGGCTGCACATGGAAGTTTCTAGCATGAATAATCTTATGATCCCTTCGAGCCTGGGTGGCGAACCGTAGGATGATCACACGGGTACTCCGGGATATCCTAGGACAACACTGGATTCTCCAGGTGCATGCAACCAATCCACCCCGATGTGTATTTAAGTAGCCACCTTAAGTTAACCATTAATTAACAATACTCACATCTGTCATGGATACACTCACCCAGTCCACGTCTACAAGCATAGCATAGCAATCCTGAGCATAACGTAGAAGTAACTCCCAAAGGTTTGATAATAAAAGGGCAATAGGTTCTACCTCATCATCTACTTCCCAAACCCACACGTTAACAGATCCTAACCATCCAATGTTTGGGATTGAGACTAATGCATAAAAACTAGGTAATAAAGGGATATGATCAAAGTGTTACTTGCCTTGCTGATGATCCGGCAAAACCTAGAGACTAGTAGTAGCACGCTTCGCACTCTAGGAACTCTATCGCAAACAAACAATAACTTACATAAGCACTCAATAAGAAGCACGGGTAAACCCAAATAAGAAGATCCAACGAAAAAGTTCAAGTTAAGAACTCCAGTTTGCAAAAAGAAACAAATCAAATGGAGCAACAAAACTCAAATTACGATCGAAACAAGAATCATTTACTAATCTGGACTAAAGTCAAATTTACAGTACCAAAATCTTGTTTAAGTTGGCTAAACAGAAAGAGGGCTTCGATACGAAGATTTAGGAGCTGGTTTCATCAAATTTGGATAAACGAGCGAAAAGTTATACTAGAACGAAGATCAGGGCAGAAATCGCGATCGAAAATAACCACGGATAAACCTTGGAAAATAAAACGAGATGAACAGATTAACGGACGAACGTTCGTTAAAAGAACCTAATCGGCAAATGGCGTTCGTTAAGACGAAGGAACGGACGAACGTCCGCTAATTAACTAAACCGGAAAAAAATGAACCTATCTATTAAAAAAACAGATCTAGGTTTCTAAAAAAACCAAACGGTTAACCGAAAAAAAAACGGCGACGGCGGCGGCTACCTCCGGTGAAGCTCTGGTGGGGCAGGGCGGTGTCGGCGGGGCTCCGGGTGGCGGCGAGGGGCGGCAGCGGC
>NC_041393.1:339519096-339676523 GCF_002162155.2 Triticum dicoccoides
GCCGACGTCGTGGCGCGTGCGGACTCCGGCGAGTCCAGCTCAAGCACGGGAGGGAGGCGGCGGCGCTGGGCCGGCTGGGCCTTTGGCCCAGTCCAGTCCACGGGACTTTTTTATAAATAATTCTGCCGAACAGAAAAATCCTAATAAAATTCTAAAAATGAAAAAAAATCACCGTCTAAATAAAATATTTAGAACAAAGTGAACATTTTTCTGGCTTAAGAAATGCAATTTTGAAAACGTGCATATTTTTCTAATTCAAATAAAATAGCAATAAATTCCAAATAAGATATATTTTTGATTTTAACATTTTTCCTCCAATATTTCTTTTATTTTGGGATATCATTTTATCCCCTCTCTTTTACTTCATTTGAAATATTTATGAAGAGGAAAATGATTAAAACCAAAATGATCCTCTTTTCAGTATTTGAGAAAATTCAAATATGAAAATAAATGAAACCCCCAACTCTCTCCGTGGGTCCTTGAGTTGCTTGGAGTTGCTAGGATCTACCAAAATGCAACAAAATATGATACGCCTATGATGACCTATGTATAACATTCCAAATTAAAAATTTGGGATGTTACGTCATAATATTGGCCGAAGTGTTTACGGCTTGATCTCGGCTGTCGCCGAACACTAACCGGGGGCTCGTAGCTAGCTTCCCCAGTTTAAAGCTTCTATGACTAAGTGAAAGTTATAAAGCCCGCATATCTGATTTCCTCGTTTCCGCTAACACAACCACCTTTGGGCACCGAGACGTCGGCTAAGGGTTGTCTTGTTATTGCGGAAACACCCTGCGTAGTATCTACAAAGGGTAGAAGCCGACGATGGGCCACTTTCAACTGATAAACGGTCGCAATTGAGTCAAAATAAACATATCATCGGCATTTGTATTTAATATACAAGGGCCGCCTTCCGTAATCATCGTTATAAAGCCATAAATATGCATCAATTTGACTTAAGATTTTTGCGAAGCAAGGTTGCCTGACTCCTGTGCTGACCCCTACGTTCCCGATTGTTCGGCTAGGCAGTAAAGGGAGCACCTCTGTGATTGTTACTACCGGGTCATCCGAGTTAGTACCTCAGACTGGGTGAAGCCGAAAGCTAGCAATCTTAAAGGATTACATTGGTCGGCAACGACGGAAGTGAAAATTTTGGTTCATTAATACCATAGAGTTCGGGAACTTTCCCCTAACTAAATCCTCAATATTTTCCTCCCACATTGATCGGAGGTGAGGTTTCATGATCATGATAAGCATGACGACCCAAAAAAGGAACTGATAGCGGGACTATTTCCTTGGAAGATGTTTCTTACATTAAGTAATATAACATATCTCTCCGCGTATCTTTGTTTATAAAACCGTATGACTGGATTGCCTTGTTTGTCGTAAATCTTTGCTCTCATGAAGGCTTTATAAAGAAGGACAAACACTCCCCGGCTGCTGGCCGAGGAGGTGGAAGCCGATGGTCGGTCAACAAAGTTTTGTACAATGTGGATCCGAGCATTAATGATGTAAAATACTTGGATACATAGGATCATAAATTGCGAGTAAAGTCGGTTTATTGCAGCTCATCTTTTAAAGACCAAGCGAGCAACTTACGTAAAGCTCTTCTAAATCCCATGTGGCATCAATTTCCTATCTACTAAGACCCTTGGGGCCAACCTTGGCGAGCCCAGCTTTCGCTGGCTCTAGCTCCTTTAAGAGATCTTTATTCTCTTTTCGAGAAGTTTGAGTTAAACACAACAAAATTTTCTGTCACACGAATATAAATCCTTAGTTTGGCCACCCGTGCCCACATTAAGGCTCGGGGGCTACTGGGCTTCGCTCTCATTATTTATAAATATTAAAGGGGCACATCAATCCCTTGATCTGGTGTTGCCACCCGACCAGTGTCTTGGGGGCTACTGTGTTGCCTGCTCAATGCAGAAAATTCAAAGTGCTTAGTGTTCGGCTTGACCAAACTATGGGCAAACGGTCTTCGGACAACAATAGGTACCATCTGGACCTATCTTGCATCAAGCTAATATATTGCGGCAACTTCTCAAGACACTCTCTCAAGGGCCCATTCGCTGATCACTATTATCTGTAATATATTACACTCCGTTTCTATTCCTACGTATGCTGCCGAGCTAGGAGTTGATCCTCAGGTCGATTTTGCAAATCGACCTGAGTCTCAGGGGCTACGAGGATCAGAAGTTTTATGTTTTCCTTCAAGTGCACCTCGGGTTTAGACCGACACACACCTTGAGGGCTACTGGATATACATATACTGGCTATATATCTCGGCAGAGAGTAAATTGCACCAATCAAAAATATTCACAAAAATCAGCCCGCGGCCGGGGTGGTGCACCACCTCGGAAGCAGTCCGGCATAAAGCTCGGGCGCTAGTGGCTGGCTCCATAGAGGGCATTTCCGGCATTAAGATCGGCTGAATTCGTTCAGTCTTCTAAAAGACCGAGGTAGTTTGCGACACCTCGGATGCTGACCATCGTTGGAGCTCGAAAGGGGTCCGACATAAAGCCCGGATTCGAATGGCTTGTTCCATAGAAAAATTTTCAGCGTTAAACTCATATAACCTCCTTCAAACTTTTTCAAGCCAAGGTGATCTATGACACCTTGGATATAGTCTGGCGTTGGAGCTCGGATATAGTCCGACATTGGTACTGGGCTGCAAAAGATATCTCGAATGCAGTCCGGCATTGGAGCTCGGATGCAAGAGGACACCACCGCACGGGAAGAACTTCAAACCCGAGGTGTGGCGTAAAAAATAATCCTATGTCATTGATAAAGGCCGAGAACTTAAAGGGGCTCCTCGGATACCCGATGTGTTAACCCTTTGGATTCACTTCGGCGATCCTCAAGATCGAAGATGAGAAGATTTGTTGAACCAGTTTTCAAGACCGACGACCGAAGATGAAGAACAGTTCAGAAGGATCGAGGAGCGTCCCCAACTTGAAGACTGGTTTAGGGGGCTACTGACGGTGTCCTAGACTAGGGGGTACTCACCACGTCGTCTCTCGACCAGGTGGATCAGGCCGAGGACCCCCATGGCGGTTCACTCATGGGCCACTTCGGGCAACCCATGCCGCATACAAGGAGTATTCCACAAGACTTGGTGATCAAGTCAAGGACTCCTCTCCACCAACGTATTCGGCTAGGACTCTTGTTATCCTAGGACTCTGGTGTATTATATAAGCCAAGGCCAGGCTAGTCGATAGATCATGATGACAATCATACAAACTAGACTTCTAGGGTTTAGCCATTACGATCTCATGGTAGATCAACTCTTGTAATACTCATATTCATCAAGATCAATCAAGCAGGAAGTAGGGTATTACCTCCATAGAAAGGGCTCGAATGTGGGTAAACATCGTGTTCCCTGTCTCCTGTTACCATCGACTTTAGACGCACAGTTCGGGACCCCCTACCCGAGATATGCCGGTTTTGACATCGACAGGAGGCTAGGGTTATACAAAGTTGGTTTACAGAGGAAGGAAACTACACATCCGGATGCTAAGCTAGCCGTCCATGCAAAGGAGAGGCCCATCCGTACAGGGGAGAAGACCTTCGGTTCTGTATCTTCACGGCCCGTCTGTCTGTCCCATATCACATAGGCCGGCTCTCCGAGGACCCCATAATCCAGGACTCCCTCAGCCGTCCGGAGAAGCTGCGCTCGCGTGCATGGATGGACTATGGCGCAGATGATGAAGATGATCAGAACCTGACCGTTGCGTATGCTTGGGACGTGGTGCGTGTCTACACGGGCGAATCCAAGGCCTTGTACAAGGTCTTCAGTAACGAGCTTGATGCTCTCACGCCTTTCCATGTATAAGAACTAGATTTTGAATAGTTTTGATGACACTTTCACTTGAGCTTACCATTGTTTGGTACTAGGTTACTTGGCGGTCGTATGATGATGATTGAGAGTGGGGGTTCAAGCTGAACAACATGTGCAAGCAGGACCAGCTTCTCTGGCGGTGCATCGTGCGCATGATTTGTGTCTATGCCGTGGAGTACTACTTGCCACAACGTGTTGCCGCGCAATTTGGTAAGGCGCAACACACACCACCAGCCGGCATCGTCCATGATACCGTTGGCTATGACCTACACCAGTGAGTACCACAAGGCGTCCTCATCGATTCGAAGTTCTTGTTTTGATGTTTTACAATCATTCTTTGGGTGTTCTACATTCTTTCTTATGCATTGCAGGATGAGCAGGAAGAACAATCAGTCAATCATAGATTGGGAAGACCAACATGCGAGATACGTGAAGGAATGGAATGAGTGGAAAACTCACAAAGATAAGGAGAGGAGAGTGATTGACTGGGACGAGTACGAGGATCACATGCTGTGGTACGACGATGGCATCAAGCATTGTCTTTGTCTGAGGCCCCAGTGGACGACAATAGATGTTGAAGACCTGTTCGATGATACCTCCGAGAATGAAGCCTACAACAAGAGCATCAGAGAGTTTCAAGGCGGGTTTAGGGAGTACAGACCCCTCATGAATAGAGTGGTAAGTTGTTTTTATCTGTTTTCAACCGACAATTGGATGAAATCGGCTTTAGTGCTACTGAATCATTTTATTACTTTGCAGTCTTCGGAGCTGAACAAAAGCATTTTTTAAGCCTCTCATGCGCTTAGTACTATCCCCGGGACTCGAGCTAGTGAGAACAAGTTGAGGGAAACGATGAAGGTAACATGGAGTTCATTTTGTTAAGTTCATTTGCAGAAGTTCGTCATTGTAGAAGTTCTCATTGTTTCGTTCTCATTGCATAAGTATGCCAACAAAGCTTACAAGCTTGTGGGCCTGCTTGGGTATACTACAAACACCGAGGACATTTTTGCTCCTACAACATCGATGCGTAGCCTTGCTTCATCGAGCCATGTAGCCTCGTCGTCTAGGGCGGTTTAAGAGGACGAGGATGACGATGATGACAAAGAAGGTGAAGATGAAGAAGAGGGCGAGGAGGGAGTAGAAGAAGAAGAACATGGAGAAGAGGACGATGAGGAGGAAGAGGACAATGAGGAGGAGGAGTACCATGATGATGATGGACCTCCAGCAACTCAGACAACCCAGCGTGAGAAGAGGAATGTGCCGAAGAAGGATTGGAAAATTCCATCCCTGTTTCAGAAAGCACGTCCTACTCACTGCAATAAGAAGGCGACCGAGAAGCGATCAAACACCAACGAGGACCGTACCTCGAAGAGGGGAAGGAGGGAGTGAAGTTGCTTCCATGCCGTTGAACTAGAAACATTTCATGTTTGCTTCCCGAACCATTTGCTCGTGAAACTATTTCGTATTTGTTGAACTTGCTATGTACAAGTTCATGAAACATTTGTGGATGTGTGCTTGCTATGTAAACCATCTTTCTTAGTTGAACCATTTTACTGTGAGATATTCTTCATATATGTGATACATATGCTTATTGTTTATAAGTATTGATTATGTGCAAAAAATTGAAGACAATACAAGTTAGGAGGTGCAAAAAATGTACTAGGGGCCTCCCCCTACCGCCAGGCTTCATGGCAGTAGGTTTGTACACCCTACCGCCATACCCTCTAGCAATAAGGGGCCTCCCCCCACATGCCTTCCTCTTGTGACCAGAACTACCACCCAACCAGCAGTAGGGTTGCAGACCCTACCGCCGGGCTTCATGGCGGTAGGTCCATACCGCCAAACTCTCTGGCGGTAGGATGTGGAACCCTACCGTCAGGGCTTATCCATTTCTCATCATAGAACCGGTTGCACACCCTACCACCAGGCTTCATGTTGGTAGGTCCATACCGCCAAACCCTCCGGCGGTAGGATGTGGAACCCTACTGTCAGGGCTTACGCATTTCTCATCACAGAACGGGTGCTAGAGGCGTCGCGAACCTACCGCCTAGCACTACGACAGTAGGATGTGTTACCCTACCGCCTGGGGCCCTGGCGGTAGTGTTTGGGGCATTTATATGCCGCGCCGCCCGTCCCACCCCCTTGCCCCCCCCCACTCAGCCGCCCTTTCTTCTTCCTCTTGCCCCTCTCTCATCTCCTCCACTCCCCTCGGATCTTCTTCATTTCTTCACCATTTTTGCGGATCGAGATGGCTCCGTAACGAGAAACGTAAGCTCCTCCGACCCCCCCCAATTACTTTGAGTCAAATCACTCCCCTTTTTTGTAGCCTAAGAATGATTTATGTTCATGCTCATCTTAAAAATCATGATGAACCCTAGTTGATATGCTGAACCTAGGTGATTGCATCTAGATAATACAAGTTAGGTGATGATTCTTAGTGATGAATCATGATGAACCCTAATCGATATTTTTTGACCACATGATGAACCCTAATTCATATTTCCTAGGTTTAAATTTTTTTGAAGGTGATGAACCCTAATTGATATTTCTAGATAATACAAGTTAGGTTTAGAATTTTTGACCACATGATGAACCCTAGGTTTAGATTTTTTTTGGAGATGATGAAACTTTGTGTGATGCATCCATATGTTTAGGTACGGATCCTTGGTGCAAGCACCGCCCACTCCATCACCATCCGCTCCTCCCACTCCTCTCCAGCACATCCCATCAGAGATGCCGCTCCCGTACGTGTACAAGGCCTTCCCCGAGCTGCTGCAGTCGGTGGGATCTGTCTTAGACAAGGTCCTAGAGGTGACGAGGGCAATGCGGTGGCACGAGAGGGCAGAGCGGATCCTCGACGATGTAAAGTGTTGGTCGCAGAGCGTGAAGGAGTGGAAGAAAGTGAAGGCAGAGATGGAGGCAGATGCAAGTATTTCCCGTGTCAACCGCGAAGGGAGCATGGAAGCGGCCAAGCAGCACGCCGGCTGGGAGCTGCGCAATTTTGGCCGGAGAATCTACTTCGAAAGAAATGCGGAGGAGAGAGCCAGGATGCCGCCCCCCAAGTGCATCCGCGTTTGAGATCATCAACTGGGGAATGGCGGAGGCGAAAACTCCATCGACAAGGCAAGGTGGGAGTGCTTGAACGGTCGGATGCCGACCAACGTTCCACCTCCACCTGAACCGGTGCATCCGCTGCCGTTTCTGTCTCCACGGCCAAGCCTAGCATACGAGGAGCTCTGAAGATGTCTGCCCGCTCTCTAAACTTGTCTGAAGAACTTGTTGCACCGTTTGTTGGCTTTGCGAAACCTTTTTGCAGAACTACTTGCGTTAGTTGGGGTTGTCAAACTATGTGGACAAGTTTGGTATTTGCTATTTGCAATTTGTGAAACTATGTGTAAACTGTTTGATATTTGCTACGTGGAACCTTTATTAATATGTGAGCTCATATTTTGCTATTTGTGAAACTATGTGAAACTACTCGAGTGTGATACATGTTATATTGTGTGAGCTCTGCATATTTAAGGTTTTTAAATATATATTCTTGTTACAACATATATGTGAAACTGTATTCTTTCCTGTGATAAAACTTTACAAAGGAAACTATCAATAAAACTTGCAAAAACCCAAAACCACGGGACCCTACCGCCAAGCCCCCTGGCGGTAGGATATCATAACCTACAGCTGAGGCCTGCGGCGGTAGGGTGGTGCGCTAGCCGATGCATAACAGCAGTGGACCGTCTATGACACCACCAGAACCCTAGGTGGTTGGTTGCCTGACCCTACTGCCGAGCCTTGTGGCGGTAGCAAAAGGGTCAGATTTCAAAAATAAATTTAAATAGGGGTCAGATTTCGATTTTCTTTGACAAAAGGGTCAAACCACGAAATTTTGCCCCGATTTGGGTGCTGCTTGGCTCTGTTATTTCTTCTCCAAAATAAATTTCATATCTTTGCGAGAAAGGGGGAGGGGAGATGTGTCCGGCTCAGTCCGTCAGTGTCAAGCAAAGTGAGGTGGGTTGTAGTTGGAGGAACTATGATGGCACAGCCACTCTCTACCATGGATTGAAACCTGGAGCAAACTATACTGGAGTATATGAAGATGGAAAGGATACACTCAAAATGTACCTCCAACCAAACTTAGATTGAGGTTTGTGTAGATTTTCTTTTCTATGTACCGCTTTGTGATTTCCTATGTACCCGAAGGTGTTTGCGCTGCGTATGGCCATGGGGGACATTTGGAAATTACCTGCAGAGGAGGTCTTCGGATATACAAGGTATGATTGGCTTATTGTTCTTCTAAATCAAATTGAGCCCTTTTATGCACGATCAAATTGTATTCATTTTTTGGAGAGCCTGGCACTTGACCAGTCTCAGCCTCTGCTAGTTTTGTGGAGAATTATTGGGCATCATTTGTTGCTTGTCATTCTTTGCCACCGATGCACTCGAAAAATAAAAGAAAAAGTCCGATGGATGGATTACGATGGGCTCCTAATACTTCAGACGTTAAGATGGCTTGGACTCCCCCTCCTGCGGGTTATATAAACATTAATGTCGATGCAAGCTTTGTGGAGAGCACTAGAGCAGAAATTGTGGGTGCGGTGGCCAGGGACGCAGCTGGGGAAGTCATTATTTCTTCTTGGGACTTCATTGGGTCATGCCAGAGCATGGAGGAAGCAGAGCTAAGGGCTTGCTTTACCAGTCTCTACATAGTTATAACTCTACACAATCCTATTATTTAAGAGATTGATTGTACGTTTGTCATTATGACTCTTGCAAAAGAGATTTCTGACAGGTCTGCGTTGCTTGATTTGAAGAAAGAAGCGTTGAGTATATCTAAGCTGATAAATAGTTTTCAAATGTCTAAGATTAGTCGGTCGGCCAATGTGGTGGCCCATTTAATTGCAAAGTTTAGTTTTGACAATAGATCAGATGGTATTCTTGTTAATCATGTTTCGCCCTGTGTGGTGAATTTTGTATCGAACGATTTTAATGCTTTCGTTTGATTAATTAATAGGAGACGATGTTAAAAGGATAAATTGTACCAAGGTGAGGCATACTAAAATATACTTCTTCCATTTCACTGTTTAAGGTGTATGTCTTTTTCACTAAAATATCACAATGCAAGGTGTTTTACAGCATCTTCAAAGGATACCCGCAAAGCTTCGGTATATGTTGTCCGGATCACTTCTGTTAATTTTTGTCATCCAACGGGGCCCTATCTGTCCACGAAGTGGTCCGGACATCCGTTTTCTAGCAAATCAAAGACAAATGGGGGAGCTATGCGGGAGTCCGTACATGCACTTGACCAATACAAAGCCTTCGCATGGTCCTCCTTTATTTTCTCTTTCTTCACACACATGGTACCCCCCCTTCTCTCTCTTCTCCCAACCGGACACCACATCACATATCCCACCACATGCATGGTCCCCTTTTACTCTCTCTCCTCGAAACTAGATGAGTTTGTAAATAGCATTGGATGACCAGCTCCAGCATCATGTGCACGGACCAAATCTGGGCATAAAAACGGACATTCGTTGTGTCCATTTATGGGTCAGCATTGGAGATGCCCTTACTCCCTCCCATTCATATTACTTGTAGCATCGTTTGATGGACAAGTAATATGGATCGGAGGGTGTACTTCTTTTCTCATGGATTTGCATTTTCCCTCGCCCCCCTCCCCCGAGCACAGCTCACCTGAAAAATCATGGTTTGGTCCTACCTCCCATTGGTAGATATCATCACGCTAGGCAAAAATTGCATGTGGTATATATCGTATAATGTTGGGAAAAAACATGTGATATTGCAGTATTACAAGATTTAAAAAAAGTGCAATTCTGTGCGATGCCTTGCACACGTTTTTTCGCAAAATATGTATACGATGTAGCCTATCATTGCACATGGTTTTAAAAAGCACAACGTGTGCGATGCTTTACAAATAGATTTTGCAAAAATCATGTGTGCGATGTACTCTATCATTGCACACAGTTCTAAAAATATAATCGTGTACGATGCATTACACACATTCTTTGCAAAAAATGTGTGTGTGATGTAACCTGTCATTGGACATGGTTTTAAAAACGCAACCGTGTGTGTGATGCTTTGCGAACAGTTTTTGCAAAAGTTATGTGTGTGATGTAGCCTATCATTGTACACAGTCTAAAAATGCAGCCATGTAAGATGCGTTACACACATTTTTTATGAATATGCATGTGCGATGTAGCCTTTCATTGCACACAGTTAAAAGAATGCAACTGGGAGCGATGCCTTGCACACAAATTTTGCAAAAAAATGTGCGTACATAGTCTATAGTTTTAAAAACACAACTGTGTGTGATGGCTTGCACACAGGTTTTGCAAGACATATGTGTATAAAGTCTACCATCGCACACAGTTTTAAAAATGCAAATGTTTGTGATATCTTGCATAAGTTTTTTTGAGAAAAATATTTTTCACGACAAGTTTGAAGGAGAATTGATATTTGCTTCATCGCTTGACCATGATTTTTTTCTACACTCAACATGTATCAAATCATCTATCATGTTCAGATTTGGCTTTATTCAGGGCTCATTTATTATATTTAAGTCATGGGGAAAGTCGGATTTATGCCCCATCGGAGTTGCATATTCGAATTCTGCCACTCAAACTTGCTTATTTCGGTTTGTGCCACTAACGGCTTGGTTGGATACTGATTTTCCCCATAGAGTACCTTGGTAGGATACCGTAACATAACTCACCCCGAGGCAAGATGAGTCTACATCTGAATAAATGAAGGCTTGCATGAGTATCAGCTAGCTCAAGCCTTGCAGACAATCCCTCTCTCCAGGCCATTCTTTGTCTCGGGGCTCGACATACTGGGCCCTTTTCTCTGCGTCGTCGGGGGCTTTGAGTATTTGTACGTTGCAATCGACAAGTTCACAAAGTGGCCGGATGTGCAAGCAGTGAAGAAGGTGACCGCGCAGTCATCCGTCAAATTCTTCAAGGGGCTAGTTTGCCGCTTTGGAGTGCCGAACAGAATCATCACCGACAACGGCGCGTAGTTCACAAGCCACACCTTCATGCAGTATATTGAAGACCTCGGCAGCAAGGTCTGCTTTGCTTCCGTGGCACACCCATGGAGCAACGGCCAAGCGGAGAGGGCAAATGCTGAAGTACTACGTGGCCTGAGGGCGAAGACTTTTGACAGGCTGCACAAGGGCGGAAGGCGCTGGATTGATGAGTTGCCAGCGGTTCTTTGGTCGATCAGAACGACGCCAAATCGATCCACCGGCCAGACACCATTTGCCCTGGTTTATGATGCAGAAGCAGTTCTCCCCACGGAACTCATATACGGGTCACCTCGAGTGCTCGCTTATGATGAGCTTGAGCAAGAGCGATTGCGGCAAGATGACGCAACGCTCCTCGAGGATGATATCTTCGGGCGGCTGTGGGAGCAGCATGCTACCAGCAAGCCTTGCGCCGCTACCATAGCCACAAGGTTCATGCCCGAAGCTTTGAGGAAGGCAACCTTGTTCTTCGGCGCGTTCGGTCGGCTAAGAATTCCAACAAGTTGACGCCGAAGTGGGAAGGCTCTTATCGGGTAACACGAGTCACCAGGCCTAGCACAGTCCGCCTGGAGACCGAAGATGCCATTCCAGTGAGCAACTCCTGGAACATCGAGCATCTTCGCAAGTTTTACCCATAAGGCGCGGCTTCCGGCCCCCCCGGCAAGCCACCTTATGTACAAGCCTTGCCGGCAAGGCATATAACCCTCTGTACAAAGCCAGGCGCAGACCCTGAGCATAAATAAACGAAGCGCTGGCGCCCTAAGTTATAGCATGCATGCTAGATTGAGTCTCTCCCTCGGTTAGGGTTGATAGTGCTTAGCAGCGACTAACCCCTAACATAGAGGTTGAGTTTGTGTCTCTTTGTTCCTATCCATCCTCTTTGGTTCGCAGGGTACATAAGCGTTTTCTGCCAAGGCGAAGGAAGAGAGCAAGCTGGCGCTCCGACCCCGGCAAGCCAAGCATGCCAGGGGCTGAAGACACAAAGGTCCACCCACGGCAAGCTGGGGTTGCCGGGGGATGCAAATCCAGATAAGCTTTCTTATCTCTTGTTATGCATTTCCGTATAAAGATCGGGACGTATGAAACCTCACTTTATTCCTATACTGTCGTGCTCCCTTCATTCCTACCACCCAAGAACTTCTTCTTGGTTCGGAATCTGGTTGTAGCCACGGCAGCAAGGAAGTGAGTGTAGGGACCACCCCTACCTCGTCCCTGCCTCTACCAAAGGCGTGAGTATGGTCGAACGGAGTAGGGGAGCGGCAAGGCCTGCTGCCGGGCAACGGTGTTTATATTGAGAATAACAAGGATTTGTTCCTTGGTATGGGCTTTGCTCACACACACAAGACCCGACAAGCACCATTTTTTCACTAATACGTCCATACATGTACAGTTCATATGGATGTAAACATGAACACGGAGGTTACAAGTTTTAAACCTAAATAAGGCCCGTAGGCTTACAAACTGAAAAAGGATAAAGTGCTTGTAATCTCTTTCTTGTCCCTCTCCTCAGTAAATAAAACAAGAAGGCAAAAGGGCAGAAGGAGCACCTAAGCGAGGTACGAGCAGCAGAAGGCACCGAGGGAACATGTCGCCAGCCACCTAGAAGGGGGCTGGTGGTGGTGGAGCCGGATGAAGGACTGGAAGATGAGGCAGCGGTCCGTCAATACGCTACGAAGGCGTCAGTGCCATCGTACTCCGACTTGATGGCCCTCCACCCGCCTTCTTCGCCTTCTCTGGCCTTCCCACGCCAGCCGCCCAAGGAGGCGACCCCGAGAAGTTCAAGGAGTTGGCTCCACCGGGAGAAGGGGCCCGGTGCAGATGCTGCTGCTGCCGACACCGCCCCGGAGCAGCGGGTCCGACACCTAGTCAGACCCGTCATCCTCTCGCCTGCTACCCTCGTCATCACTGCCGCTGTCCTCCTCGTCACTCTCGCTTGAGGATGAGTCTTCGTCATCTGAAGATCTCTCCACACAGCACTTCAGGCGAGTTCCGAAGTAGACAAAGACCTTGACGGAAAGGAGGCCATTCTCCATTAACTTGAAGTAGAGAATGAGCCCCGGTGTCAGGCTGTGGATGCGAGCGAAGGTCTTCCACCCGTGGTGAAGATACATGGCATAAGGGGCTGGGAAGTCGATGTTGGCCCATGTGCCGCTGTTCCCGCAGCCCCTCATGTGTAGCCTCAGCGCCTGCGGCGGGTCAAGCACCATCTCCCAAGAAAATGGGGTCAGAAGACGAAGACGACAGCGCACCGGCTGGTACAGCCTGATGAAGAACTTGCAAGGGTTGTCCCCGACGTGGCCCTCCATTGGGGGAAGGATTGCTGCCGGAGGCGAGGCCGACGCGTCGCCCCGTCATCCTCTTCCCCGAGCACCGCGGCGGCCTCGGCCTCGTCCCCTCCCCCATCGCCTTGCGGCCGGCTCCGCCGCCACGGGCTCTTGGGGAGGAGCGACGCGTTGTCAAGAAGAGACCTCGCCGCCACCGATGAAGCATCAACGCGCCCTCTCACCATGGCAGAAGGAAGGAAGGAGCAGGGATGGGGAGAGGAAGATGGCGAAGGACTGAGAGGCACCATCCCTCCCGCTCCCCTCCTTATAAAGGGACGGGGTCAGGGCTCGGCCGCCCCTCTCAGCCAATCCGGCTCATTAAGGTGACAGCAGGCGAGGCCGTCGACCTCCCTCCCCGCCCAATTGAAGGCGCGTGGGTATCGACCCACGCGCGCATGACTTCTATTCCATGCGCCAGTCGTTCGACCTGCGTCATGCATGCGACATACGTGGCGCGAGGGACGGGCGTAATGGGACGCGTGGAGCGACGGTTCCCAGGTAAGGAGAGTAAATGAGCAGCGGCCCTGCGGTCTCAAAGGGACACGCAAGCCGCCTCTTTACTGTTCGCCGCGGGATGCCACAAGCATGCTTCGGTCACCCGCGCGCGCGACCCCCATGTCACGCGTAAGATGCGGATCGTGGGAGAGTGCAGCGGGCGGAAAAATCTCCTCAATTAAAACCGCCCCGCCTGCCCGCGCACCGTTTTGGGCCTGGCCCAACAACGTGTCACGCTTATGTGTGGCCCATGCCCGGGGGCTCCTGTCGGTGTACTAAAGTAGGGGCGCTCCTTTGTACCCCTTATTTGTGCACGGGCAGTCAGAGCTGCGCCCAGGACCACACTTAAGCAGGGCAGAGACAGGGAATCACAGTCGCCAGACGGTCAAAGCAACACCAAGACAGAGGCATAAAGAGCAAGAAGGCGAGGTGGTTTCCCCTGGCAAGACCCTTGCCGGGGCGGCCTCCACGGCCCCGGCAAGGACCTTGCCGGGGCAGCTTACCCAATGCGAGCGGAGCGCGCCACCCTTGAGCCCCAGTTTCCCCAGCAACACCAACCACGTTGGGACCTGGGCTCGGGAGGCGCCTCCGTGATGGCATGTAGATCTTTGTGAAGACAAGAAACACTTCAAATCAAAAGAGGATTAGAAGACGACGAACCTCGGCGAGATCCTTGCCGAGGGAACCCACAGACCCCCGGCAAGATCGTTGCCGGGGACAACCGCAACGCCACGGCAAGACCCTTACCGGGACCCCGGCAAGGCCCTTGCCAAGGACATCCACGAGGCCACAGCCAGACCCACACCCGCCAAGTTTCTACCACCGCTCCATGTAGCTGCCAGCCCACCAGCTAGGCAGGCTCCTGCGTGTCGACATGAGGCTTCCAGGCCAAGTCAGCACATGCCTACGTGGTGGCATGCAAATCTTCGTGAAGGCCCTACCACCGCGCCACCTCAGCAGCCTGTCATCCTACATGGCGCTGACCGCCTCACTGGCCCAGGCGCGTGTCAAGGCAAGGCGAGGCGGCGGTAAAGTGAAGGGGACACGTCAGAGGCACATTAAATGTGTCTTGTCTCGTAATGACAAGCGATAGGCTTAACCACAGTACCCTGATGCCACCTCCTGGGTGCCACTGTGGCAATCCCCTTGCCTATAAAAGGAGACCCAAGGCATCCAGGAGACGGATTCAGACCCTTGGACAAGTTACGCTCGTTGTAGCTAGCTCAAGAACTCCAAGAACACTGATATACACATCGAAGTAGGACTAGGGTATTACGCATCCTTGCGGCCCGAACCTGGGTAAACGAACCGTGTGTTTGTGCTGACTGCTGATCCCGCTCTTCTCATGACCCCGCGCCCCGCAACCATAGTAGGGATTCTTGTGATCCCATAGGTGTTGTTTTCCACTGACAGTGTCAATAATTAAATGCCAATTAATTGCTTTACTTTATCGCTATGAGTTAGCAATGGTTGTAGAAGCAATAGTTGTGGGAGACAACTACATGACGACACCATGCATGGAGATGATGGAGATCATGGTGTCATGCTAGTCATGATATAGATCATGTCGGTGCTTTGGAGATGGAGGTCAAAAGGAGAAGAAGACAAAGGCCATATCATGTCTCATATTGGTTGCATGTGATGTTTGTCTTTTTTGCATCTTATTTTGCTTAGAACAATGGTAGCATTATAGATGATCCCTTCACTTAATATCAAGATAAAAGTGTTCTCCCTTAGTATGCACCATTGTGAAAGTTCATTGTTTTGAAGCACCTCATGATGATCGGGTGTCATAGACTTTTTGTTCGCATACAATGGGTGTAAGCCAGTTTTATACATGCAGAAATACTTTGGTTAAGTTGACGAGCCTAGCATGTACATACATGGACTTGGAACAGGTAGAACCTAAAGGTTAAACATGAGTCATATGGATGATACGATCAACATGTAGATGCTCACCATTGAAACTACCCCATCTCACGTGATGATCATACTTGGGTTAGTGGATTTGGATCATGTAACACTTAACAACTAGAGGGATGTTGATTTAAGTGGGAGTTCATTAGTAATTTGATTAGTTGAACTAATTATCATGAACATAGTCTAAATGTCTCTGCAAATATGTTGTAGATCAATGGCTCGCGCTGTAGACCCTCCGAATTTCAGTGCATTCCTAGAGAAAGGAAAGCTGAAATTTGATGGAAGTAATTATGTGGACTGGGTACGTAATCTCAGGATTATCCTCACTGCTGCACATAAGGCTTATGCCCTTGATGCACCTCTAGGTGTGTGCAACTTCTTGAGCTTGTGTTGGTTTTTCCCTTGAAGAGGGAAGGGTGATGCAGCAAAGTAGAGATAAGTATTTCCCTCAGTTAAGAACCAAGGTATCAATCCAGTAGGAGGAACACACAAGTCTCCAATGATAGCACCTGCACAAACAAACAAATACTTGCACCCAACGTGATAAAGGGGTTGTCCATTCCTTCACGGTAACTTGCAAGGATGAGATCTGATAGAGACATGTAGAAAAGATTAATAAAAGTTCAAAGTAAAGTAAAGGTAAATAAATTGCAGCAAGATATTTTTAGGTTTTTGGTTTTATAGATCTGGAATAATATGGTAAAAGTAGACTCGGGGGCCATAGTTTTCACTAGAGGCTTCTCTCTTGAAAGAACACATATGGTGGGTGAACAAATTACTATTGATCAATTGATAGAAAAGCAAATAATCATGATGATATCTAAGGCAATGATCATTAATATAGGCATCATGTCTGTGACAAGTGGACCGAAACGACTCTCTATCTACTACTATTACTCCACACATCGACCGCTATCCAGCATGCATCTAGTGTATTAAGTTAACAAGAACGGAGTAACACCTTAAGCAAGATGACATGATGTAGAGGGATATATCCGATCAATATGGTAAAACCCCCATCTTTTTATCCTTAATGGCAATAATACAAATACGTGCCTCCCTACCCCTTCTGTCACTTGGCGAGGAAACTGCAAGATTGAACCCATCACAAAGCACTCTCCCATTGCAAGAAAAATCAATCTAGTTGGCCAAACCAAATAATAGATCGGAGAGAAATATAAAGCTATCTTAGTCATGCACAAAAGAGTTCAGAGAAGACTCGAATAATATACATAGATAATCTGATTATAAACTCACAATTCATCTGATCTCAACAAACACACCACAAAAGAAGATTACATCGAATAAATCTCCAAGAAAATCGAGGAGAACATTGTATTGAAGAGCAAAGAGATAGAGAAGAATCCATCTAGCTACTAGCTATGGACCCGTAGATCTGTGGTAAACTACCCACACATCATCGGTAGGGCAGCAAAGTTGATGTAGAAACCCTCTGTGATCGAATCCCCCTCTGGTAGAGTACCGGAACAGGCCCCAAGATGGGATCTCACGAGGATGGAAGCTTGCGGCGGCAGAAAAGTATTTTTTGTGTGCCCTCTGGCTTACGAGGAGTATTTGGGTATCTATTGAGCTAATATTAGAGCTCGGGGAGTCTCGAGGGGCACACAAGCCTGGGGGCGCCCCCTAAGGTGCGCCTCTAGGGCTTGCGGCCCTATCGTTGCTCCTCTGGCCTCCTCCCGAAGCTTCGTGGTTGTGTTCTGGTCCAAGAAAATCGTTAAAAAGTTCCGTTCCGTTTGTACTACGTTTGGTATTGATTTTCTATAAAAGACAAAAACAAGGAAAAAACAGCAACTGACACTGGGCACTAGGTTAATAGGTTAGTCCCAAAAAATGATATAAAATAGCATAATAATGCATATAAAACATCCAAGATGGATAACATAATAGCATGGAACAATAATAAATTATATTTACATTGGAGACATATCAAGCATCCCCAAGCTTA
Source organism: Triticum dicoccoides (assembly GCF_002162155.2). Lineage (NCBI taxonomy): Eukaryota > Viridiplantae > Streptophyta > Magnoliopsida > Poales > Poaceae > Triticum > Triticum dicoccoides. The sequence goes on from NC_041393.1 coordinate 339,536,679, forward strand.
ATTCCTGCTCGTCCTCGAGTTGGTTTATGATAAAAACAGAATTCTTGATGTGGAATGCCCTAACATGTTTATCAATGTAATCTTTCTTCATTTGGCATGAATACTCATATCCATAAGATTCAAAACAAAAGTTTAATATTGACATTAAAACACTAATACTTCAAGCATACTAATAAAGCAATCATGTCTTCTCAAAATATCATGGCTAAAGAAAGTTATCCCTACAAAATCATATAATCTTGTGATGCTCTATCTTCATCACACAAAGTATTTATCATGCACAACCCTGATGACAAGGCAAGAAATTGTTTCGTACTTTTGACGTTCTTAAACTTTTTCAACTCTCACACAATACATGAGCGTGAGCCATGGATATAGCACTATAGGAGGAATAAAATATGATGGTGGAGGTTGTGAGGAGAAGACAAAAAAAGGAGAAAGTCTCACGTCGACTAGGCAAAATAATGGGCTATGGAGATGCCCATCAATCGGTATCAATGTGAGTGAGTAGGGATTGCCATGCAATGGATGCACTAGAGCTATAAGTGTATGAAAGCTCAAAATAAAACAAAGTGGGCGTGAATCCAACTCGCTTGCTCATGAAAACCGAGGGCATTTTGAGGAAGCCCATCATTGGAATATACAAGCCAAGTCCTATAATGAAAATTCCCACTAGTATATGAAAGTGATAAAATAGGAGACTCTCTATCATGAAGAACATGGTACTACTTTGAAGCACAAGTGGGGAAAAAGATAGTAACATTGTCCCTTCTCTCTTTTTCTCTTATATTTTTTTCTTTTATTTTTGGGCTCTTTGGCCTCTTTTTTATTTTGGGCTCTTTGGCCTCCTTTTTTTTCTAAGTCCAGAGTCTCATCTCGACTTGTGAGGGAATCATAGACTCCATCATCCTTTCCTCACATGGGACAACGCTCTAATAATGATGATCATCACACTTTTATTTACTTACAACTCAAGAATTACAACTCGAATCTAGAACATAGATATGACTCTATATGAATGCCTCATGCATATGTGAACAATATGACAATGATGGTGCGTGCATAAAATCAAACGGTGGAACTTGCATGGCAATATATCTCAAAATGGCTATGGAAATGCCATACTAGATAGGTATGGTGGCTGTTTTGAGAAAGGTATATGGTGTTAATGCACTTGCGAAAGTTGCGCAGTACTAGAGAGGCTAGCAATGGTGGAAGGGTGAGAGTGCGTATAATCCATGGACTCAACATTAGTCATAAAGAACTCACATACTTATTGCAAAAGTTTACTAGCCCTAGAAACAAAGTACTAATACACATGCCCCTAGGGGGTAGATTGGTAGGAAGAGACCATCGCTCATCCCTGGTCGCCACTCATAAGGAAGACAGTCAAACATAAATCATGCTCCAACTTGATCGCATAACTAGGGACCATATGTGCATGCTTCGGGAATCACAAACCTTAACACAAATATTATTACTAATCCACAATTACTCTCTAGCATGACTCTAATATCACACTACAAAAAATACACTTCCATGATGGTACGTGTTTGTCACAATAGGTCGCATTTTCTATCATGCATGTACATCCATGACGATTTTATGACAGAATCAAGATAGTCATACCTGTGCTGTCGTAGAAGTGTTCCATGACATTACGAAAATTATCATCATGGAAGTGTCCACTTCCATGACGACAAATCGCGCGTCACAGAAGTGCTTTTATCAAGGGTGACTGACACGTGGCATCCACCGTAACGGAACGCCGTTAAGCTATCGGGTCCGGTTTTGGATCCGATAACCCATTAACAGCCCAGACCAATGGGAAATTTCCACGTGTAAAATTCAGATTGGCCGGAGGAAACACGTGTCAGCTCGTCAGTGGGCCAGATGTCACCTGTCCATTGGAGGAGACATGCCTATGATACGTTAACACATGGCAGGGCCCAATAGAGGCCCATATAGGTTAAAAAGGCCGACCCGGTCAAAGGCCCGTAGTACTTACTCAGGTACTAGTGTGCCAGCCCAATAACGGCCTGTTTAATAAAGGCCCATTTATGGCCCGAAGCCAGATCTGGCCCGTTAATTGTTTGCCGAATATTTGGGTCCAATTACAGCCGAGTGACTCTCGGCCTATTAGAGGCCCGATGTAGACATGGGCCCATTTCAACCCGGTGTGTCTTTCGACCTGGGAATGGCCCGTGCTGCCCATGGGCCATATATGGTCTGACGTGACATCTGGCGCACTAACAGCCCGTGATAAATGTGGCAATAGTTCAGCTCAATGTGACTATGGGCCTGTTAAAGGCATGTCGTATAATTCGGCCCGTTGATGCTTGTACTAAGCTTTCGGCCTCTTAAAGGCCCATGATATCAGTGGGCCAACTAAGGCCCGATATATGTTTCGTCCTGGTAACGGCCCGTCGACGACTAGTGAAAATTGAGGCCCAACATGCATTTCTGCCTGCTAAAGGCCCATGGTTTCTTCTGGGCATTAACAGGCCAGTAGAATATTCAGCCTGTTAATGGCCTAATGCTACCTGGGCCAAACTAAGTGATTGGACCACAAAAGGCCCAACTAAAATTTGTGCCGAATATAGGCCGGAGTAAGTTGTGGGCCTGGTGCAAAGTGTGAAGGCCCCAATCAATCGGGCCCAAGAAAGATGCAGGCTAGCCCAATTGTGGCCTGCTAAAAACCAGGCCCGTTAGAGGCGAATGTTGCGGGCCGGTCGACTACATCAGATTTTTCTTAGATAGCGAATGATGGTAGTAACTAGTAGGAATTAAGAACAAACCTACTCTATACAATAAAGAAATTACGTCATAGTAACTAGGAATAAACCTACATTATACAATAAAGGATTTATAGTATATTACATCCACTAGGCATCGAAGTTCGCCACCAGTGGTCATAAAGCGCAACGAAGAAGCAGAGTACAAAACTTGGGCACCATTGCAGCGTAACAAAATAATACTGAACCGAGACCACTTCCAAGACAGTTCAAGAAAGTTAGCCTTGCACGGGAACTGCTGTGCAAGCTGCTAAGCAAGGCTGTGAGATCGGCCTAGCATGTCGGTCATAGCTTCCAGGTGTAGCTGTTTAGCAATGAGGTTCTCATTGGTGTTCTCCGCAATCTTTCTTAGAGATAGGACTTCAAGTAGAAGTTGAGTTGCAGAATGCCTTTCTGCTAGAACTTGGGACTAAAGAAGGCGAACTGATTCAGACAGTGAATTCTGTGAGCTTGTCTGACTACTAGTCTCAAGTAACTTGAACACAAGACAAGACTTTGGGGTTGTCTCGCTATCTTCAAGATGTTTTGCCTTCTTTGCTTCAATATATGTTGGGTTTGTCTTCCAGCCTTTAGCAGACTTGTGCATGCCATCAGGCATATCACCCAGAAACAAGCAGAGAGATGACAGGTTTTTCACGTGTATAAACAAAGATGATAACTGTGCTGTCAATTCCATCCAATTTCAAATTAGAAAATAAAGAGTAAGTTCAAAATATCAATATCATAATTTGGCATTGTTCATAATGCGGGGAGCTTCACCACACTACTGGATTACTATGTCAACATAACAAGCATAGATGAAGGGCAAAGACAATCATTGTATCTATTTTGGTTAATGTGCATGGCATGTTGTTCATATCATCAGCCACATCATTAAGATAAAACAGGAGATGACAAGGTGCAAACGTGGGCTGCTTCACCACACACTAGATTATAGATCCACAAAAACAAGCATACATATAGGGAGTATTGAGTAATGTGCATGGTATGAATAAGGAATTTGGTTTTACAAGTAAAACTTAGAACTTACGGTTCTTGCGAACATGCATTTTGATAGAAACAGCAAACTAAATAGTAGTAAACGATAGGGAGTATGAGAAAATTAAACATCAGTTGAGGATGAAGGCTTTAGAAGGACTGCCTTACATTAACAGTTAACACCGGCTTGATAATGCCCTTCTCCATGTCAAGGGAAGGATAACTTAAGAATTTTAGCACAAAATCTTCTTCATAAGCATTGCCTGTACTCTACATTTTGTAGAGAGTAATTATAGATATGATAATACTGGAAGGGATAGAGGATAATGAAGATAAGATGCAGATTGATGCTACATAATCAACTACCAATACATCGAAGTACAAGCGTTACAGGACAAAATGTACTGACAAGAGCAATGGGCTACACTTTTGCACTGGCGTTGTCTGTGTATTCTACTTTTTGGTAAGATTAAATATAGATCTGATCTTTTTTAGTAAATGGTGGGCGAGGGAGATAAGATGCAGAATGCTACACAATGAACCAATCCCTCTTCCCATAATACAAGAGTGTTTTGAACACTGGTGCATTGTACAAAACGTTCTTATATTATAGGAAGGAGGGAGTAGCTGTTAATGTAAGTACAGTGATAGACGACATTTAGTCCTTACAAGAGGACTGCAGAGCTAAACCTCTTCAAAAGCATTGGGTTGATTCTAAATTTATGTAGGAGTCCATACGGATCTTATAATGTCCACCAAATGGACGATAACGAGGCTAACATGTGGACCGATGCTACATAATCCAACATCTATGCAAGTAAGTATGGTCATACAGGGCAAGAGGTACTCATAAGAGCAATGCAGTGTGCAGTATAGTTGCGAGATTATGTGGTCCCTTGAGAATGAATGTTCTTCTGCTAACAGTTTTTGTACAAGTGAGACGTTAAGGAAAATTCAGAAATGTAGTTCAAATTGTGATGTGATATCATAGATAGTACCTTACGCTGCAGATGAGACCAATGTGTAACAAGATTATTCCAGTCACCGTCGGATAAATGTAGCACCGGAGACTATACAGAAATTTCATTTAGAGGCTTGCCAACGAAGTGCGCTTGCCTCAGGTAGGAACGATACTTCATCAACGAGTGCTAGAAAAGTGCAACCAACCCTTGCTCGTCTTGACAATCCAGTTTGGTCCTCGCCTATTTAAAAGAATGAAATCCTATGTCTTCTGTTAGCAGAAACATATGAAGTAATTACCATGAATAACATTAGTCCATTACTTACGCGTAAGTTGCGGAGGAAGACTGGAAATTATTCTATGTCTGCGGTATAATCATTCCATGAAGGAAAGATGCGCACAAAGTTCTTGACAACAATATAAGCTTCGTCTTCTAAACCGGGAAGAAATGGAACAGGGGTCCTATTTGCTGCAATTGGGGCTCTCTCTGGTTCGAAAAAGGATTTGGCAACTGGATTTGGTGTACTCTTTGCTAGAATGGGGGTTTTGCATCGTAGAGATGATGCTATGTCAACTGGCATCATCATACTGTTTGTTGCAGTTGGGGTCTGCTAAGTTGGGGCATCAGAAATGACCACTGTAGTAGGGCTAGAGTCTGCTAGAGTTGGAGTGTTTTGTGGGTTAGGTGATATTGCAACTACACCTAATGGGCTATTTGATTTATCAGGTGTCACTACCATTTCCAAATACTTTGCTTGTGCTCCTCCATGATCAGCAATCGCCCTCTTCCTTTTGAACATCTGATACACAAGAACAACATTTGAATGGATAAATATGGTATGATGATAGATGGAATATGTACTGAAAATGGATAGGCAGGGCGTATTCACATACACGATGTGTAAACTAAGCTAATGGCAGTGTAACAAAGTAGAAGCAATGCAAAGCATTAGTTGCAAGATATGTGCGACCAATATAACCTTGGAAAGTTAGAGCAAGCACCTTGATGGGTGAATAAGATAGGCCATCTGCCTCTGACTCCTCCACTAGGGAGCTACATTGACTTAGGTCTCCCTCTAGCTCAGAATCACTTTTAGGCTCTTATTCTGAGCATGAATCTGTAGGTGGAGAGCGTTTGCATTGCATTGCATCCAGACTTGATTTCAGCCCCTTAATGCCAGGTTTGACAGCCATGGCATTGTTCTGCTTTATTACTTTCATGCGCGCAAGCTCATAATCATTATGATGCTGTTCAGATTCTGAGATTCATGAAAACATAAAAAGTAGTCAGATTATCTATGGAATGCATTGTGGATTCAACTCGAAGAGTGTCTCCCTATAAACCCGTGCATATGCAAAATTCACCCCCAACCGTGCTGACCAGACCACACACAGAAATACAAATCCCTTATGTCTCTATAACAGGCAGACACACATTTCAAAACTGAAGTAGGAACATTAGAATCATATCAAATTCGTATTTGAACAAATAAACTAAGGAATTATGAATGGCATAATGTTTAGCTTCAAGGGTGGAGTGTTGGTAGTGCGACACAAAGCAGGTAGGCAGATTGTATTCCATGTAAAAGATCGAAGCCTATGTAAAAGCTGGAAATGACACTTTCTTTCTATATAATGCAGTGTTCGTTGCCCACACAAGATGGAAGAGATCACACAGAGAAATACTATTCACTCATGTCTACGGTTCCAGTATTGGGTGGTCCACCCTAAAAGAATATTGACAACAAATATGACAAGGCAAGCATAGATGTAGTGAATCAATCATTTACTTGTGAGCTTACTAGGACAAGTATGCAGAATTGTAACTGCAGTAAGAGACTGTCCAAAATCTGAATCAAGAAGTTTGTCTAGCATTTATTCTTTGCAACTAATCAACGTGACTAATTGGATATTATATCGAATGAGTAAGAAAGACAAGTAAAATTGTCAACAAACCTAACTTGCAGTAGTAACCTGGGTCAATGTCATTATGACCAACAAGTGTCTATTCCTAGGGCCAGAATTTTGAAACGCTGTGAACTTTACAGGTACTAAAGATTACTGAAATACATCTGAACCATTAAGTGTATGTAGCACTCAGCACATAACAAACCCTAATGACAGTCCTGCCTAATGAGTAATGAATCAATTAGAAAATGGGTGATGAGGAGTGGCTGCTGAGCATTGAGGACGTATCTTAGGATAAATCGGGTTGGCTTAGTGGGTGCTGCACGCCTGAGCCCTGAACGGACTGGGAAGGTAGGCACGGCGGCGCGCCCGGGCAACGGTGATGTTGTTGGGCAAGTGGCTCCTGACCTCCTGTTAGTCCGACGTCTCCTCCTAGAGTCATGCCGTCTGGGGACGGCAAGTCGCCGGCGAGGCAGGTGGCTGGGGGCGAGTAGAGATCGGAAGCGCGCAACAAAACAAAGGGGAATCGGGGCCTGGGATGACCCAAAATCCCATGGGGGGCCGAGGCCCACCGTGGCCACCCTGTAGAGATACACACCCGAGCGGCGAACAAGCATTTTCAAAACTAAGCTTGTTTAGCTGACCAATTAAACGACTCTGTTTTAATAATATCAGATCGTGTTTGAACAACTAAGCTTGTTTAGAGCAGTGCTATTATGACACGAAGCACGTATTCTGATCATATAGTGATGATAAAAGGGGGAAACCCTAAGCATATTTTTTTAGCAAAGAGGGTTTCCCCTCCAATTTCTATTAAAGAAACCACCACGGATCCAACATGATCAATTAAACCCTAAGCATGATCAATTAAACCATATTATGATAGTGCCATGGCAGATTTGAAGCTGCAAACTGGAGAAATGATATTTAGCATCCAGTGTTTGCTTCAAACTAAGAACTAAATTCTAAGAGGTGGAAAGAAAGTAGAGTAACCAAGTTGAGGAGATATGAAGTACCACCTCTCTTGCGGCACCGTGTAGGCATCGGGGGTGCGATGGCTATTAGTGGCATTGAAGCAGATCTGCGATGGTACACTGGTGCATCGGGGGATAAGTCCCGTTGCGGTGGGAGAGAAGGTCGTGTGAGCGGCCCCGGCAAATAGGATGACAGCGCTGATGAAGCGAGAGGATGCGACGCAAGGCTCTTGGTCCGTCGCCGTGGATGAGAAACGTCCATCTCTAGCAGTGGACGACGCGGTCTTGGTAGGCGCTCCGGCTTGGTGGAGGACGGTAGCGATGGATGGGGTGGAGGACGGCGGCGATGTATGGGGTGGCGGACGGAGGAGGATGGGGTGGCGGACGGAGGAGGCTAGTGTGGGGATGGTGTTCTAGCGTGGACGGTGTATGAATGGGAAAATGGAGGGAGAGGTACGGGGAACCATGTTTTGGGACGCGCCTGTCTGAAATATGGGAAAGTTACAAACTTGGCCCCCGTTTAAAATTTGGACGTCTTGTCGGTTGGGGATAGGACGGTAATCTCGCATCTCGCCAATATTTGCCCAGAGCGATTTCAGGCGAGGAGAGGTTGTTTGGCGCCCATGGTTGGTGCCCATGGTGTATGAACAGGGCTGACAGGTAGGGCGGTTGTGTCACGTCTGAGTGAAGTTACAAACCTGCCCCTACTGAAAATATTTGCCTACATCGATTTCGGCCGAGTCAAGTTTGTTTTCCCGCCCACCGTGTACGAATGGTGAAATGGAGGGAGAAACAGAGGTCTTTCGGATGAGCTTGAATCAAATGTGTTTTGCCGTCCATATTTGGCGCCCACCGTGTCGGAATGGGCTCAGAGGCGGTCGTGTCACATCTAATTGAAGTTACTAACCTACCCCTATTGAGAGCAGTGAAAATCGGGCCGATGGATTGTCCATGTAATGGGTAGACAGTAATTTCCATCTCCGAAACACTTGGCTTCGGGCAGCCGACGTGGGAGTGGACATTTTGACGCTTCTTCCGAATTTTAGGACAATAAGCATCCACGTTTACCCTGGCAACTAAATTTGAATCCATTTTGTATTCCTATACGAATCTTTATAAACCATTCTATGTGTTTTTATATATCTTCAAAAGCACGACAAAGATGTATTCCACTGTCATATATGAATATGATTTAGAAATGCCGATGCTCAAATTTAGAAGCTAGAATCCAGTTTAAGGTGAATTCGAATATTTCGAACACTTTATGTCCAACACAAATGTCACACACAGCATAATGTGTACTCCCATTTAGATATGTACACAAGCGATGTATCAAGATTCAGATACCGAGTCAAACAACCAAGAATGTACATAACTAACAGACATATAAACACTTATAGAGTATATGGATCAATAATATCAACTAACATACATAAGCCACGCCGCTGTACTTTTTTTTTGCTAGAACATCATCCTTTTTTAGCGAAGCTACTACAGCATCTTGGCCCTTCCCGATGCATGCCACTTATGGTCCATCTATACTACTATTATTGCTGAATGCACATTCAGCCTGATTGGCATATTTGTAGGTCTGGCACAGCAATCAAAATGAAATGTCTCCGAGTCTTATCAATTAATACAGACTTATGCTCAAATAAAATTACAAACCAAGAAACAAAAAACAATTATTACATGATCTCTAAAACAAATGGTTTGATTGATTACATGAACAAACAACACAAAGGTTATTCAATGATGGAAAGAACATTTCCCCTATATTTACCAAGTGGGAATTTAATTTCCTTTTTTGCCTTCAGGACCTTAATAATGTGGTCAGTCTCAGCTTGCTTCGTTTTGAAATCCACCAAATATTTAATGGTTGTCTTGAGTACTGCTTGTGATTGTGCTGTTTGCTTCCTCAACATGTCAACTTCATCCCTAAGTGCAGAAGCAGAATCTCTTTCTACCACTAGTTTAGCCTCTAGAGCATCAGCAGTTGGCAATTCATAATGCACGACTGGGCTGGTGCCACTACCGTGGGATGATACAACATCCATGGGGACATCGCTCTTTGATCTGGGCTAACCTGTTTGGGCATTAAAGTTCTGATTGGATTCCAAAAAGTTAAAGTTAGAAAAACATCTCAACTGGGAGTTATAACAGTAAACCAGTTAAACAAACAAGGAATTAAAGAGTTTCAATTGGATGTTGAAAAGTACTTATTAACATCATTGTAACCGGTTGTTGCAGCAGCAAAGTAGTTAAACAAACAAGTAGCTATTTAAGTTCTGGCAAACAGGTAATTCTTAACAGTAAGTATGAAACACATAGATAGACCTAGTCTATAATAGGATTAACAGGCTATGGCATTATGTAATCCGTAGCAAACTAAATTAAGCCAAGCAACGTAATTGAACAATTTTGCAATAAGTGGCTAACTAAAATTCCGAGAAGCAGGTAACTGAACTTACACTAGCTCTTTGTACAGGCACACTGCAACTTCTTTTTTGTTTACAAGGTTCTACGAAGGAGTCCATGGCATCAATTGCTTCCCACACTGCATTGGTAAGTCAAATGGTTAATCTGGTAAGATGGTGCGTCCTTGATTCGTCATATGAGGACGTGTAGTCAGACTAGTTGTAGCCACACACATCACACTAGCTTTTACTGTATATTTCATGCGATTACATTTGGCAAATCGAGATCTAAGCAATCTACAATAGGATGAAAAGATTGGCATCCTTCACATTATTGGCGAACTCAGTTCATAGAAATAAGCAATTCAACCATTCTGTGGGTAAATCAAAAGTGCCACTGGAATATTTTCCACTACCCCAATCATACACGCAAAAAGGGGCGATGCCACCATCGGGGCTGGTATGGGTGGCTGCCTCGGGTGGCTGGAAAGTGTGCACCTAGTTTGAGTCATCTAGGTTGGCCCATGATAGTTTGGTTCGTCCCAACGCACGAGGAGACAATGTAAAAAATGAAGAAAAATGTTTCAATTTGGATGGGCCAATAACATAAGCACAAGGCAGGCCCTATAGCAGGCTCACGGCCCAAACGAGCGCCTCCCATATTGATCGACAGCAGGAAAAATCCCAATTTGTTCGCTCCAGCCTCCAGTCTGGTTCGCTCCTAACCTAGCTGCCGCTGGACAGACTGGCGCAACACTTCCTCGCGCCCTTGTTGGAGGGCGGTCGCAGGGCTTCAAGCGAACAGAAGGATAAGAAGATGAAGATCCAACCCTGCGTGTAGCCTACGTGGGAGGCAGCGGCGGCAGCACGGGCATGTCATCGAGCTTGCGCAAGCGGACAGTCGCAGCTTGCAAGAGTAGCATGCGCAACAAGCAGGTACATCACATCCCTGATTATATCTAATTCAACTGTTCAATTTCTGGCCAATAGTTAAACCTGGCGGTGTTGTAAAATTGCCTGTATGTAGGGAATCTATGAGAAATGAAACCAATTTCTTCTTATTTTATAACTCCCCCAATCAATACTGAACTGGCTGAATCTGATGTATCTAATCAAGTTTCTGGTGCAAACATACAAGCTCATGTTGTTCTTGAGCCTAAAGTGTCTAACGAACAGGCTGCTAATGAAGGATTTGATGCAAACATTTTACATGCCTCTAGTGATGAACATATAGTGTCTAATGAGGGATCTAATGCAAGCATTTTGCAATCTCCCATTGAAGGATTTAGTGTCTAATGATGATCTGCTATATTGAGAGGGACATAGAGATTTGTAGGCATTGATGACAGCAAATTATAGTACATTTTCATGGCTTGAGGAAACGTCGAGGCCATCTACCAGAAAGTCGTCGTATCATGACTCCGTAGCAAAATTACTTTTCTAATCTGTTCTTTGGAACTATTGTCATACTTGTGCAGGATAGATATATTGATATGCAGTTTGCGCACTGGTTATAGGTGCAATTACACTTCGATATTTTCAGCCAGAGAATGAATAATTCAAGCAGGTAGAGACCATGTTTGTAGTCCTTGTACACCATGTTGAATTTTGTGTTTTTTGGTGCTTGCATCATTTAGTGTTTTATAATCTGAACTACTTTGGATCATTAGGTGGTTTTATAATATGAACTACTTCACATTTCTCAAGTTATGTTGATTTTCGGAGTGCAAGTGCCTTCGTATTTTTTAAATTAAATGTTCACCCTTTGTCGGGGATATACCCCGCGGTGTGACTCAGCTTGGACTTGGTGTTTCATATAAGCCGACAGATTGTAAGCCGATGGACAGTTAAGCCAGATTGTAAGCCGACGGACAGTTTAAGCCAGATTGTAAGCCGATGGGCAGTTAAGCCAGATTGTAAGCCAACAGATAGATTATAAGCCCTCAGATGGTAAGCCGGCAGAAGGTAAGCCAGATGGTAAGCCATATTATAAGCTAGATTGTTAGTCAGATTGTAAGCCGACAGATATTGGTAAGCCAGCAGACGTTAAGAAGCCCAAGACGTTAAGAAGCCCATGGTGAGAAGCCCATGGTAAGACATCAGGACAGGTTAAGTCCTAATCCGAGTTTGACTCTACATGTAACCCGCCCCTTCAACTTATATAGGGAGGGGCGGGGCACGCCAACAGGTACAAGGAAGAAGAAATAATCGTTAAGGCTAGACAAAATTAGGAGAGCCGACTTATGCGGCGACTCCCTCTAAGCATAATGAGACTTAGCCACAAACAAACATGTAGGGTTGTTACGGGATGATGTTTCCCGGGGCCCGAAGCTATCTAAACTCTTGTCTTGTGTTGCGTCTCTCGATTCCGATCAACCCCTCTCAAGCTAGCACATAGATGCGTTGGCCTCACGACTAAGTCCTCACACTAGGACATCTGCCGTGAGAATTCCACGACAGTTGGCGCCCACCATGGGGCCCCCGCACAATGGTGTTGAGTTCTTGGAGGGATCTTCCCATGGGATCGAGAAGTTTTGCAACTTCCCGTGGCTACCCCACGTCTCGAGAAATATCATCCGGTGAAGAAAATACTACAATAGAAAGATCTACATCATCAAAGAGCAGTTGAAACAACATGTTCAGATTCGATCCAGGCGGGTTAGGATTCTGCAAGCTGACCGGGTCAAGGCTGTCCCACGGGTTGCCAGGTCGAGACTGCCCGTACATCGCCGGATCAAGATTGTCCAGAACCTAATTTCCTCAACTCGGATTTGATTCAGACCTTTAAAGAAAAAAAGAAAAGAAGAAGGTTGACTCGATGAAATAAAAGAAATCCCAGGCAGTCACGACGGGAAGTGGAGAAGCCCTGGATTCAGTCTTCGCTTTCGAGCGGCCGGTGGCTCTCCACATCGGTCGTGGCCAAACCGCCACCGCGTCTCGACCCGATACCTCCGTGAGCCGCCCATTTTTGCCGACTTGAATCCGCGGTTGTCATTCTAAGCCGCCTGTGGCCGCTGTGAGACAAGCGTCCGCCGTCTGAGCCACGCCCCGAGCCGCCCCTGTCGGGCGTTGAGCCGCCAGGGCCGCGTGGAGCCGTACCTGTTGTTCGTGAAGTTGCCCCGATGACTCGCCTCAGCTGAGACGCTGACCTAAGGCAATACTAAGCCGCCCTGGACTCGACTTCGCCCTCAAATCGCCACCGCCTCAGGCCCGGCCCTGAGTCGGCGCCTCAAGGCTGCCATTACCAAGAGCCGCCGCTACTGAGATGCGCAGCCTAAGCCGGCCATCTTCAAAATGCCAGATTCTACTTTTTTCACCGCTGAAAAACCAGTACTAGATCACCAGCTACTAATACTAGTGTTCATTGTTACTTTTGGAAGAACGGAATTCGACTGATAGGAAAAAAGGGACACTAGACGAATCATTGCTGCAAGTAAAACAATAACTGAGTTGTTGCATGTACATCACCATGATTTACCAAGAGGAGATGGTTTTATCTGAGACTGGAAAGGAACACTTTTCTGTGATGTTGTTCGTTCATGGATTTGACACCCGCAGCAGTCAATGTCCAGGAAAAGCTGTACCAACGATCCACCACGTGATCAGGACATGTCCAAAGTTTGAAGACTGCATGCTCTGACCCGGAAGCGGACATCTCCGCGGACTCGTGTTCCACCGCTAACCCGCCCGCCGGCTCTGTGCGATCTGCAGTGCTGGGCCGCCCTTGCCGCAAGTCGGCCCTGCCTCGCCGACCTCTGCCTGCGTTGCTGGCGAGTCACCTTGAGCCGCCACTACAGCCGCCTCAAAGTCGCAATTGCCCACCTCGAGCAGACCTTGTCGCTGCAGTTTCGTGGTCGGTCTCCGCTGTCGGTTCCTGCGCCGCAAGTCGTTGTTCGGCCTCGAAGCCGCTAGGTCTCCACTGCGGACGAGTCGCCACCCCTCACCCCAACATCCAGCGCTGCACCTCTGAGACGTCGTGGTTTCAGCCATTGCTGCCTATTTTCTGTGCTCGTGGCCTCTGTCGAGTCGCCACTTGCGCCACCATGAATCGCCGCCTCCACGGCCTTGGCGAGCTGCCTCTCCCTCTACTGCGGCCTCCTCTGGGTCATTCCACGCATGGCCCAGCCGTCCGCTGGTTCGCCTGCTCCAAGCCATCGTCACCAAACCGCCCTTGCGGCCTCGCCTTACCTCGCCTTGCCTCGTGCTACCTGACCACTTGTGCCTGCCTCACTGCGCGCTGCCCTCGAGCCGCCCACTGACTGTGACCCGGCCTCGTCGCACCATCTCCTCTACAAGTTGCTGCCGAGCCTTACGAGCCGCCCCAACTTTGTTTTTTCTCGCCAAACGGCCAGGCATTCATGTCGTCTTCTGCCGCGGTCATCTCCAAGCCATCGCTACTACTTTGAGTCACCACCTCTGCCGAGGCTCATCGCGCCTTGATACGCCGTCGCCGGCATTTCCACTACGGTCTTGTCAAACTATGATTCTGTATCAACTCGCCGTCCACACCGCGAACCGCCTTGGCTGCCACTCGCGGGCTCCCAGCAACAGTGCAAGCCGCCCTCTATGCCGCGTTTCTACTTTGCCTTGCGTTCAAGGCGCCACTGATACGGTCTCGAGCAGTGACCTCTACGACCTAAGCCGCCACCTCCGCTAGATTCCAAATCCTCCAGCCTTCGAGTTGTGCTATCGCCGAGGTCGCTCTGCCGCCTTCAGCTACAAATCGTCGTACCGTGAGCCGCCTCCACTATGTGCTACCTCGGCCAAAGTCTCGCCTCCTCTGCTGCGGTTTGAGCCGGCCGTCAAGTCGCCGCTGGGCCAAGACACCACTGGCATCCGCTCTAATCAATATGCCTGAGCTACAACAGCGCGGAGCTATGCCTTTACTGCCATGGTCCATCCACACCGAACCAACATTGACTCCGCCCACGAGACAAGTTGTTGTCCATGTTTTCAGTTGCAGCAGGAGAGCTGCCACACTGCCGCGCCACCAAGTCACCGTCAACTGCTCCCCGCGCTAAGTCCTCTCTCCCGCGGACGCTGGCATCCCTCTGCCGCCCCGTTCCGAGCCACTTCGAGCCGTCCTGCCCGCTTCCGTGATCAGCCGCTGCGCCGGCTCTTCACCGTCGCTTCAGGCCTCGCCCTTGTCCTGGCCTCCTTTGAGATGCCCTGTGGCAGCCAGCAGGTGCTGACTCGGCTGCCCACGGCCCTGCAGGCTATTCCCTTCCCGTGCGCCTGCGCTGATTAAAACAACAGAAAAGAAAAGTCAAAGTGGAAAAGTGCTAAAAAAAAGCAATGGCCAACATGACCTGGAGGATCCTTTTCTGAACCGCCTGGTGCCGCGCTTTAAGCCACCACCTCTGTCATCATTGTTGCAATCATACAGCTGATACTTTTTGATAAGACATATCAGGTGAAATCCATCCTGTCAAGTTTCTATTGATACATTCTTATTTTCTTCGAGAACAATTACTCTCGTTTTGATTTTTTATGCAGAATTCACTATTACAAAGAAGACCATCAAGCTATGGCCTTTGACTACGCCGTATGGGTCAATGGACAGGGTCAATTATAAACCGCCGAGATTCAACATATTCCAGCAATCCACTAGTCATATCATGGTCAAGCATGGAGAGTCTCAAGCCAACTCCCGGAGTAGCTACACTGACATGACTAAGCAAATTTTGTTAGTTTCAACAAATTCAAAAACCCCGGGTCATTGAAGGGGAAGATAACCCAGTCCCGGAGGCTGTTGCCATATTGATAAAAATTGAAAGGCCGTCAGAAAATTTCCGGTTCAAAATGAAGATTCCGGTTTAAAATACGGCTTAAGAGACACTCTCTCCCATAAAGCTTTGAAGATCTCAATATCCGGTTTAAAACTCAAGTTCAAAAAGAATCCATCCCTTGCAAGTTCGAGGTCTAAAAAAAACTAAAAGGTTGCCAAATAGAATTTGCTGCCATGATGCGCGGTTCAAACATGGGTATCCTGCCTTATTGGCTTATTTCAATGGTCACCTGGGGGCTTCCTATTCAAACATAGGTCTAGTCACCAAAGAGAACATAGGTGTGAATATCCATCTTGATCGGTGCAATGCCACACTTTCAATGGTCACTCGGGGGCTTCTTGTTCAAACATAGGTGTATTCACCAAAGAGAACATAGTTGTGAATATCCTTCTTGATTGGCGCAATGCCACAGTTTCAAAGGTCACTTGGGGGCTTCCTATTTGAACATAGGTGTATTCACCAAAGAGAACATAGCT
The DNA here is from genome assembly GCF_002162155.2 of Triticum dicoccoides. Classification (NCBI taxonomy): domain Eukaryota; kingdom Viridiplantae; phylum Streptophyta; class Magnoliopsida; order Poales; family Poaceae; genus Triticum; species Triticum dicoccoides. The sequence goes on from NC_041393.1 coordinate 339,552,977, forward strand.
GTGAATATCCCACTTGATCGACTCAATGCCACAAAGCACTTGGGGGCTTCCTGTTCAAACATAAGTGTATTCACCAAAGAGAACATAGCGTTACTACCCTTGTGAGCTGGTTTGGAAAACCAGGTGTATTCACGAAAACCTTCCGGGTTCTCCTGCTTTGTAGAAACTGCCACTCCGCCCGGGTAATCCCGGAATGACAAGACGTACTCTTGATAGTCAGTCTTACATAGACCGTGAACTTGTCAAGGTTAAAACGGTGGTCATGTGAGGCCGGTTTCACAAAGTGTAAAAGGTTAACTCGGTGGCTTGGCGGCCCATGAAATCCTCGGAGCTTTAGGCTTGGCGGCCTATGAAAGCCTCGTTTTCTCGCTTTGATTTGTTTTTTGAACATTTTTTGAGGTTCTTCTATTGTGACATGTTAATACATGATTAAATATCGATGAGCGTTATGCTGCTTATGGCTCATATATGAAATTATACGGTGTTTATTAACCCGACCTGGATTTGGACTATAAGTCGCCAGTGTAGGATGATCTACCAACATGGCTGGATTTTATTATGGTTATCAATAACCAGCATTATGATTAAGGTTTTCAAAGTCGCTTAAGCGCAATGGCCATTATTTATTTATCAATGGATATGATTTATTCTGCAATGGAAGGAATAGTCCCGAGTCGCTGCAGGCTTACGACCCGACACTTGGGGGCTACATTATTCAAATCATGATTATATCAAATATGGAAGTCCCATGTCGCTGCAAACATGCACCATGACACTAGCGGGCTAATGCAAGATCATTTTTTACTTGCCTTATTGAAGACCCGACTCATCACATGGTAATGAGCCGGCCCTTGGGGGCTACTAATTGCTCCTATCAAAAATTCAAGGTACACAAGCTTTAATCCATTATATTGAAAGGTCCACTACTCAGTTGGTAGAGTACAAAGCTCTTAACCTTGTGGACATGGGTTCGAGCCCCATGACGAGGGTTACATCATATGACTTATTTTCAATGAAAGTCCCAGCTCAGTATTATCTTACTGAGCGGGCCCTTGGAGGCTACACGCCGCTACTCAAGTATACATGATCATATTTACAAAGTCCCTGCTCATTATTGCGTAATGACCCAGCCCTTGGGGGCTACGTTGGTTGAAGTTTTTTATGAGCTTAAGGCAATTACAAGTCCCAGGTTGCTGCAATTATGATAACCCGGCACTTGGGGGATACATATGTGGAATATTCAGTTTTGACTAGTGACTGAGATGAACAACTTGGATTTCTTCAAGGTTGTAACATTTATATTGAAGCAAGTCTTAAGTGGTTACTATGCTCCCTTCTTAAGACTTGGGGGCTACAAGTGATATGCATATAAGGGAGGTGCATTTTCAAGTTTGATGTTAACAACAATTATGACCCGGTACCATCAATACTTACAAACTGGCTCTTTTGGTAATCATAAATGGGCAAGTTCTGCATCTTCAAGCCGGCGAAAAATCAGATGAGTATTTCAAGACCAATATTTTTTAAGCATTGGGAGCTGAGTCAAATGAATTATTCTTCACAATTTCTCTCTCCGAGAAACCAATGTCAGCAAATTGATGATGAAGCTGGCCTATTAACCCGAATTTTATAGAAGAAGGAAATACCAACGAGTTAAGGATGGTCAGGTGCCGGCTTACAAGAGTTCTTAACCCGGAGCATAATCTGTCAAAATTGTTCTTGTGTTTGTTTTATAGGATCAGTCTAACATGGATAAATCCAAATTAAACTGGGGGCTAATGTCGGGGATATACCCCGTGGTGTGACCCGGCCGGAGGTATGAGCCGGCTGGGACTTGGTGATTCATATAAACTGGCAGATTGTAAGCCGGTGGACAGTTAAGCCAGATTGTATGTCGGCGGACAGTTAAGCCAAATTGTAAGCCGGCGGACAAATTATAAGCCGGCAGAAGGTAAGCCAGATGGTAAGCCAGATTGTAAGCTAGATTGTAAGTCAGATTGTAAACCGGCAGATATTGGTAAGCCGCCAGACATTAAGAAGCCCAAGACGTTAAGAAGCCCATGGTAAGACGTCAGGACATGTTAAGTCCTAATCCGAGTTTTACTCTACATGTAACCCACACCTTCAACTTATATAAGGAGGGGCGAGGCACCCCAAGAGGGACAAGGAAGAAGAAATAATCGTTAAGGCTAGACACAATTAGGAGAGCCGACTTATGCGGTGACTCCCTCATGAGCATAATGAGACTTAGCCACAAACAACATGTAGGGTTGTTACTGGATGATGTTTCCCGGGGCCCGAAGCTGTATAAACTCTTGTCTTGTGTTGCATATCTCGATTCCGATCAACCCCTCTCAAGCTAGCACATAGATGTGTTGGCCTCATGACTAAGTCCTCATACTAGGACATCTGCCGTGACAATTCCACGACACCCCTGGTAACTTGAATTCGTGGATCCGCCACTGCACACAAATCATAGACGCATGCCAGTACGAATTAAATAAAATGCAGGGAGTTACGCTAGCTCGTTGTATAGGCTCACTACAGCTCTGCTTGCGCTTGGGATGTTCCATGTACAAGTCCATGGTTCCACTTGCTTGGATGTCCAGGCCTTGTACTCCTTGCATCCCCCTCTGCATTTTTGACACGACGAATGGTTGATGAAATAAGTGGAATCGACCTTGCTGTTGTACAAGAGGACAGATACTTACATGGTTATACGGGTGTGAAGGATGTGTACCAGATCCCGTAGCGCCATCACGCTTCGCCAAAAAATGGTTTTTCTTGTTTCGGATGATATCTCCACAAGAAATAACAATTAAAGTCAGAGTTGCATAGGCGTGTAAGCTAGGAGAGCAGTGAAAGGATATCCAAACATCGTAGGAACAGTGCACAAGGGAGTGATGTGTGGATACCTAGTTCGGGCCAGCGTTTGGGCATGCTCGACTAGCTAGAGTGCGGGTCACTTCAGAGCCATTGACGGTGATGCACTGGCGTTGGATCGCCGTGCACGGATGCAGATCTTGAGTGGCAGTGGAGCGCCAAGATGCCGTGGACGAGACCGTTGGTGAAGCCCCAACGGCCTCAGGGGCGGAGGTGCGACGATGTGCTCGGTGAAGTAGCCCAGTGAGGTAGGAGACGACGTCGGTGAAGCGCACCAGATGCGGTGGAAGTCGGTGTCTATGAGGCACGTCGGTTGCGGCAGCCGATGTTGTCGGTGGACCACCCGGTGTTGTGGATGAGGGCGTACATGAGGTAGCTCCGATGCGGTAGTAAAGCACGACTATCGTCTTCGTCGTTGTCGTCCGGCACAGAGGTGGGGAAAGAGATGAGACGAGGGACGATTCAAACTTTGCTTGGGTTGGTGGCGAATTAGGGATTTGAGCAATCTGGGCGCGGAAGGGGAAGGTGGAGAAGGGAGATTTTGCAGGGCTGGAATTGGGTCTGCCAGATATTTCAATCCGAAACGTGGAAGCGCAAACTTATTTTGTCATCGTCCTTTTTTTGGGGGGGGAGGGAGGGGGATGGGTGGTTGGGTGCTAAGCGTCCTTCCGACACACACGACCGCCATGACACAACCCTGGTCTGCCTGGTGTGCCTACGTTTGAGAATGAAAACGAATCTTCTTTCATTTTCAAATGAATCTGTATGTATTACCATGCTCGTGTTTTCCTTGTAAATAATTAGTCATTCAAAAGGAGATACTATAAATTAATTAATGAGGAGTTATTTGAAAAAAATCGAAACGGTATCCACGCTAACATGGATTATGGTGTGTGCCACATAATTAGTTATTTGAATTAGAGTGTGTGTCACATAGCGATCTCCAATTCGAACGTGGATTTCACATTTCACTGTATCCACGCTACGGTTTTAATACAAATTCATATGTATATGAAGAACACCATGGTAGTGAGAAAACTTTTGGATGGATTCAAACATATGACCTACAAAATAGCACAACAATCGAGTCAATGTCAACTTCTACAAACCTAGTATGGCACGAATTTGAAATAATAACCCATATGCATGGTCCTCAATTCAAATCTTACAACATACACCGAATTGAAACATCGATATTAAGTCTCATATTATCTACATTCGAATGTTGTTTTTCGCCCCCCCCCCCTCGGCACACACGCTATATACTTCCTATATCGGTCAATCTTCCTCTCCTAACCACCTTAGGAAGCTATCGGTTTCCGACACACGTTCATTCTTTCTCTCCATGTTTCGATCTCTAACTCTCTCAACTATACAACCCCCTTTTTCCACTCTATTACCAAATGTATTTACCTCACACACCAACCACTGCACCCCATGTCGAGCTCTCTCTCTCTCTCCCTCCCCCCTCTCGCGCTAGATACATGCATTGCCTATCTAGCCCCCAAACCTCTCTTGCACACGCACGTTGTCTATCTAGGTCACTCCCTCGAGACCGTCTCACTCTTTCTTCCGAACGGCGGGCCACACTCGCTCAATCTCGCTCTCTTTATCTGAGTCTTGATTAACCTTGTTTTCTTTCACACACAAATGATATATCTCCCTGTTCGGACCTTGATCGACACACTCTATACTCTCTCACGCAAATTGTCTATCTAGGTTAGTCCATCCAAGCCACCCCCACTCTTTTGACCTCATGGCGGGCCACACTCGCTCAATATCTCTCTTTCTCTCCCCCCTCTCTCTCTCTGTATTTCTTGATTGACCTCGCTCTTTCTCAGACACAAATGATATATCTCCATGTTTGAGTCCAATTCGACATATTCATATTGTATACTCTCTCACGCAATTTTCTATCTAGGTCACTCTCTCCAACCCGTCTCAGTCTTTCGATCGCACGATGACCCACACTCGCTCAATCTCTCTCCCTTTATATATGTAATCGATTGACCTTGCTTCCTCCCACACACAAAATATATCTACATGTCTGTGACTGGATCATCTCTCAAGCTCTATCTTACATCCCTCACCCTTCCCAAAAGCTTAATCGGACAATATCTCTCTAGAGCATATATATCTTTTCAATGAATGTCGGACCACACTCACTTTGTCTCCCCATCTATATGTCTCTCGGTTGACCTCGCTTCCTCACGCCATCCCTCGCAAAGCCAGAGCTATTTACATTGTGAGGGGGACTCCAACCTTGGATTAATTTGTGTACGCATTTATTCCGGTGGGTTTAGATTATATTTTCATAGCATTTCGGCCCACAACTACTCCAAACACCGTTGCAACCCCCCGCACCTCCCCCAGTTGATTTCCCTCTGGCTCGGTCATCGCTCTCTCGCACGTCCTTTCTCACCTTCAACATTGCACCATGGTATTATTGTAAAAAACTTTGTTGTTCTTTTTAATTATTACAAATAAGCTACAAAACTACACACCGATAGTCCACTTGGAATGGAACAAATGTCGACCGACACATTAAAGTGCTACAAACAACACACCAAGGGGCCCACCTGTCATGAAACAAATTTGGACCCAAATACAAATTAAAAAATAAAGGACGAGGATCGAACATGCGACCAGGGAATTCAAGCCGCACGTCAATAGGCAACATACTTAGAATAGCAATGTTTGTTGTACCCCCCCTTTGTTGATATAATGTTTTTATATTACCGCAGCCTATTTAATGGATAGCATGTAATATTATTTTTAGTACATTAGTGGGACCGGCTTGTTAGCACGTACTATTTGCCTTCACTTACAGGTGGGTTCCATGTGTGCTCTCTCTCTCCTCCCCTTCCGTGTTTAGATGCACGGGCAAACACGAAGAACTCCCGGGCGATGTTGGCGTTGACCATATCTGGACGCGTTCACAAGTTACAGCACCAGTTTCACGTACTAGTAGCACTAGTCAATGTGTACGTGCAATGCACGTTAATTTGGAAGTATATTAAGTGCATGCGGATATTAAGTAGGATATTATTTGCGTGTTATTATGTGATTAGCACTATTTTTGGCATGAAATTAACTGCACGCTAAATGTGTTGAGCACTCGGCATTGAAGCAGTCTAGGTCGTTGGATGAGAAGGAATACATGTGGCTTGATGACGTTTTATATTTAAATTGATACGGCTCTAGCAGAACATTCAATTGATCAAACCATAGATTTCATTCGGTCTGACCCCGACTTTACATTCATACGGTGATCGACCAAAATAAACGAAAATGATAAACATTCAGATTTTAAGCATGGCAATCCGAACATTTTTCATGGCAAATTTAGATTACGCGGCGGCGGCGGGGGCGTCTTGCGGTGGGAATCGGCTCTTCTGCCGTGCTTTGTGTGTCGTCGGGCCACTGACCGACGGCGACGGCGCCGTGTTGTGTCGTTGTTGGCGTACTCCTGGATGTTAGCCCTAGCTTCAAGGAAGGCCACAATGTTCTGGACTTCGGTCTCTAGGAGCGAGTCAACAGGCGGGAGGAGGCGACTGGCGTTGGTGCAAGGAAGCGGTCGACGACCGCCATCCATGCCGCTGAGGGGGGCACCAGCACCTGCATGGGGACATGCGCTGGCAACGGCGCGACGGAGACATTCGTGTGCACGGGCACCGGCACGGGTGTGCGCGTCAGTGCACGCGCAGGCGCATGCGCTGGCAAGCAGGTGCACGGGCGCATGAAAATCGGCGGGGACCTTGTGGAACCCTGTGGCATCAAGCTCAATGACAATGTGCGGCTCCCAGCCCATCAATGCCACGGGGATGGGCGCTGGTGCAGTCGGGGCGACGGGAGCCAGAACGGGAGTGAGGATAGGCGCGACGTCTTCTCGCAAGGCCAGTTCAAGCTCGTCCCAAAGCGCCTTATGTTCTTGAGACCTCGGCTGGGTGTCTTCATTAGGAAACTGGAAGACTAAAGGCAGACCATCATGATGCAGCATGGCGAACGTTTAGGTCAGGCTGGTTGGAGGTAGACGACAGGAGAATCGGAGAGGAAGAGAGAAGATTGTAGAGATGCCGGGTAGTGCGGGGTTGATTTTGAAGTCCGGCGCTGGCGACATTAAAAGTGGCAGCAGTTGGGACGAAGGTGGGCGGCGGAGCCTGGTCAAAGGGCTCGCCTCCCGGTGAGCCTGCGCAGTGGTCTATTCGCATGCCTCCCTGTCAACCGGCGCAACGGTCTGCGCGCACGCCTCCCGTCGACTCACACGCTTGCTCGGACGGCACCAGCCGATGAGAAGCGGGACTCGTGGTGGCACGTAAACACCCATGGTTTCAAGAGTGAAAGCGTTCGCCTTAACGTGACAGGTCTTTGTTCCAAAATACCTTGGCTCTTCATTTGTGCAACTTGTCATAAGCAGCTTGTCTCAGATTGAAGAAAAAAATTACGAAGGAATATTTGGGCCATATCACGTGACCATGCTCAGTTTCATGAATTTCTGGTCACTTTTCAATTTTCTGAAATTTGAAATCCAGGATTCGAAACAATATCATAACCTTCATCATGCAATAAATTTTCAAGCGATACATCTGTCCTGTTGTATGTCTTAAGAAAGGATTTGGTCAAACATTTTGCTTAGTTAGACTCCAGACAAGTTATATATGCCGAGTAAAAGGATAATCTCTCCGTACCAGTTCATTGCCTAATATATTAACTCAAGTACTAGGCACGAACAAATGTGCTCAATTCTGTGCTCATCCTAGTGTAGTAGTAGTAGTAGTACTAGGCAATGAAGTTGACGGATGACCTTGGGGAGCGGCGACCGAGGGAATTGAACCATGCTCGACATGGTAGGTAACGTTGTCTAATTACTAAAGCATCCCTCCATTGTTCATCGGTAGTTGAGGGAGTCCTGGATTAAGGGGTCCTCGGACGGCCGGACTATGTACCATGGGCCGGACTAATGGGCTGTGAAGATACAAGACCGAAGACTCTCACCTGTGTCCGGATGGGACTCTCCTTGGCGTGGAAGGCAAGCTTGGCGCTCGGATATGAAGATTCCTTTCTCTGTAACCGACTTTGTACAACCCTAGTCCCCTCCGGTGTCTATATAAACTGGAGGGCTTAGTCCGTAGAGGCAATCATAATCATACATGCTAGACTTCTAAGGTTTTAGCCATTACGATCTCGTGGTAGATCAACTCTTGTAATACTCATATTCATCAAGCTCAATCAAGCAGGAAGTAGGGTATTACCTCCATACAGAGGGCCCGAACCTGGCTAAACATCGTGTCCCCCGCCTCCTATTACCATCAACCCTAGACGCACAGTTTGAGACCCCCTACCCGAATCCGCCGGTTTTGACACCGACATTGGTGCTTTCATTGAGAGTTCCACTGCGTCGCCACCAAAAGGTTTGATGGCTCTGTCAATCATCTACAACAATGCAGTCCAGGGGGAGGTTTTCCTCCCCGGCCAAATCTTCGTATTTGGTGGCTTCGCACTGCGGGCCAACTCGCTTGGCCATCTAGAGCAGATCGATAGCTACGCCCCTGGCCACCAGGTCAGGTTTGGAAGCTTGAATTACATTGCCGATATCCGCGGAGACTTGATCTTTGGCAGATTCGAGCCAATAGCATCCGCTCCCTGCCACCAGTCTCCGCCGGATTCGAGCCAATAGCATCCGCTCCCTGCCACCATGATGAACATGACCTAAATCTGTCATTGGACCGTGCCCAGGAGATAGCGCCTGTAACTGCTCTGGCCCTGGATCCGGAGCAGATTGCGCCGTCCGAGGATGGGAAGCTCAAGTTCGCCACTGAAGCCACAGACTCAGCGGCTTTAGAGCCGCACACAGATCCAACCTCGAGCGGGCTTGTGTCATCGGAACCTCGGATTCGTCTTTGACCATAGGTTCAGAACCGCGTGCATCTGCGCCCAACGAACCTGATCAGGCGCCGATCGTTGAATTCAGCTCCGCAGACATCTTCCGACACTCACGTTTAGGTGATGTGCTAAACTCATTAGAAGCCCTCTCCTTATCAGGGGACTCTAAGCCAAACTATATCCGGTTTGGATTGGAAGCTGATGACGGAGAATTCCGCTTCCCACCCACCACCCACTTCATAGCCACTGTTGAAGACTTAACTGACATGCTTGATTATGGCTCTGAAGACATCGACGGTATGGACGACGATGCCAGAGAGGATCGGGCACAAAAACCACCACTTACGGTGTGTTGGACAGCCACCTCCTCGTATGACGTATACATGGTGGATACACCCAAAGAGAACAACGACGACAATGAGAAGGATCCAGTCGGAGATAAGCCTCCTGAGATACAGCCAAAGCGCCGACGTCAGCAGCGCCGTTCGAAACCACGCCGTGGAAAAAACAGCAATACCGGCACAGGAGAAAATAATACTCCGGACGACGCCAAAGACAACGAAGACGCCGTTGAGCCAACTTCCGAACAGGATGAACGGGAGGATGGGCGAATCAGCCCTAATGAACAGGTTGTTAACGAAGACTCGGAGGACAGTAATTATCTTCCACCCTCTGAGGATGAGGCGAGCCTCGGCGACGAAGACTTTATCGTTCCTGAGGAGCCCGTCGATTAGGAGCGCTTTAAGCGCCGGCTAATAGCCACCGCAAGGAGCCTGAGAAAAAAGCAGCAGCAGCTTCAAGCTGATCAAGATCTACTAGATGACAGATGAACTAATGTCCTGGCAGCCGAGGAATACGACCTCGAGCACCAAACCAAAAGTTACCCGAAGCGCAAATTGTTACCCCAATTTGATAACGAGGCGCCGGAGCCCGTCCTACCAGCGCATAATGCGGCTGACCGGCCACCATATGGCCATGACAAAGCGGCAACTCAAGCCAAACACCAGCCCATAACACCTCGCGGTAAGGGCAGCGACATGGCAGCTCGCGGTCATACATATGACCTACGGCAGAACCTAGACAACAGAGCAGGTGAGACAAGATCGATCTACAGATCACGGGGATGTGCCCGGACGCACAACGACGGCCATCTAGCTGGACGTGACAAACACAACCATGCCTGGGCCGAGCACCGCAGACGAACTCCATCCGAGCTATGTCGCGACACGACCCGACATAGAGGTGCCGGACACCCCCTTTGCTTCATTGATGAAGTAATGGAACACAAATTTCCAGAAGGGTTTAAACCCATAAATATCGAATCATACGATGGCACAACAGACCCCGTACTATGGATTGAAGATTTCATCCTCCATATCCACATGGCCCGCGGTGATGACCTCCATGCCATCAAATACTTCCCACTAAAACTATAGGGGCTAGCGCGGCACTGGCTGAACAGCCTCCCTGAGAACTCCATCGGCAGCTGGGAAGACTTGGAAGACGCCTTCCGCAATAACTTCCAAGGTCCATATGGTCGGCCTCTAGACGCCGATGACCTAAGTCACACCATCCAGCAGCCCGGGGAGTCTTCTAGAAAGCTCTGGACTAGGGTCTTAATAAAAAAGAACCAAATTGTCGATTGTCCGGACACCAAAGCCCTCGCGGCCTTTAAACATAGTGTCCGAGATGAGTGGCTCACCCGCCACCTCGGTCAAGAAAAACCAAGATCCATGGCTGCCCTTACCACTCTGATGACCCGTTTTTGCGCAGGATAAGACAACTGGCTCACTCGTAGAAGCAACAACACCATTGATCCGGGTACTTCTGAAGTTCGAAACGGCAACGGCAAGCCACAACACAATAAACACAAGAATCACAATAACAATGAAGGAACGCAAGACACAACGGTCAACGCCGGTTTTAGTGCTTCCAAACCCGGTCAACGGAAAAAGACATTCAAGGCAAACAGAGACGGACCATCCAATTTAGACAAGATACTGGATCGGCCCTACCAGATTCATGGCACCCCCGTTAAACCAGCCAATCACACCAACAGGAGTTGTTGGGTTTTTAAACAAGTCAGCAAGCTTAATGCTGAACACAAGGTGAAGGGGCTGCCCAAAAGATAGCGATGACAAAGAGACTCGCCAACCGAACACCGGGGATCAAAAGCACCCCCCCAAAGTAAAAACAGTGAACATGCTATACGTGATGCACATCCCTACAGGGGACCGCAAGCGCGCGCTACGGGAAGCCGGCGCCATAGAGCCAGCCGCCCCAAAATTAAGCCAATGGGTGGCCCGCCCGATCACTTCTGATCGCATAGACCACCCAACCAGTATCCTTCACCAAGGTCTGGCAGCTCTCATCCTTGATCCAATTATCGATGGGTTCCATCTCATGAAAGTCCTTATAGACAGCGACAGTAGCTTTAATCTACTCTACCAAGACACTGTCTGCAAAATGGGCATTGATCCTTCAAGAATTAGGCCCACCTCAACTACCTTCAAGGGAACAATATCCAGCGTAGAAGCTCATTGCACGGGCTCGATTACATCGGAAGTCGTTTTCGGCTCGCCGAACAACTTTCGAAGCGAAGGCTTGACCTTCGATATTGTCCCGCTCCGCAGTAGCTGCCATGCACTACTCGGGCGTACCTCTTTTGCTCGCTTTAATGCGGTCCCACATCACACCTATCTCCAACTTAAGATGCCCGGTCCACGCGACACTATCATGATAAACGGAAATACGGAATGCTCCCTCAGTATAGAGGAGCATACTTACTGCGGCCAAAGTACAAAGCGGCCTTATCAAGCCGCACATTTCGTCGGTGATCAAGCCGCCGGTCTCCATTACACAGGACCAATCAATCTTAGAGCTGGATTAGTAGTACGGCCTCCGTCATCCGCCCCATATAACCGCGAAGTCTGTCTCACGCACATAATTATACACTTAAAATACCCTCGTCACTGGCAGAGGCACAATGCGGACAGACCTATAACACTATCCGCACTCTCATAGTCTTTTTCTTTTTCTAACCATTTTTTATCTTTTACCACAGGTGACTATATTTCCTGAGAAGTCCATTAACCAAGGCAAGGCAGCGCAGACGTGCGACAGGAGGTCCAAATGTTTTTTGTAGACCGCACTCTTTATTTCAAACCTGTAAAGTGCCCTTTTTCTTAGCTTTCGACCGCCGACATGTCAAATAGCCTTGGTAGTAGCGTTATAATCTGTAAAGATCGTGCTTGACATATCATTCAAATGCTAGTCAACATAACCCGTATTCAGTATTCACTTTTTTCAAAGAACTGAATTTTGCTTTTGTGGTTATTTCACGCACGCACCTCGGCATATATTGCCAGGGGCTCGATATGGCAACATATGAGTTGCCGACAAGTCCGAACAACTTTATAGCACACTTCAGCGTCACGAGTTTGGCCTTATATTCATCAGCTTCGAATCATGTCTTTGGTCAATAGTTGGGTTGCCCGGCTCCTGTGCTTACTACCTTGCATTCCGCTCTATCGGCTAGGGTAGTAAAGAGAGAACTACTGTGATTGTGTCCTAGTTTGTCCGGATGAGCACCTCAGTAGAGAAAGCCGAAAACTGACTGTCATGATGCGGCGAGAGCTGGTCAACCACTCAATGACTCACCGGAATCTTCGTGATTCCTTCCGTATTACACGAAGGACCGTTCTTCTGGTCACGTATGTAAACGCACCGTATTCAGATAACCGCGTACATACCATGGGCTATATCGTAGTCCCACCGTCAAACTCCTATGGCTAAGTGAAAGTGTTAAAGCCCTATAGTCCGATTGCCTGGTTCGCCGCATTGACACCTCCTTAATGGACCAAGACGTTGGGTCAAGAGTGATCAAGTGCTTCTCCGAACACCCCCACGTTATATGCGAGGGGGCCGAAGCCGACGACTGCTAAACTTTTAAATTATACAAAAAAAGGCCGCATAGGAGGCACCAAAAACTTTTTAGGCAAAAGTATAAAAAACATATCCCTAATATATCATAATATTATTTTTACAATTTTGGTACACTTCACTTGAACATAATATCTTTTGAGCACTGACCCTCTATCAAACGGGCACCCTCTAGGACATCCTCAAAATAATGCTCTGGCGTGTGATGGTCCTTGCCCTTGGGTGGACTTTTCGCTGCAATATCGGTGGCCTTCATCTTCGCCCAGTACGTCTTGACGTGGGCAAGGGCCATCCGTGCACCTTCTATGCATGTTGACCACTTAACAGCGTCGATACGCGACGCCGCATCAACAAGTCGCGGCACCAAACCGAGATAACTATTCAGAATTGGCTCAGTCGGCCACAACCGGACCACGACGTCCTTCATGGCAGATCCGTATATCTTGGGAGCTCGACCCACTGGGCCATCTGTTCGTTCAACAACAGCGGACGCTTTGGCATGCTGAATTGCGACCAAAAAAGCTTTTCCGTTGCATGTCCTTCTTACGCTTGAAAAAACTGTGTCGCATCAGAGAGACTCTTCGGCAAGTCCAAAAACGCGTCTGGATAACTCCACATTTGATTAAGTGGGGCATACTTCGGATCGCCAAATTTAGTTTGTAATAAGAAGGGCTTACTAACCGCGATCTCCCCAGCTTGTCGGATCTCCTCCCGACCCGCTCTAGACTCGGACCATGCTTCCCTCGCCTCTTGTAAGGCCTTGTCAAGATCGGCCGCTCTGGTTTTGTTATCTTTCTTGAGAAATTCGCATCGGCATGTGGCATCCTTTAGCTCAAGCGCCATAGTAGATATTCTCTTCTCGCACTGGCGCCGAGCAGCCTGTTTGGCCTTTAATTCAGCAGCTGCCTTTTCGATAGCCGCATTACTCATCCTGGCTTGCTCCTTGGCCCGGGCAAGCTCAGACCGAAGGGTCTCAATTGCGGTGGCACTATCTGCAGTTATGCATATCTCAATATACAATTCTCAGTGTCATGCCCATTGAGGGAGTCATGGACTAAGGGGTCCTCGGACAGCCAGACTATATACTTTGGCCGGACTGTTGGGCTATGAAGATACAAGATATAAGACTTCTTCCCATGTCCAGATGGGACTCTCCTTTGCGTGGAAGGGAAGCTTGGTGATTCGGATATGTGGATTCCTTTCTCTGTAACCGACTTTGTACAACCCTAGCCCCCTCCGGTGTCTATATAAACCGGAGGATTTAGACTTCTAGGGTTTAGCCACAGCAATCATAACCTCATAGGCTAGACTTCTAGGGTTTAGCCATTACGATCTCGTGGTAGATCAACTCTTGTAATACTCATATTCATCAAGATCAATCAAGCAGGAAGTAGGGTATTACCTCCATAGAGAGGGCCCGAACCTGGGTAAACATTGTGTCCCCCGCCTCATATTACCATTAGCCTTAGACACACAGTTCGGGAGCCCCTACCCGAGATCCATCAGTTTTGACACCGATGTTGGTGCTTTCATTGAGAGTTCCGCTGCGTCGTCACCAGAAGGCTTGATGGCTCCATCAATCATCTACAACAATGCAGTCCAGGAGGAGATCTACCTCCCCGGAAAGATCTTTGTATTCGTCGGCTTCGCACTGCGGGCCAACTCGCTTGGCCATCTAGAGCAGATCGATAGCTACGCCCCTGGCCATCCGGTCAGATTCGGAAGCCTGAATTTTGTGGCCGATATCCATGGAGACTAGATCTTTGACGGATTCGAGCCCATGACGGCTGTCCCCGGCCACCACGATGAACATGACCTAGATCTGTTATCTGGCCGCACGTAGGACATAGCGCCTGTGACCGCCCTGGCCATAGAGCCGGAGCGGACCGCATCGTCCGAAGACGGGAAGCTTAACCCCGCCATGGAGGCCACAGATTCAGCGGCGCTCGTGCCGCACACTGACCCAACATTGGGCTGGGCTTGTGTCACCGGAACCTCAGACTCGTCTCCGGCCATGGGTTCTAGACCGCATGCATCCGCGTCCATCGAACCTGATTGGGCGCCGATCTTGGAGTTCAGCTCCGCGGACATCTTCTAGCACTCGCCTTTCGGCGACATGTTAAACTCATTGAAATCTCTCTCCTTGTCAGGGGACTCTCGGCCGAACTATGTCCGGCTCAGTTGGGAAGCAGACGACTTAACCGGCATGCTTGATTACGACTCCGAAGACATCGATGGCATAGACGATGATGCCGGAGAGGAGCAGGAACCACCGCCTATAGGGCGTTGGACAGCCACCTCCTTGTATGACATATACATGGTGGATACACCCAAAGAAAACAACGGCGACGATGAAAATCCAGTCGAGGATAAACCTCCTAAGATACAGCCAAAGTGTCGATGTCAGGGACGCCACTCTAAGCCACACCGTAGTAAAAGCAGCAACACCGTCACAGGAGAAAATAACACTCAGGACGACACCGAAGACAATGAAGACCCCGTAGAGCCAACCTCCGAACAAGAGGAACGGGAAGATAGGCAAGCAAGCACCGATGAACAGGCACGAATGAAGATGCGGAGGACAGTAATTACCCTCCACTCTCCGAGGACGAGGTGAGCCTCGACGACGAAGACTTTATCGTGCCTGAGGATCCCGTCGAGCAGGAGTGCTTTAAGCGCCGGCTAATAGCCACTGCAAGGAGCCTGAAATAGAAGCAACAACAGCTTCAAGCTGATCAAGATCTGCTCAATGAAAGATGGACTGATGTCCTGGCAGCTGAGGAATATGGCCTCGAGCGCCCAACCAAAAGCTACCCGAAGCGCAAACTGTTACCACAGTTTGATGACGAGGCACTGGAGCCCGTCCTACCAAGGTACAATGCGGCTGACCGACCACCATGTGGCCGGGACAAAGCGGCACCTCGAGCCGAACACCAACCCGCACTACCTCGCCGAACAAACAAAAATACAACAACACGGGGATATACACATAACCTACGGCATGACTTGGAAAACAGAGCAGGTTAGACAAGATCGATCTATGGATCATGGGGGCGTTCCCCGATGCGCGACAGTGGCCATCCGGCTGAATGTGACAAACATAACCACGCCCGGGCCGAAAACTGCAGACGAACTCCATCCGAGCTACATCACGACTTGGCCCGATATAGAGGCGCCGCACACCCCCTTTGCTTCACTGACGAAGTAATGGGACATGAATTCCCAGAAGGGTTTAAACCCGTTAACATCGAATCGTATGATGGCACAACAGACCTCGCGGTATGGATTGAGTACTTTCTTCTCCATATTCATATGGCCAGCGGTGATGATCTTCACGCCATCAAGTACCTCCCGCTCAAACTCAAAGGACCAGCTAGGTACTGGTTGAACAGCCTGCCCGAAAACTCCATTGGCAGCTGGGAGGACTTGGAGGATGCCTTCCTCGACAACTTTCAAGGCACATACGTTCGACCTCCGGATGCCAACGACTTAAGTCACATAGTTCAACAGGCTGGAGAGTCAACCAGGAAATTTTGGACTAGGTTCTTAACTAAAAAGAACCAGCTCGTCGACTGTCAGGACGCCGAAGCCCTAGCGGCCTTTAAGCATAGCATCCGCGACGAATGGCTGGCCAGACACCTCGGCCAGGAAAAGCCGAAGTCCATGTCAGCCCTTACGGCACTCATGACCCGCTTCTGTGCGGGCGAAGATAGCTGGCTAGCCCGTAGCAACAACAAAACAAGCGAGCATGGCACTTCTGAAGCCAGAAACAGCAACGGCAAGCCCCGACGCAATAGACATAAGCGTCGAAACAACGGTGGCAACACCGAAGACACAACAGTCAATGATGACCCACAAGTGTAGGGGATCTATCGTAGTCCTTTCGATAAGTAAGAGTGTCGAACCCAACGAGGAGAAGAAGGAAATGACAAACGGTTTTCAATAAGGTATTCTCTGCAAGCACTGAAATTATCGATAGCAAATAGTTTTGTGATAAGGTAATTTGTAACAGGTAACAAGCAATAAAAGTAAATAAGGTGCAGCAAGGTGGCCCAATCCTTTTTGTAGCAAAGGACAAGACAGGACAAATTCTTATATGAAGGAAAACGCTCCCGAGGACACATGGGAATTATCGTCAAGCTAGTTTTCATCACACTCATATGATTCGTGTTCGTTACTTTGATAATTTGATATGTGGGTGCACCGGTGCTTGGGTACTGCCCTTTCTTGGAAAAGCATCCCACTTATGATTAACCCCTATTACAAGCATCCACAACTACAAAAGAAGTATTAAGGTAAACCTAACCATAGCATGAAACATATGGATCCAAATCAGCCCCTTACGAAGCAACGCATAAACTAGGGTTTAAGCTTCTGTCACTCTAGCAACCCATCATCTACTTATTACTTCCCAATGCCTTCCTCTAGGCCCAAACAAGGGTGAAGTGTCATGTAGTCGATGTTTACATAACACCACTAGAGGAGAGACAACATACATCTCATCAAAATATCGAACGAATACTAAGTTCACATGACTACTTATAGCAAGACTTCTCCCATGTCCTTAGGAACAAATGTAACTACTCACAAACCGTATTCATGTTCATAATCAGAGGGGTATTAATATGCATAAAGGATCTGAACATATGATCTTCCACCGAATAAACCAACTAGCATCAACTACAAGGAGTAATCAACACTACTAGTGACCCACAAGTACCAATCTGAGGTTTGAGACAAAGATTGGATACAAGAGATGAACTAGGGTTTGAGAGGAGATGGTGTTGGTGAAGATATTGATGGAGATTGACCCCCTCCCGCTGGGAGGATCGATGGTGATGACGACGATGATGATTTCCCCCTCCCGGAGGGATGTTTCCCCGGCAGAACAGCTCCGCCGGAGCCCTAGATTTGTTCCGCCAAGGTTCCGCCTCGTGGTGGCGGTGTTTCATCCCGAAAGCTTGCTTATGATTTTTTTTCCAGGGTAAAAGACTTCATATAGCAGAAGATGGTCACCGAAGGGCTGCCAGGGGGCCCACGAGGTAGGGGGTAGGGCGCGCCCCCACCCTCGTGGCCAGGGTGTGGGGCCCCTCTGGTACTTTCTTCGCCACATATTTTTTATTAATTCCAAAAATAACTTTCATGGAGTTTCAGGACTTCTGGAGTTGTGCATAATAGGTCTCTAATATTTGCTCCTTTTCCAGCCCAGAATTCCAGCTCCCGGCATTCTCCCTCTTCATGTAAACCTTGTAAAATAAGAGAGAATAGGCATAAGTATTGTGACATAACGTGTAATAACAGCCCATAATGCAATAAATATCGATATAAAAGCATGATGCAAATGGAAGTATCAACTCCCCCAAGCTTAGACCTCGCTTGTCCTCGAGCGTAGGCCGATATCGAAAAATATGTCCACATGTTTAGAGATAGAGGTGTCGACAAAATAAAATACGGACATGAGGGCATCATGATCATTCTTATAAGAGCAACACACACATATATATATATATATATTGTTATGTGATTTCTAATGCAAAGTAACAATCTATTCACAATGTCAAGTATGAATCAGAAACTTCATTGAAAACCAACAAACTATAATCTCGGTCATTGAAGCAATTGCAATTTATCATAACATCGGAAAGAGTCAATATAAGAGCTTTTCAGCAAGTCCACATACTGAACTATCATTTAGTCTTTCACAATTGCTAACACCCACGCAATACTTATGGTTATGGAGTTTTAATTAGACACAGAGAAAGATAGGGGCTTATAGTGTTGCCTCCCAACCTTTTACCTCAAGGGTAATGTCAACAATAATATTTCATGCTAACTCCAATTGGATATATATATCAGGATCTTTCCAACACAATGTGATTGCCAAAGGATAAAATGAATATCAAATGCCCACTCCTAGGCCTCAAAACCTGCCTATTCCTAAGGAATCATGCCAACAGAACGGTTGGGTTACCCACACCCGTATCGATGAGAATCCCGCAATAAGGGGACACGATCTCTGCTTTGACAAGACGTGCCAATGAAACCGCATCTCGAAATATGGAGTGGCAGGCTAAAAACGGTTCGAAATAATGGCGGGGTGGCGACATGATGTCACGCTACAAAAAGTTGTCAGCGGATTGGACTAGTGAAATATTATACTCTCTACGGTTGTGTGTGGAACTTGTTTTGTAGAGCCGGACACGATTCTTGTGTTCAAAGACTATTTTGGAGTATTCGGAGAAGGAACCCGCCTTGTAATGCCGATGAAAATTCGCGTGCTGGACACCTCGTCATTGAAGCCTAGTTCAGGGGCTACTGAGGAAGTCTTGGATTAAGGGGTCCTCGGACGGCCGGACTATGTAGCATGGGCCAGACTGATGGGCTGTGAACATACAAGACCGAAGACTATCACCTGTGTCCGGATGGGACTCTCCTTGGCATGGAAGGCAACCTTGGCGCCCGGATATGAAGATTCCTTTCTCTGTAACTGACTTTGTACAACCCTAGTCCCCTCTGATGTCTATATAAACTGGAGGGCTTAGTCTGTAGAGGCAATCATAATCATACAGGCTAGACTTCTAGGGTTTTAGCCATTACGATCTCATGGTAGATCAACTCTTGTAATACTCATATTCATCAAGATCAATCAAGCAGGAAGTAGGGTATTACCTCCATAGAGAGGGACCGAACCTAGGTAAACATCGTGTCCCCCACCTCCTGTTACCATCAACCCAAGACGCACAGTTCGGGACCCCCTACCCGAGATCCGCCGGTCTTGACACCGACAGTAGTCATTATGGACCGGGGACATGATGTGAATTTCCTAGGGCTGGCATTCTGGCCACCAAATATTTTGACTCGAAACGCGAAGGCTCTACTGGTTGGGGTTGCCTAATGTGCGTACCATGCATGCCACCAGAAGAACACGAGCCTGGTTTTTTAGGATCAACATGAGCCAAGGTCTGGCTGGTACGCCGTTGGGTCCTACCATTCGAGAATACGAAATGAATATTTTAAATTGCCGAACGAATCTATGTGTATTACAATGCTCGTATTTTCCTTGCAAATAGTAATCTCAATGTGGTAATTGATGTATGACAAGTTCTTGAATTAGAGTGAGTTTGTGATATAGTGATCTCAGTGTGGATTTCACATTTCATGGTATCTCGGTAAGTTTTTCATTGCAAATTCAAATTTAAAAGATGAACAATATGGTGGTGAGAAAACTTTGTATGTATCAAGCATATGACCACACACACACACGCAGGCACACACACACACACACACATGAACACAAGAACAATCCAATAAGTATAGTGCATCTATTTTTCCAAACCATGCATGTATGACACGAATTCAAAAATACTCCTTCTGTTCCTAAATATTAGTCTTTTAGAGATTTCAACATGTTACTACATACGGAGAAGGATGACTGAATCTACACTCTAAAATATGCCTACATACATCTGTATGTGCCAGTCCATTTGAAATATCTAAAAATACTAATATTTAGGAATGAAGGGAGTAAAATGTAATACATGGATGGTCCTCAATTCAATATTTAAAATGAATACAAAACTGAAAAATGAATATTAAGTCTAGTACTACAGTACATGCAAATGTTGTGTTTAGGCGGAGCTATGTAGATTGTCGGGGGTTAACCCCTCGACCTTAGATAAAATTGTGAAGCTCTATTTAGGATTGTTTAGATTATATGTGTCCCCACTCTCCCAAACACCGATTGGTTGTGCACCCCCTCCTCCTCGGGAGAATATCATGTGCCCCCATACCTTAGATGCTATATGCTGATACGAGTTACTTGGGGCTTGTCGATGTGAGATATAGCAGCTCACATGATGTCTTAATATTTTTACAGGAAACCTTAATGAGTTTGAGAATTGCACACAATTTGTACAAAAACTACTCAGATGCCCTTGGATCCCATATCCAACAACCTCGAAGCTCGTATCACCGTAGCATCTAAGATGAAGGAGGACATCATATTCTCCTGTATGTAAGAATGTCATGTGCTACCACACATTAGATGCTTTGGTGATAAAAGCTCTTCGGAGCCGTTGGATTTGTGACCCAACAATTCCTCGGTAGTTCGAATGGTTTTTTACAGAAAAGCCCTCAAAGAGTTCGGCCACTGCTTACAAGCACAAGGACTGCTCAGATGCCATTGGATCTTAGATCAAACGACCACGAAGCTCGTATCACTGTAGCATCCAAGCTGCGAGAGCACCTTATGTTTTCTAGCACAGGGGAATATGAAGTGCTCCCGCACCGTAGACTCTATGGTGATACGAGTTGACGGAGATATAATGGCCTACAGTAGGAGGTTTGAATGTTTTTGGAATATACGGCTGAGAGAGTTTGAGAATTGCGCAGAAAGTACAAGTATTATGCATGTGCCATCTGATCACAGATCATACGACCTAGATGCTCGTATCACCATAGCGGCTAATTAAGCTACGGGGAGCACCTAATATGAGCAACGGGGAGCCGTTAGATCCAAGATGCAGTAGCACACACGAGGCCTGAATGTTTTATTTGCAAAAAAAACCTTTGGAGAGTTTGGAAATTGTGCATAATTACAAAGACTACTCCCAAGCCATTGGATCTCATTTCCAACGATGTAAAAACTTGTATCACCATAGCATCTAAGCTACGGGGTGGATGTGATATTCTATGCCCCTATCATTTTTGTTTGTAAACTTGCAAAATATGTGTAACTCGTGCCGTTACTTGTCTAACCGCGCAAAGTGTTTGTTCAAAAAAACCATCCTACACTATATCGGAACAACACACGGGGGTCCCACTTGTCGTTAATCAAATTTGGACCTAAAATTAACAAATTTGAAAGATGAGACTCGAACTGGCAACCTGGACTAGAAAGCGTAAGTCGATAGCCTGAAAAACAATGGTTGTTGGCTTTGTCCCATAACTCCATTTTATACAATATTATGTTGAGTAGAGTAGAGGGAGTGCCTCGTCAACATGTGCATGACCTTTGACTCACTTACTGGTGGGTCCCAGGTCTGCAATCTCTCTCTCCTCTCGACCGTCTAACCTTTGCACGGGCACACATGAAGAGCGGGGCTAGCTTGCCATGGTGTTATTATAACTAAAAAAATCTTGGAAAATAGAAGAATCGCCTAGAACAAGAGACGTTGTGGCTGGTCGAGACGGAGCTAACCGCACCTACCCTTCGTGCCACGTTAGCATGATGAAGTTGTGTGGCTAGTGGGGTGTTTTCGATCGACTGGCTGGGTCCCGAGGTCGAACCATATGTACTACGTCTGATACAGTATATTTTCACATGCACATTTTTCCTTCGTGCCGAGACGTGGCACACCCTACCGCGCGGTTTTGGGGTCCTCCCTGGTGGTGCATGCATATATTCTTCCTTGCCGAGATGTGGGACGCCCTACCATGCGTTTTCTGGGTCCTCCTCGGTCGTAGCGCCGAAGCAAGTAAATGAGTCGTCAAATCACGAAAGACCACCTTTCTCGCCAAGTACATTAGTGAAGCACGGTGGCTAGCTAGGTGGGCTAGTGCGACCGATTAGCTAGGCCGCCACCACATTTGTTTTTCACCCCTTTTTTTATCTCTTGCCGGCAGGTAAATTTAAATATCCATCGCGGTGTTGCTCTGGTGTTTGAGTGCGGCATGATTTTTAATTTTTGGATTGGTGGGAGCAGACGGCAGGATTTTTAATTTTTTGATTGACGGGAGCAGGCGCGGCAGCAATTAGTCACGATGACTCCGCCTGTAAAACCTACTGCTCCCTGATGTGAGAAGTCGTCGACTTGTGTTTTCCCATGGTGAAAACCAAAATAATCCCCGCTCCTCGGCTGGCTCCCTCCGCCTTCCCATAGATTGCAATGCCTTTCAGCCTTTTCGCCCCCTTTGCTTCCTCTCCCCATTGCTTGTACCTGGTGCCATGGTGGCGCAACAGATCGCGGAGTCAGAGGTGAGGCGCCTGACACAGGAGCTCCAGGCCAAGGATGCGGAGCTCAGGCGAAGGACGTGGAGCTCCGTGAGCTCAAGGAGGAGACGAGTGACATGCTCCTCCATTATGTGCGGGAGTTCACAGAGCTTCAAAAGCGGCAGGCGTCCACCACAAAGATGCTCGAGGCGTTAGCGGCGCTGCTGCAGAAAGCGGGGGATATGATAGGCCGTCAGGGGAGCCAGCTGGAACGCGAGCGGGCCAATCATGACGAGGTCCAGGATCGCCTCAGCCACTTGGTGGGCCAAGTTTCCACGCACGTGTTGCGGCTACGCGATGCCTACCGTCGTGACAGCGCGACCATGCCGGCCGTCAGGCTACACCTGTTCGACCACCCCATAGACTTCAACGAGTTGCGGCTTCCTGACCTAGTCTCCTTCTTCACCTATATCTCTGAGGAGCTAAGCCGTCTCCGCGCGTTGGTGGGGGCGGAGCTGGACAAGGAGGGGTTGCAGGATGCCGTCGCCATTGCCGGGTGAATACTCTTAGGGATCCATCATCGGAATCCATTCGTGCCATTGGACGATGTCTTTGACGAGCTGGCTCCCGTCGACTGGGAGTGGGCTCCGCGGGCGGTTGCACCCTGCATCACCAACATCGTGCGCCTCGAGTAGCAGAGGGACTTCGGTGGTGTTTAGGTGCCCTCTGCATGGGCATGTCCATGTCTTGGTGCAACATGACCGTTGGATCAAACTCAGACGATGCAGATCAGTCACTGTGGCCCAAAGCGTGTGGGTGTGTTTGGTTGCATTCTGATCTCAATATAGTTGTTCCCTCTTCGTGTATTTGTGTTAACCTACTAGTGTGGACTCATGCACCCTTCATGCACTCTGCCAAACACCCAAAAGTGGGTCGAGAAGGGAACTTTTGCTCCCATCCCGTGCACCCTTCATACACCCTGCCTAACACTAATTCATGCTTCATATGGTTCATGTTTCGTGGAGTACTGTAGCACCGTACTCTCCGTGCATTGTAGTCCTAGTTCTGTTAACATTGATCTCACTGTTCATTCTCGACTGGACAGTCGAAAAAGTGGTACTATGTTACTACATTATTTTTTCATATAGTTGACATGCGCACAACATCATTTGTTATCATCATATCTTACTACACTAGCAACAAGATTATGTAGTACTGACGTATGAACCACTACACATGCCTAGTAGTAGGAGCACTGTGTATGTTCAAGTGGTTACCGTGTTTCGCACTCCTCTGTTGTAAGAGTGGAAACGCTTGCTGTAATCATTTTTTTTCAGAAAAACATTGGACATGCTCCACCGTGCGGATCCTCCTCCAGCCATGCACTAAATTACTCACTTTCGCCGACATGTGGGACATCCACCATCGGGGTCCACCATCCATGCACTAAATTACTCCATAGTAGAGTGCCCAACTGCACGGTTTACTACCCCGATCAAAGCGCCACAGTAATGCCCAATGAGCCGTCAAATCACAAAACCCCTCCTTTCCAGTAGTAAGTTGGATGGACGAAGCAACCATCATTTCTCTCTTCTCTCTCAGCTTCCTCTCTTGAAGAAAACCCCCAGTCGCTTCGCTTCTCCCTCATCTCGTTCCTCATTTCACTCTTCTCTCTCAGCTTCCTCTCTTGGATGGACGCTGGAGCAACGGCCGACGTGATGTCCATGGCTCTGGCCAAAACCATCGAGCCTCATGGTACGAAGAAGCGCAAGCACCCCACCAAGACTACCGCAGACAAGCTCAAAGCCATCGCCCTGTCCAAGCCCCCCTCTCCAGGATCCCTCATTAAGCAAATCTAGGTAATATCTCTTCTTGACAATCTTTTTCTCGATCTTGATCGTGCTTTTTCATCTAACACGCAGTACTAGTACTAGTAATACAACTTTCTGGGTAATCTTGCATGTGATTTTTGTGTGCCAAATGACGGTTCTAAATTCCTCTTTTGACCAAAACATGAGAGAGGTTGACACTGATTTCATATAGATTACTTTCAACTACTTTATGAACATCAATGCTACCTTTGAAGAGGGTATATTTGCCTCAGTAACTTGTGTTATGGATATTGCAAGTAATCCCTCTGCTCTCATGCCTTTGAAGACATGTTCTTGTGTCTTTTTTCACTCATTTCTGTGTGTATACGTAGTCATATATGGAGTATAATATCGAAAATCATCTTATATTTCTAAACAAAGGTAGTAATAAAATATGGTTTCTATTTGACTTAGGACCAGGTCCATGGTGGAGATGAAGTTCTCAAAGTCATGCTGTGTGAACTGGAAGACCTGAGGATGAGGTCTACTGCTGAACTATCCAGTCGATGTGTCCTTGTCGCCACGTGTCCATAACTTTTGTTTTCCTGTAGCATTGTTGTCAGACGTGTTCTCGAGGTTGTACTTGACCACAACAATTTCCTGGCTGTGCCTTCGATTACGAAGGGTGTGGTTCTTGTAAAGCTTGTCGACAATCTGATGTAGCATGTCTTCATCATCATGTTTATGAGTGGAAAGACCACTTTGTTAGGTTCTCCAAGGTTCACAAGATGGTGATGGTGCAGGTAGACATCTCTCATGAAGTCCATGGCCTAGTCAGTTATGCGGGGTTCATCCCGTAGGTCGGTGGCAAGAAATAGTCTGTAGAGTTTAATTAGTGCAACTTTGCTTGTCTGTAGTAAGTGCTATTGTTCAGTACTTGATTTGTGTTTGTGAACCCTGTATTGTTTAGTGAGGACGGTTTATCAGTTATGGTTAATGTCTGTAGTAAGTGCTATTGTTCAGTACTTGATTTGTGTTTGTGAACCCTGTATTGTTTAGTGAGGACGGTTTATCAATTATGGTTAACGTCTGTCTCCTCCAGCCCCTTTTGGTGTGTGGTGAGTCCTGAGAACAGTCTATGTTAATGTCTGTCCACTCAATTCAGTCTGTATATTTTGAAGTATCCATATCATCTTTTTTGTGAGGACGGTTTATCAATTATGGTTACACTCCAATATCTGTATGCATTGCAGGGTTTATCGCACCCACCAGGATTTCCAGTCCCATGGATGTTCGGTCCATACGATTTGTCACGACCTTTGGACTGTCCTGCTTGTGGGAGTAGGCAGGGCCCTGCATGCCACGCGTAGTTGGATGATCAATCTTCTGTTTAGTACTTCAACATAGTGATTTCCTGGTAAGGATTCACTCGTGTCACATCAAGTAAATTTTATTGATTTGCTGTCTAAATCTTATTCATTTAATGTCATGTTTTCTTTCTTTTCCTGCAATTTTACGACGCAGGTTTTTCCATATGACATTCATCATAGAATAAACCGTTTGGTTTGCTCTACGATGGCTATTTTTGCAGGTTTCAGTTCTTATGTCGTGTCAGTAACGAAGGCAATGTCCATCGCTTATATTACTGGAAAAAATTGGACTGTAGTTTGGTTTAATAAACACGCCACAATTAGTCCTTCTCACGTTTAAAAGAATTGAAGAAAAAACTGGATCACGGTCATGGAGCCTAGTCAAGTTAGGAAGGTGATCATAGAAGACCAGACACGATCGCCGCTGTCTCGCACATCAGTACCACCTTCAGCAACGGATCGAGCACCGGCAGTTGCTCTAGCACTGACAGCGGCAGCAGCTTAGTCTGCGCCAGCTGAGGATTGGGCACCGACCACGTCAGCGGATTAGGCTGATCTACCGGAGGATCGGGCATTGACACCGGCACCTGCTCCGACACCTGCACCAACTCTAAAGGGAGCACCATCTCCGGCAGCAGCAATGGCACTACCAGTCGCACCGGCACGAGCACCAGCAACGGCTTCGGCACCTGCACCAACACTTGCACTTGCATCTGCTCCGGCCCGTGCAGCGGCAACCCAACGAGCAGTTGCACCGGCAACAGACTGGGCTGCAGTTCGCACTTCATGTACCAAAGTCCTTACAAAAACCAACATGTCCACCTTCTTGGTAAGCATTGGCCGCCAAGTGCTTCGTTCTTTTTTCTTTCCATGTTGTTTCACATGATTCACTGTGTTGATCTAACTATTTGTGTACGTCTTCTTGTTTGCAAACAGAGAATTCCTAGAGCAACAAAGGAATCGTTCAACAATCCGGGCGACCGTGGCCAAGTTTCTCCTACCACGCGCAGCCTTGGTGTGAATGAACCTGCTCAATATACCGTAAGTACAAAGGATGGTCGCATGATGATTGATGCTAAAGGATGGTCAAGGTTCAAATCTAAATCATATCTTGTAGGAGGAGATCATGTCAAAACTGTACTTTCTCAGCAAGGAGAGCTGGTCCAAATAAACTTTGAAATTCTTCAGTAGCAGCACGCAACTGCCGAACTGATCTATCCTCCGAGAGATTTTGATGTAATAATCTGGCATGGTGCAACAAGTGTGTTGTGTGTATGAGTAGTACGACATTATTATTTATCACATGGTATGTCGTAGATAGAATTGCAACTCTGATTGCTGGTTAGGAACTGTCATTCGATTTCATTCCAACAGCTGTCGTGCTTTATTCAATTTTGTGTATTCGCCTTGCGACAGCATCTAAAACCAGGGCCGTATCGCGCGCTTGCAATATGAAAAGCGCTGAGGTAGAACACATGCCCCCCCAAACATGCATACCCACTGGACTGTGGCCCAAAGTCCAGAACTGTGAGCCTGTCTGAGTATTATATTCTCAGCTGAACCCCCATAATGCACGTGCATTGCACGTAACATCGAGATGCATTTGTATGAGTATTTTATCTTGTGTGAGAAAAGGATGAACGAGGGAAGGCCTTATTTGCAAATGTGGATAGGTGTGTGGGTACCTTTTTGAAAAATTGTCATAGTTTCCTTCCTATTCGTCAAATATAAATCGGACGACCTATATTGCAGGATGGCAGGCACACCATCATCACCAACTCGTCTATACTGTGTTAAAAAAACTCTGTTTTTTATAATTATATATGTTATATATATTCCCCTTGATTTTTCTTATGTATAAAGTTGTGATATAAAATATTTTTATATTTCTTTACAGAGGGAGTATTTCTCTGTCAAAAATATATTTATGTGTAACTAGTTACTCCTGTATTTCTACTTCCTTTCGCTGATATGTGGGGCATTTGGCAACGGGGTCCACATTTCATATGCACAAAATAAGAGTGCACAACTGCACGATAGACACACCCCAGTCGTGGCGGCGCAGTAATGCCCAATGAGCCGTCAAATCACAAAACCCCCCACCTTTCCAGCTTTAGCAGTAAGCTGGACGGACGAAGCGACAATATTTCACTGAGCCTGAATCCCCCTTCTCCCTCGTCTGCTTGTTCAGAGAAAACCCCCTCTCGGCGGTTGCATAGGGTTTTCTCATGGAGAACCAGGTAGGAATTCTTCATCCATCCCTGATAAATCCAAGTCCCTTGGTCGCGGGTAATCCTAGGATGGCAGCTGCCACCGTTGATGCATTTTTCTTCCTACTGAATCTATTGTGTTTCATTTGCAATGCCCAAAGTGCGAGGACCCAACAGGTTTCTGCGCCCTCAGCGGGACGCCACACTTGTTCCTTCTAATCCTAACACAGGATTTTAAAACACGCACAGTATGTTCCTAGAATCCTCTTTTCTATCCGGGAGGGTGTGGTGTTCTGAACATGCTGTCGACTAATTTGGAAATTTGGATTGCTATAATTGGATAAAAGGTACTAGTATGATGGTCAACACGGATGTGAAGGAGGAAATTATTTCTAGATTTTGATAGGGAATACATTGTGTTCTCATATTATTTTTGCTGCAGTGCATTATTTGCTCTGCCAGAACACATGTACTCAAGATGCTCGGCCTTGCCATAACTGAATACACCAGTTTAAAGGTCATAGTGAAGACAAGCCATGGATATAAGTTCTGAGTTGGGTTCATGAACCAAGAAGATCGCTGCTTTTTTTACGCCGAACTTGGATAAACTTTCTCAAGTGTTACGGACTGAAAGTTGGCGCACAAATGTTGATGGAAATAGCAGAACCTGGCCTCATCTTCACTGTGATCTTCCACCCTGACGTCATTCCAATTGTTCATCCATGTTAGTTTTATATCTGGTTCTTGCTTGTTGCCTCGATTACTTCTTAATCCACCTATTCTGTCTAACTAATCACAATTTAACTTTAGAAGTAGCAACAAATCTCTCACGAAGATGCTACTTCTAACAAATATTTTCTTATAATTTGTTGCATGTGTAGGTTTTTTCAGAGTTAAGCAGGCTGCTCGTTTGCTATTCTATAAGAACTCGGCTGTTACTGATGGCACTAAAGTTGACTAGGACGACATCCACAAGTTCCTACATTTTATTGATCATCTTGAGGTCCTTGTGGGGCGTTTCAATGGTGGAAGGCCACGTGGTTTATGTGTGCCACTGCTGCACTCGTTGAACAGGTCCAACTGTGTCAAGAAACTTATGTTACGAGCTATTTTTTGTCATACATGTTTTTCATAAACTATTGCTTATACACATCTTACAGCTGTGATCTTCATGAAACATAAACTGCCCAGTTCTATTGTTCCTATACAGATGCTTGACCATGGTCGGGTCATACTTGCGCTTGGTCACAACATGATGTTTATGTCGACCTACTCCATTCCCCTTGGAGGTGAAAAGATACTTATTCATGGGTGGTCTCAAATAATGAAGGCCCGTCCATCTTGGAGAATATGACAGAAGATTATGTTCCTGCTTTTCCATGGCTCTAAAGCGAATATGGTGTTTATTGACCACATTGCGAGATGAAGCCGCTTTCAGAAGGTTGTGGATGTGCGGGGTGGTGCCTGGGCCTTGTCCTAGGGCTTGGCGGCCTCACCCTTGGTTAACTGTAGGCAAAGTAGCACTGTTCGAGGCGTGCTTTGTATGGTTGAACCTGTATAAGACCTCATACTGCTTTCAGCTATGGTTGTTAAGTGCCCCTACTGGTTTCAGTTAAGGTTGTTAAGTACTCCTGCTGCTTTTACAGTCGGTCATGTTTCTTCAGTCCTGTCTTCCTCCAGCCGCCAAAACCAAACCAGCGCCGGTGGGGCCGCCTGCTTCCGCCTCCCACGGCTAGCTGTGCCTCAACGCACGCATCGCCGCCCCACCATCTCCTAAATCGTTAACGCCGACGTCCGAAGCCTCACCATCATCCTCCGCGCGCTTTGGTGGGGTCGCCGCGGCGCCGCCCTCTCGTGTTGTCAACATGGTCAACAAACAAAAGGAATCAGCAAAAGTACGTGGAGAGGATGATAGTAGGAGCCCACCATGTCAGCGTATGGAAAAAGAAAATGCTTCCTCCTAGTGATTTCCTGACATCTGGGACCCAGGACATTGTGAGCGTATATAGTCAATAGACAAGAGAACAACACAAGATCGGCTGACACCTAGGACGTAGATGCTCGAGCAGTATTCTTTTGTTATTGTTGAGATAGAGCAGGGTTTCAACTGGGCTGTGGCCCGTCTAGCCCAGGCTTATATTTTATGTTCACCATATGACCAGCCTAGCTATTTTTTCTTTGTGAAAATGATCCCAGTTTATTTTTTCTGAAGAATACCCAGTCTAGGCCTACTTATTTTTCTGCGCCCTAATGGGCCGCAACTCTTTCAGGACACCTGCAAATCTTGAAAGTAATATGAAATGGGTTGTAAATATAAAAATAGATGACAAATTGGCAATTACTTTATAATTTCTGATTTTTTTTCACATTTTCATATTCCTATTTCACCGGGCTTTAACCTAATTTAAATATATCTTCAAAGTACTTTAAATCTGGCTCAACATTTCGGTATTAAAAATAGTTTGGAACCCACAAAAATATGTGAAATTTCCTTTAAACTTTTAACCCTGGCCCTGGCCAACAAAAAAAATGGACTACAATAAATTGCATCAGAAGTTGCAATGAGCTATATATAAATTATTAAAAAATAGGGAATGGTCTGACTTGTGGGCCTATTAAGTTGACGCATATGCAAGATTTTTTTAGTTATTATATACGCCAACAAACGATTCTAGCAGACATAACCGTTGGATGTCAATCCAACGGCCATCATTTTTCTTCAATCTCTGATCTTCTTGCTCTATCCGCCAAATCCAGCGCCGGCGGGACTGCCTGCTCCCGCCTCCCATGGCCTGTTGTGCTGCCGCGCAGGCCTCACCGCCCCCTACTACTCTGATCGCTGGCCAGGGCATCCCTCTACTCACCCACACGCCCTATTATTCTGCAGCGACGACAACCTCACACCGCAGCCGAACTAGTGAACCCTCATACTCCTCTCCGCGCGGGCTTCCACTGCCGCGTCTTCCTCGGCTCTGCATCATCCCCTTCCTAAGCCTCTCCTTCGTCCACAGTCATGGTGCTCTCGGCGCGGCGTGGTCAATGTGGTCAAGGAACGACTTCCATCGGAAGAGTACTATACGTGGAGAGGCTGACAGCTGGGTCCACGGCCATAGCAAGGAAATGCCTCCTTATTATGCGCAAAATAATGATTCCTCCACCTGATAGCAGGAACCCACCGGATGGGCCACCATATTTCACGAAAAAACATTTCCCCCTGACTGCAGGGACCCACCAGCTACATCTTCGCACGCAAGGAAGTGCGTCCATATT
Source organism: Triticum dicoccoides (assembly GCF_002162155.2). NCBI lineage: Eukaryota > Viridiplantae > Streptophyta > Magnoliopsida > Poales > Poaceae > Triticum > Triticum dicoccoides. The sequence continues at coordinate 339,584,277 of NC_041393.1, forward strand.
TCGGGCAAAAAAATGATTCGCCCCCTGACTGCTAGGACCCACCAGCTACATCTTCGCACGCAAGGAAGTGCATGACAGTTGGGACCCAACTGGTCGAAGCATACGTAGTGTTGTCATTCTGGTCGCGAATGTGTACATACATACTGGTCGATGTAGAGGCGCGCATGTGTCGTAGTAGAGGCGCGCACGTAGCATGTACACGTACGTACAGCGGCCAGGGTGCAAGAAAGAAAATACGGCCACATACGTACATACGGGCTGGGTCTCGAATGCCTACTCGCGCATATGTACGGCCAGGGATCATGTACATGGCTTGATCAGAATGGAGAAACTGCGTCGTCGTCGTGTTCATGGGGAGCCAACTGGCTGGGTCGGAATGGAATGCATCGTCGTGTTCACCGGGAGGGCTTGGATGGAACAGCCGATAGAAACGAGGCCTGGTGTACTGCAGAACGGAGGAAACGGCTCTGTGTTCAACCGGCCACGGTCAAAACGAGATCCTGTTCATTGGGAGGGGTCTCGCGTGACGCAAAACGGAGGAAACAGACTTCTGTTGGACCTCCTACATTCATAATAGGGTCCTGTTGATCGGGAGGGGTGTGGCATACCGCAAAACGGAGGAAACAGACTTGTATTGGACCGCTACGGTCGAAACGGGGGTCCTGTTCATCGGGAGGGGTGTTGCGTACCGCAAAATGGTACCCCATGGGATACTGTTCATCTCCATCGTCGACCTCCTCCAGCCTCCACAGGCTACTTTTCATCCACCATCGACCTCCTCCAGCCTCCACCTGCGACTTTTCATCCACGGGCTCCTGTTCATGTAGCCTCCACTGCGCACTCCTCCACCGGCTATTGTTCAACCAGCCCTCTCCACGAGGTCCTGTTCAACCACCCCTCCACGGGCTATTGTTCATCCAGCCCTCCACCGGCTACTGTTCAACCAGCCCTCCACCGGCTACTGTTCAACCTTCCCTCCATGGGGTCCTGTTCATCCAGCCCTCCACGGGGTCCTATTCATCCACACCCAACCGGCTTGATTGATTGGGGTCCTATTCATCCAGCAGCAACACCACGGGGTCCTGTTCATCCAACCCCCACCAAGAATTGTTCATCCAACCCCCCAGCAACACTCACTATTCATCCAGAGGCAGCATTGATTGGCTTCAGTTAGCAGCAGTAGCGAAGGAATCGCTCGATCGCTTGGGTTCAATAACGAGTAGCCTGCAGTGCAATCGCTCGGGATCAGTTGGGCGACGCCTCGCTAGGGTTCAGTTAGAGCCCAATGCCTCACACCCACGCGCGTACGTGTACGAGAGAAACGTGCATCGCTTGGCCCCCGACCACCCACCATAACCGGGAACTCCCTGATATTTTCCTCGCCCTCGCTTCTACCATGGTTTTTTCCGTCATGCACGACCCAAAGAATGTCATGGAGCTGCCGGCCTGCCCAGGATGAAAAGCCCATTTTTTGTCATGATTTTTTGTCATAGAAGTAGGAGCCCACCACATCTATGATGATACCGGGTTTTGTCACAATTATCGTCATAGAGGTGTCATAAGTATGACAGAAAAAAATTCATTCGGCCCAAAATGTCACGGATGTGTCTTTTTTTGTAGTGTTACCATCTTTATATCTCAAAACAAATGCGAGGAATCAAACTTCTCATATATTAAATGATCTTCATGAAAGTTTTTATTATATCCCTCTTGAATACCCATCATACTAGGACTAAATTGATAACCTAAGCAAATTTCCATACTATTTATAAGACTCTCAAAATAATATAAGTGAATCATGAGAGTTCATCAATTTCTTCAAAATAAAACCACCGCCATGCTCTAAAAAGATATAAGTGAAGCATTAGAGCAACTACCTAGCTCAAAAGATATAAGTGAAGCACATAGAGTATTCTAATAAATTCATGATTAATGTGTATCCCTCTCAAAATGTGTATACAGCAAGGATGATTGTGGCAAACTAAAAAGCAAAGGCTCATATAATACAAGACGCTCCATGCAAAACACATATCATGTGGTGAATAAAAATATAGCCTCAAGTAATTTTATCGATGGATTCAAGACAAAAGAGGGGATGCCATCTGGGGCATCCCCAAGCTTAGATGCTTGGTTGTCCTTGAATATTACCTTGGGTGCCTTGGGAATCCCCAAGCTTAGGCTCTTTCCACTCCTTATTCCATATTCCATCAAAAGTTCACCCAAAACTTGAAAACTTCACAACACAAAACTCAACATAAAACTCGTGAGATCCGTTAGTGAAACAACGCAAAAACCACTTTTAGGTAATATTGTAAAATCATTCCAATTTTATATTGGTGTTATATCTACTTTATTCTAACTTCTCCATGGTTCATACCCCCAATACTACCCATATATTCATCAAAATATGCAAACAACACAGTGGAAACAAAATCTGTGAAGAACATGACAGTCTGTAGTAATATGGTCTTTAGCCAAACTTATGTAACACCAAATAAATCTTAAAATTTAGGATAACAAAGGAAATTTGTATACTAATAAGATGGAAACAATTCATAATTTTTTGCCGCTCCAGTGATTTTTAACAATTCTGCTACTGGATGTAAAAGTTTCTATTTTTTCATATAATCAAATCAACTATCATCCAAATCATCCCAAAGGTCTTACTTAGCACAAAAACAAATTAAAACACTAGAACACAATCATAACAGAAGTTTAATTGTGTATACTCATAAAAACAAAAAATAAAAATATTGGGTTGTCTCCCAATAAACGCTTTTCTTTAAAGCCTTTTGGCCATGCGTTGATAATTTTAATGATCCTCGCATGAAAGACAAAAAATTAAAGCACAAAGATTGAAGCACAAAGAGGGCATCATATGGCATGTGAAAAACAAGTTCAATTATAACATACTTCCTATGCATATGCATTCTATAGGGAAAAGATTTATTAAGACAAGCAAAAACTAGCATATGCAAGGAAGAAGAAAGAAACAATAGCAATCTCAACATCACGAGAGGTAATTTAGTAACATGAAAATTTATACAACAATATTTTCCTCTCTCATAATAATTAAATGTAGGATCCGTTGGGGAACGCGGTAATTTCAAAAAAAAATCCTATGATCATGCGAGATCTATCTAGGTGATCCATAGCAACGAGAGGGGAGAGTGTGTCCACATACCCTCATAGACCGAAAGCGGAAGCGTTTCAATAACGCGGTTGATGTAGTCGAACTTCATCGCGATCCAAGCGATCAAGTGCTGAATGTATGGCACCTCCGTATTCAGCACACATTCAGCTTGATGAAGTCCCTCATGCTCTTGATCCAGTTGAGGACAAGGACGAGTTTCGTCAGCACGATGGCGTGGCGATAGTGATGATGATGCTACCGGCGCAGGGCTTCTCATAAGCACTACAATGGTATGATTGAGGTGTGTAACTGTGGAGGGGCACCGCACACGGTTGGGAGAGAAACTTGTGTGTCCTAGGGTGCCCCCTACCCCCGTATATAAAGGAGCAAGGGGAGGCCGGCCGGCCCTCCTAGGCGCGCCCCCAAGAGGGGAATCCTACTGGGACTCCAACTCCTAGTAGGTTTCCACCAAGAGGGAGAGAGGGGGAAGGAATGAGAGGGAGAGGGAGAACGAAGGGGGGGGCGCCGCCCCCCTCCTAGTCCTTCGGACCCAAGGGGGAGGGGGTGTTGGAAATATGCCCTAGAGGCAATAATAAAAGGATTATTATTATATTTCCTTGTTCATGATAATTGTCTTTATTCATGCTATAATTGTATTATCCGGAAATCGTAATACACGTGTGAATACATAGACCACAATATGTCCCTAGTAAGCCTCTAGTTGACTAGCTTGTTGATCAACAGATAGTCATGGTTTCCTGACTATGGACATTAGATGTCGTTGATAACGGGATCACATCATTAGGAGAATGATGTGATGGACAAGACCTAATCCTAAGCATAGCACAAGATCGTGTAGTTCGTTTTGCTAGATCTTTTCCAATGTCAAGTATCTTTTCCTTAGACCATCAGATCGTGTAACTCCCGGATACCGTAGGAGTGCTTTGGGTGTACCAAACGTCACAACGTAACTGGGTGACTATAAAGGTGCACTACAGGTATCTCCGAAAGTGTTAGTTGGGTTGACACGGATCGAGACTGGGATTTGTCACTCCATATGACGGAGAGGTATCTCTGGGCCCACTCGGTAATGCATCATCATAATGAGCTCAAAGTGACTTAGTGTCTGGTCACGGGATCATGCATTACAGTACGAGTAAAGTGACTTGCCGGTAACGAGACTGAACGAGGTATTGGGATACCGACGATTGAGTCTCGGGCAAGTAACGTACCGATTGACAAAGGGAATTGTATACGGGGTTGATTGAATCCTCGACATCGTGGTTCATTCGATGAGATCATCGAGGAGCATGTGGGAGCCAACATTGGTATCCAGATCCCGCTGTTGGTTATTGACCGGAGAGCCCTCACGGTCATGTCTACGTGTCTCCCGAACCTGTAAGGTCTACACACTTAAGGTTCGGTGACGCTAGGGTTGTAGAGATATGAGTATGCAGCAAACCGAAAGTTGTTCGGAGTCCCGGATGAGATCCCGGACGTCACGAGGAGTTCCGAATTGTCCGGAGGTAAAGAATAATATATAGGAAGTGCAGTTTCGGCCATTGGGAGAGTTTCGGGGGTCACCGGTATTGTACCGGGACCACCGGAAGGGTCCCGGGGGTCCACCGGGTGGGGCCACCTATCCCGGAGGGCCCCGTGGGCTGAAGTGGGGAGGAGACCAGCCCCTGCTAGGTTGGTGCGCCCCCCTGGGCCCCCCTCTGCGCCTAGGGTTGGGAACCCTAGGGGAGGGGCGCCTCCACTTGCCTTGGGGGGCACTCCAGCCCCCTTGGCCGCCGCCCCCCTAGAGATCCCATCTCTAGGGCCGGCGCCCCCCCTGGGGGCCTATATAAAGGAGGGGCAGGGAGGGCAGTCGCACCCTGAAGTCTTGGCGCCTCCCTCTCCCCTGCTACACCTCTCCCTCTCGCAGAAGCTCGGCGAAGCTCTGCCGAAACTCTGCTGCATCCACCACCACGCCGTCGTGCTACTGGATCTTCATCAACCTCTCCTTCCCCCTTGCTGGATCAATAAGGAGGAGACGTCATCCGCTCCATACGTGTGTTGAACGCGGAGGTGCTATCCGTTCGGCACTTGGTCATCGGTGATTTGGATCACGACGAGTACGCCTCCCTCAACCCCGTTCTCTTGAACGCTTCCGCTCGCGACCTACAAGGGTATGTAGATGCACTCCTATCACTCGTTGCTAGATGAACTCATAGATGGATCTTGGTGAAACTGTAGAATTTTTTTATTTTCTGCAACGTTCCCCAACAGTGGCATCATGAGCTAGGTCTATGCGTAGTTCTCTATTGCATGAGTAGAACACAAATTTGTTGTGGGCGTAGATGTTGTCAACTTTCTTGGCTCTACTAGTCTTATTTTGCTTCAGCGGTATTGTGGGATGAAGCGGCCTGGACCGACCTTACACGTACGCTTACGTGAGACAGGTTCCACCGACTGACATGCACTAGTTGCATAAGGTGGCTAGCGGGTGTCTGTCTCTCCCACTTTAGTTGGAGCGGATTCGATGAAAAGGGTCCTTATGAAGGGTAAATAGAAGTTGACAAATCACGTTGTAGTTTTTTCTAGGTAAGAAAACGTTCTTGATAGAACCCTATTGCAGCCACGTAAAAGATGCAACAACAATTAGAGGACGTCTAACTTGTTTTTGTAGCAATTGCCTTGTGATGTGATATGGCCAAAAGTTGTGATGAATGATGAATGATATATTGTGATGTATGAGATCATGTTCTTGTAATAGGAACCACGACTTGCATGTCGATGAGTATGACAACCGGCAGGAGCCATAGGAGTTGTCTTAATTATTATATGACCTGCGTGTCAGTGATTTAACGCCATGTAATTACTTTACTTTATTGCTAAATCGTTAGCCATAGTAGTAGAAGTAATAGTTGGCGAGCAACTTCATGGAGACATGATGATGGAGATCATGATGATGGAGATCATGGTGTCATGCCGGTGACGAAGATGATCATGGAGCCCCGAAGATGGAGATCAAAGGAGCTATATGATATTGGCCATATCATGTCACTACTATATAATTGCATGTGATGTTTATTATGTTTATGCATCTTGTTTACTTAGAACGATGGTAGTAAATAAGATGATCCCTTATAATAATTTCAAGAAAGTGTTCTCCCCTAACTGTGCGCCGTTGCTAAAGTTTGTCGTTTCGAAGCACCACGTGATGATCGGGTGTGATAGATTCTTACGTTCACATACAACGGGTGTAAGACAGTTTTACACATGCAAAACACTTAGGGTTAACTTGACGAGCCTAGCATGTACAGACATGGCCTCGGAACACAGAGACCGAAAGGTCGAACATGAGTCGTATGGAAGATACAATCAACATGGAGATGTCCACCGATGATGAGTAGTCCGTCTCACATGATGATCGGACATGGCCTAGTCGACTCGGATCGTGTAACACTTAGATGACTAGAGGGATGTCTAATCTGAGTGGGAGTTCATTAAAATAATTTGATTAGATGAACTTAATTATCATGAACTTAGTCTAAAACCTGTGCAAAAATGTCTTGTAGATCAAATGGCCAACGCTCATGTCAACATGAACTTCAACTCGTTCCTAGAGAAAACCAAGCTGAAAGATGATGGCAGCAACTATACGGACTGGGTCCGGAACCTGAGGATCATCCTCATAGCTGCCAAGAAAGCATATGTCCTAGATGGACCGCTAGGTGAAGCACCCATCCCAGAGAACCAAGACGTTATGAACGCTTGGCAGTCACGTGCTGATGTTTACTCCCTTGTTCAGTGCGGCATGCTTTATAGCCTAGAACCGGGGCTCCAAAAGCGTTTTGAGCAACACGGAGCATATGAGATGTTCGAGGAGCTGAAAATGGTTTTCCAAGCTCATGCCCGGGTCAAGAGATATGAAGTCTCCGACAAGTTCTATAGTTGTAAGATGGAGGAAAATAGTTCAGTCAGTGAGCACATACTCAAAATGTCTGGGTTGCACAACCGCCTGTCCCAGCTGGACATTAACCTCCCGGACGAGGCGGTCATTGACAGAATCCTTCAGTCGCTCCCACCGAGCTATAAGAGCTTTGTGATGAACAACAATATGCAGGGGATGGTGAAAACTATTCCTGAAGTATTTTCAATGCTGAAGTCGGCAGAGGTAGAAATCAAGAAAGAACATCAAGTGTTGATGGTCAATAAAACCACCAAGTTCAAGAAGGGCAAGGGTAAGAAGAACTTCAAGAAGTACGGCAAGGATGTAGCCGCGCCCGGTAAGCCAGTTGCCGGGAAGAAGTCAAAGAATGGACCCAAGCCTGAGACTGAGTGCTTTTATTGCAAAGGGAAGGGTCACTGGAAGCGGAACTGCCCCAAATACTTAGCAGACAAGAAGGCCGGCAACACTAAAGGTATATGTGATATACATGTAATTGATGTGTACCTTACCAGTACTCATAGTAACTCCTGGGTATTTGATACCGGTGCCGTTGCTCATATTTGTAACTCACAGCAGGAGCTACGGAATAAACGGAGACTGGCGAAGGACGAGGTGACGATGCGCGTCGGGAATGGTTCCAAGGTCGATGTGATCGCCGTCGGCACGCTACCTCTATATTTACCTACGGGGTTAGTTTTAAACCTTAATAATTGTTATTTAGTGCCAAGTTTGAGCATGAACATTGTATCTAGATCTCGTTTGATACGACATGGCTACTCATTAAAATCCGAGAATAATGGTTGTTCTATTTATATGAGAGATATGTTTTATGGTCATGCCCCGATGGTCAATGGTTTATTCTTAATGAATCTCGAACGAAATGTTACACATATTCATAGTGTGAATACCAAAAGATGTAAAGTTGATAACGATAGTCCCACATACTTGTGGCACTGCCGCCTTGGTCACATTGGTGTCAAGCGCATGAAGAAGCTCCATTCTGATGGACTTTTAGAGTCTCTTGATTATGAATCATTTGACACATGCGAACCATGCCTCATGGGCAAAATGACCAAGACTCCGTTCTCCGGAACAATGGAGCGAGCAACCAACTTATTGGAAATCATACATACCGATGTGTGCGGTCCAATGAGCATTGAGGCTCGCAGAGGATATCATTATGTTCTCACTCTCACTAATGACTTGAGTAGATATGGGTATGTCTACTTAATGAAACACAAGTCTGAGACCTTTGAAAAGTTCAAGGAATTTCAGAATGAGGTAGAGAATCAACGTGACCGAAAGATAAAGTTCCTACGATCAGATCGTGGAGGAGAATATTTAAGTCACGAATTTGGTACACACTTAAGGAAATGTGGAATCGTTTCACAACTCACGCCGCCTGGAACACCTCAGCGTAACGGTGTGTCCGAACGTCGTAATCGCACTCTATTGGATATGGTGCGGTCTATGATGTCTCTTACCGATTTACCGCTATCATTTTGGGGATACGCTCTAGAGACAACTACATTCACTTTAAATAGGGCACCTTCTAAATCCGTTGAGACGACACCGTATGAATTATGGTTTGGGAAGAAACCTAAGCTGTCGTTTCTAAAAGTTTGGGGATGCGACGCTTATGTCAAGAAACTTCAACCTGAAAAGCTCGAAGCAAAGTCGGAAAAATGTGTCTTCATAGGATACCCTAAGGAAACCATTGGGTATACCTTCTACTTTAGATCCGAGGGCAAGATCTTTGTTGCCAAGAACGGATCCTTTCTGGAAAAAGAGTTTCTCTCGAAAGAAGTAAGTGGGAGGAAAGTAGAACTCGATGAAGTACTACCTCTTGAACCGAAAGTAGTGCAGCTTAGGAGAATGTTCTTGTGGTGCCTACACCGACTGGAGAGGAAATTAATGATGATGATCAAGGTACTTCGGATCAAGTTGCTACTGAACTTCGTAGGTCCACAAGGACATGTTCCACACCAGAGTGGTATGGCAACCCTGTCCTGGAAATAATGTTGTTAGACAATGGTGAACCTTCGAACTATGAAGAAGAGATGGCGGGCCCAGATTCCAACAAATCGCTTGAAGCCATGCAATCCGAGATAGAATCCATGTATGAAAACAAAGTATGGACTTTGACAGACTTGCCCGATGATCGGCGAGCGATAGAAAATAAATGGATCTTTAAGAAGAAGACGGACGCGGATAGTAATGTTACCATCTATAAAGCTCGACTTGTCGCTAAGGGTTATCGGCAAGTTCAAGGGGTTGACTACGATGAGACATTCTCTCCCATAGCGAAGCTGAAGTCCGTCCGAATCATGTTAGCAATTGCCGCATACTATGATTATGAGATATGGTAGATGGACGTCAAAACGGCATTCCTCAACGGACATCTTAAGGAAGAACTGTATATGATGCAGCCCGAAGGTTTTGTCGATCCTAAGAATGCTAACAAAGTATGCAAGCTCCAGCGATCCATTTATGGGCTGGTGCAAGCATCTCGGAGTTGGAACATTCGCTTTGATGAGATGATCAAAGCGTTTGGGTTTATGCAGACTTATGGAGAAGCATGCATTTACGAGAAAGTGAGTGGGAGCTCTGTAGCATTTCTCATATTATATGTAGATGACATACTCTTGATGGGAAATAATATAGAACTTTTGGACAACAGTAAGGCCTACTTGAATAAGTGTTTTTCAATGAAGGACCTTGGAGAAGCTGCTTACATATTAGGCATCAAGATCTATAGGGATAGATCGAGACGCCTCATAGGTCTTTCACAAAGCACATACCTTGATAAGTTTTGAAGATGTTCAAAATGGATTAGTCCAAGAAAGGGTTCTTGCCTGTATTGCAAGGTGTGAGATTGAGCTCGGCTCAATGCCCGACCACGGCAAAAGATAAAGAAGAGATGAGTGTCATCCCCTATGCTTCAGCCATAGGATCTATTATGTATGCCGTGTTGTGTACCAGACCTAATGTAAACCTTGCCGTAAGTTTGGTAGGTAGGTACCAAAGTAATCCCGGCAAGGAACACTGGACAGCGGTCAAGAATATCCTGAAGTACTTGAAAAGGACAAAGGACATGTTTCTCGTTTATGGAGGTGACGAAGAGCTCGTCGTAAAGGGTTACGTCGATGCTAGCTTCGACACAGATCCGGATGACTCTAAGTCACAAACCGGATACGTGTATATGTTGAATGGTGGAGCAGTAAGCTGGTGCAGCTGCAAGTAGAGCGTCGTGGCGGGATCTACATGTGAAGCGAGTACATGGCAGCCTCGGAGGCAGCGCATGAAGCAATTTGGGTGAAGGAGTTCTTCACCGACCTAGGAGTCATACCCAATGCGTCGGGGCCAATCAAACTCTTCTGTGACAACACTGGAGCTATTGCCCTTGCCAAGGAGCCCAGGTTTCACAAGAAGACCAGGCACATCAAGCGTCGTTTCAACTCCATCCATGAAAATGTTCAAGAGGGAGACATAGATATTTGCAAAGTACATACGGATCTGAATGTCGCAGATCCGTTGACTAAACCTCTTTCGCGAGCAAAACATGATCAACACCAGAACTCTATGGGTGTTCGATTCATCACAATGTAACTAGATTATTGACTCTAGTGCAAGTGGGAGACTGTTGGAAATATGCCCTAGAGGCAATAATAAAAGGACTATTATTATATTTCCTTGTTCATGATAATTGTCTTTATTCATGCTATAATTGTATTATCCAGAAATCGTAATACACGTGTGAATACATAGACCTCAATATGTCCCTAGTAAGCCTCTAGTTGACTAGCTCGTTGATCAACAGATAGTCATGGTTTCCTGACTATGGACATTAGATGTCGTTGATAACGGGTTCACATCATTAGGAGAATGATGTGATGGACAAGACCCAATCCTAAGCATAGCACAAGATCGTGTAGTTCGTTTTGCTACAGCTTTTCCAATGTCAAGTATCTTTTCCTTAGACCATGAGATCGTGTAACTCCCGGATACCGTAGGAGAGCTTTGGTTGTACCAAACGTCACAACGTAACTGGGTGACTATAAAGGTGCACTACAGGTATCTCCGAAAGTGTTTGTTGGGTTGACACGGATCGAAACTGAGATTTGTCACTCCGTATGACGGAGAGGTATCTCTGGGCTAATTCGGTAATGCGTCATCATAATGAGCTCAAAGTGACCAAGTGTCTGGTCACGGGATCATGCATTACGGTATGAGTAAAGTGACTTGCCGGTAACCAGACTGAACGAGGTATTGGGATACCGACGATCGAGTCTCGGGCAAGTAACGTACCGATTGACAAAGGGAATTGTATACGGGGTTGATTGAATCCTCGACATCGTGGTTCATCCGATGAGATCATCGAGGAGCATGTGGGAGCCAACATGGGTATCCAGATCCCACTGTTGGTTATTGACCGGAGAGCCGTCACGGTCATGCTTACGTGTCTCCCGAACCCATAGGGTCTACACACTTAAGGTTCGGTGACGCTAGGGTTGTAGAGATATGAGTATGCAGCAAACCGAAAGTTGTTCAGAGTCCCGGATGAGATCCCGGACGTCACGAGGTGTTCCGGAATGGTCCGGAGGTAAAGAATAATATATAGGAAGTGCAGTTTCGGCCATCGGGAGAGTTTCGGGGGGTCACCGGTATTGTACCGGGACCACCGGAAGGGTCCCGGGGGTCCACCGGGTGGGGCCACCTATCTCGGAGGGCCCCGTGGGCTGAAGTGGGGAGGGGACCAGCCGCTGGTGGGCTGGTGCGCCCCCTGGGCCCCCCTCTGCGCCTAGGGTTGGGAACCCTAGGGGAGGCGCGCCTCCACTTGCCTTGGGGGGCACTCCACCCCCCTTGGCCGCCGCCCCCTAGAGATCCCATCTCTAGGGCCGGCGCCCCCCTGGGGGCCTATATAAATGAGGGGGGAGGGAGGGCAGCCGCACCCTGAAGTCTTGGCGCCTCCCTCTCCCCTGCTACACCTCTCCCTCTCGCAGAAGCTCGACGAAGCTCTGCCGGAACTCTGCTGCATCCACCACCACGCCGTGGTGCTGCTGGATCTTCATCAACCTCTCCTCCCCCCTTGCTGGATCAAGAAGGAGGAGACGTCATCCACTCCGTATGTGTGTTGAACGCGGAGGTGCTTTCCGTTCTGCACTTGGTCATCGGTGATTTGGATCATGACGAGTACGACTCCCTCACCCCCGTTCTCTTGAACGCTTCCGCTCGCGATCTACAAGGGTATGTAGAGGCACTCCTATCACTCGTTGCTAGATGAACTCATAGATGGATCTCGGTGAAACCGTAGAAAATTTTTATTTTCTGCAACGTTCCCCAACAGGGGGTGCGCGGCCTACCCTGGCCGCCCCTCTCTCTCTGCACTAATGCCCATCGAGGCCCATTAGTTCCCCCGGGGGGTCGGATAACCCTCCCGCACTCCGGTTTTATCCAAAACTTCTCCGAAGCACTTCCGGTGTCCGAAAGTAGCCGTCCAATATATCAATCTTTATGTATCGACCATTTCAAGACTCCTCATCATGTCCGTGATCTTATTCGGGACTCCGAACAAACTTCGGTCATCAAAAACACATAACTCATAATACATATCGTCATTGAACGTTAAGCGTGCGGACCCTACGGGTTCGAGAACTATGTAGACATGACCGAGACTCATCTCTGGTCAATAATCAATAGCGGAACCTGGATGCTCATATTGGTTCCTACATATTCTACGAAGATCTTTATCGGTCAAACGAGATAACAACATACGTTGCTACCTTTGTCATCGGTATGTTACTTGCCCAAGATTCGATTGTCGGTATCATCATACCTAGTTCAATCTCGTTACCGGCAAGCTTCTTTACTCGTTTCGTAATACTTCATCCCGCAACTAACTCATTACTTACAATGCTTGCAAGGCTTATAGTGATGAGCATTACAGAGAGGGCCTAGAGATACCTCTTCAAAAACACAGAGTGACAAATCCTAATCTCGATCTATGCCAACCCAACAAACACCTTTGGAGACACCTGTAGAGAACCTTTATAATCACCCTTTTATGTTGTGACGTTTGGTAGCACACAAAGTGTTCCTCCGGTATTCGGGAGTTGCATAATCTCATAGTCTGAGGAACATGTATAAGTCATGAAGAAAGCAGTAGCAATGAAACTGTAAGATCATAATGCTAAGCTAACGGATGGGTCATGTCCATCACATCATTCTCCTAATGATGTGATCCCGTTCATCAAATGACAACACATGTCTATGGTTAGGAAACATAACCATCTTTGATTAACGAGCTAGTCAAGTAGAGGCATACTAGGGACAATATGTTTTGTCTATGTAATCACACATGTACTAAGTTTCCGGTTAATACAATTCTAGCATGAATAATAAACATTTATCATGAAATAAGGAAATAAATAATAACTTTATTATTGCCTCCAGGGCATATTTCCTTTAGTCTCCCACTTGCACTAGAGTCAATAATCTAGATTACATAGTAATGATTCTAACACCCATGGAGCTTTGGTGCTGATCATGTTTTGCTCGTGGAAGAGGCTTATTCAACGGGTCTACAACATTCAGATTCGTATGTATCTTGCAAATCTCTATGTCCCCCTCTGACACTTGATGACGGATGGAATTGAAGCGTCTCTTGAAGTGCTTGGTTCTCTTGTGAAATCTGGATTCCTTTGCCAAGGCAGTTGCACCAGTACTATCACAAAAGATTTTCATTGGACCCGATGCACTAGGTATGACACCTAGATCGGATGTGAACTCCTTCATCCAAACTCCTTCATTTGCTACTTCTGAAGCAGCAATGTACTCCACTTCACACGTAGATCCCTCCATGATGCTCTCCTTGGAACTACACCAACTGACAGCGTCTCCATTCATCAAAAATATGTATCCGGTTTGCGACTTAGAGTCATCCGGATCAATGTCAAAGCTTGCATCGACGTAACCATTTACGACAAGCTCTTTTTCACCACCATAAACGAGAAACATATCCTTACTCCTTTTCAGGTATTTCAGGATGTTCTTGACCATTGTCCAGTGCTCCACTCCGGGATTACTTTGGTGCCTCCTTGCTATGCTTATAGCAAGGCACACATCAGGTCTGCTACACAGCATTGCATACATGATGGAACCTATGGCTGAAGCATAGGGAATGACTTTCGTTTTCTCTCTATCTTCTATAGTGGTCGGGCATTGAGTCTCACTCAACTTCACACCTTGTAACACAAGCAAGAACCCTTTCTTTGACTGATCCATTTTGAAGTTCTTCAAAACTTTATCAAGGTGTGTGCTTTGTGAAAGTCCAATTAAGCGTCTTGATCTATCTCTATAGATCTTGATGCCCAATATGTAAGCAGCTTCACCGAGGTGAAAAACTCTTATTCAGGTATCCCTTTATGCTATCCAGAAATTCTATATCATTTCCAATCAACAATATGTCATCCACATATAATATTAGAAATGCTACAGAGCTCCCACTCACTTTCTTGTAAATACAGTCTTCTCCAAAAGTCTGTATAAAACCATATGCTTTGATCACACTATCAAAGCATTTATTCCAACTCTAAGAGGCTTGCACCAGTACATAAATGGATCGCTGGAGCTTGCACACTTTGTTAGCACCCTTTGGATCGACAAAACCTTCTGGTTGCATCATATACAACTCTTCTTCCAGAAGTCCATTCAGGAATGCAGTTTTGACATCCATCAGCCAAATTTCATAATCATAAAATGGGGCAATCGCTAACATGATTCGGACAGGCTTAAGCATCGCTATGGGTGAGAAAGTCTCATCGTAGTCAACTCCTTGAACTTGTCGAAAACCTTTCGCAACAAGTCAAGCTTTGTAGACAGTAACATTACCATCTGCGTCGGTCTTCTTCTTGAAGATCCATTTATTTTCTATGGCTTGCCGATCATCGGCCAAGTCCACCAAAGTCCACAATTTGTTCTCATACATGGATCCCATCTTAGATTTCATGGCCTCAAGACATTTCACGGAATCTGGGCTCATCATCGCTTCCTCACAGTTCGTAGGTTCACAACGGTCTAGTAACATGACTTCCAGAACAGGATTACCGTACCACTCTGGTGCGGATCTCACTCTGGTTTCATGATTTGAAGTTTCATGATCATCATCATTAACTTCCTCACTAATTGGTGAATCACTGGAACTGATTTCCGTGATGAACTACTTTCCAATAAGGGAGAAGGTACAGTTACCTCATCAAGTTCTACTTTCCTCCGACTCACTTCTTTCGAGAGAAACTCCTTCTCTAGAAATGATCAATTCTTAGCAACAAAGATTTTGCCTTCGGATCTGTGATACAAGGTGTACCCAACAGTTTCCTTTGGGTATCCTATGAAGACGCACTTCTCCTACTTGGCTTCGAGCCTATCAGGTTGAAGCTTTTTCACATAAGCATCGCAGCCCCAAACTTTAAGAAACAACAACTTTGGTTTCTTACCAAACCACAGTTCATAAGGCGTTGTCTCAACGGATTTTGATGGTGCCCTATTTAAAGTGAATGCAGCCGTCTCTAAAGCATAACCCCAAAATGATAGCGGTAAATCAGTAAGAGACATCATAGATTGCACCTTATCCAATAAAGTACGGTTACGACGTTCGGACACAACATTTCGCTGTGGTGTTCTAGGTGGCGTTAGTTGTGAAACTATCCCATGTTGTTTCAAATGAAGACCAAACTCGTAACTCCAATATTCACCTCCACGGTTAGATCGTAAAAACTTTATTTTCTTGTTACAATGATTTTCCACTTCACTTTGAAATTCTTTGAACTTTTCAAATGTTTCAGACTTATGCTTCATTAAGTAGATATAACCATATCTGCTCAAATCATCCGTGAAGGTAAGAAAATAACGATACCCTCCACGAGCCTCAACACTCATTGGACCGCATACATCAGTATGTATTATTTCCAATAAGTCAGTAGCTCATTCCATTGTTCCCGAGAACGGAGTTTTAGTCATCTTGCCCATGAGGCACGGTTCACAAGCACCAAGTGATTCATAATCAAGTGATTCCAAAAGTCCATCGGTATGGAGTTTCTTCATTCGCTTTACACTGATATGACCCAAACGGCAGTGCCACAAATAAGTTCCACTATCAACTTTGCATCTTTTGGCTTCAATATTATGAATATGTGTATCATCACTATCGAGGTTCAACAAAAATAGACCACTCATCAAGGGAGCATGACCATAAAAGATATTACTCATATAAATAGAACAACCATTATTCTCTAATTTAAATGAATGACCATCTCGCATCAAACAAGATCCAGATATAATGTTCATGCTCAACGCTGGCACCAAATAACAATTATTCAGGTCGAAAACTAAACCCGATGGTAGATGTAGAGGTAGTGTGCCGACGGCGGTCACATTGACCTTGGAACCATTTCCCACGCACATCGTCACCTCATCCTTCGCCAATCTTCGTTTAATCCCTAGCCCCTATTTCGAGTTGCAAATATGAGCAACAGAACCAGTATCAAATACCCAGGCGCAAGTACGAGCATTAGTAAGGTACACATCAATAACATGTATATTATACCTTTCACTTTGCCATCCTTCTTATCCGCCAAATATTTGGGGCAGTTCCGCTTCTAGTGACCAGTCCCTTTGTAGTAGAAGCACTCAGTTTCAGGCTTAAGTCCAGACTTTGGTTTCTTCTCTTGAGCAGCAACTTTCTTGTCATTCTTCTTGAAGTTCCCCTTCTTCCCTTTGCCTTTTTTCTTAAAACTAGTGGTCTTGTTGACCATCAACACTTGATGCTCCTTCTTGATTTCTACCTCCGCAGCCTTTAGCATTGCGAAGAGCTCGGGAACAGTATTGTTCATCCCTTGCATATTATAGTTCATCACGAAGCCTTTATAGCTTGGTGGCAGTGATTGAAGATCTCTGTCAATGACACTGTCATCAGGAAGATTAACTCCTAGCCGAGTCAAGTGGTTATGGTACCCAGACATTCTGAGTATGTGTTCACTGACAGAACTATTCTCCTCCATTTTGCAGCTGTTGAAATTGTTGGAGACTTCATATCTCTCAATTCGGGCATTTGCTTGAAATATTAACTTCAACTCTTGGAACATCTCATATGCTCCATGACGTTCAAAACGTCTTTGAAGTCCCGGTTCTAAGTCGTAAAGCATGGCAAACTGAACTATCGAGTAGTCATCAGCTTTGCTCTGCCATATGTTCTTAACGTCATCAGTAGCATCTACAGCAGGCCTGGCACCCAGCGGTGCTTCCAGGACGTAATTCTTCTGTGCAGCAATGAGGATAATCCTCAATTTACGGACCCAGTCCGTGTAGTTGCTGCCATCATCTTTCAACTTAGCTTTCTCTAGGAACGCATTAAAATTCAAAGGGATGGCAGCACAGGCCATTGATCTACAATAACATAGACATGCAAAATAACTATCAGGACTAAGTTCATGATAAATTAAAGTTCAATTAATCAAATTACTTCAGAACTCCCACTTAGATAGACATCCCTCTAGTCATCTAAATGATCACGTGATCCAAATTAACTAAACCATGTCCGATCATCACATGAGATGGAGTAGTTTTTGATGGTGAACATCACTATGTTGATCATATGTACTATATGATTCATGTTCGACCTTTCGGTCTCATTGTTCCGAGGCCATATCTACATATGCTAGGCTCGTCAAGTTTAACCCGAGTATTCTACGTGTGCAAAACTGGCTTGCACCCATTGTATGTGAATGTAGAGCTTATCATACCTGATCATCACATGGTGTCTCAGCACGACGAACTGTAGCAACAGCGCATACTCAGGGAGAACACTTGTACCTTGAAATTTAGTAAGGGATCATCTTATAATGCTACCGCCGTTCTAAGCAAAATAAGATGCATAAAAGATAAACATCACATGCAATCAAAATATGTGACATGATATGGCCATCATCATCTTGTGCTCATGATCTCCATCACCGAAGCATCGTCATGACCTCCATCATCACCGGCGCGACACCTTGATCTCCATCATAGCATCGTTGTCATCTCGCCAACTATTGTTACTACGACTACCGCTACCGCTTAGTGATAAAGTAAAACAATTACATGGCGATTGCATTGCATACAATGAAGCGACAACCATATGGCTCCTGCCAGTTGCCGAAAACTTTGTTACAGAGCATTGCATCTCATACAACAATTTATATCACATCATTCCTTGACCAGATCAAATCACAGCAAGCCCTGCAAAAATAAGTTAGACGTCCTCTACTTTGTTGTTGCAAGTTTCTACGAGCTTCTAGCAAGAACCATTCTTACCTACGCATCAAAATCACAACGATTTTTCATCAAGTGTGCTGTTTTAACCTTCAACAAGGACCGGCTATAGTCAAACTCGATTCAACTAAAGTTGGAGAAACAGACACCCGCCAGCCACCTTTGTGCCATAGCACGTAGGTAGAACCAGTCTCATGAACGCGGTCATGTAATATCGGTCCGGGCCGCTTCATCCAGCAATACCGCTAAATCAAAGTAAGACATTGGTGGTAAGCAGTATGACTATAATCGCCCAGAACAATTTGTGTTCTACTCGTGCATATAACATCTACGCATAGACCTGGCTCGGATGCCACTTTGGGGAACGCGGTAATTTCAAAAAAATTCCTACGATCACACAAGATCTATCTAGGTGATACATAGCGACTAGAGGGGAGAGTGTGTCCATGTACCCTCGTAGACCGAAAGCGGAAGCGTTTCAATAATGTGGTTGATGTAGTCGAACTTCTTCGTGATCCAACCGATCAAGTACCAAACGTACGACACCTCCACGTTCAGCACACGTTCAGCTTGATGACGTCCCTCGTGCTCTTGATCCAGTTGAGGATGAGCGTGAGTTCCTTCAGCACGACGGCGTGCCGACGGTGATGATGATGCTTCTGGCGTAGGGGTTCGCCTAAGCACTACGATGGTATGATCGATGTGTGTAACTGTGGAGAGGGGCACCGCATATGGTTGGGAGAGAAACTTGTGTGTCCTAGGGTGCCCCCTGCCCCTGTATATAAAGGAGCAAGGGGAGGCTGGCCGGCCCTCCCAGGCACGCCCCCAAGAGGGGAATCCTACTAGGACTCCAAGTCCTAGTAGGTTTCCACCAAGAGGGAGAGAGGGGGAAGGAAGGAGAGGGAGAGGGAGAAGGAAAGGGGGGTGCCGGCCTCATCCTAGTCCAATTCGGAACCAAGGGGGAGGGGGGCGCGGCCTGCCCTGGCCGCCCCTCTCTCTCTCTCCACTAAGGCCCATCGAGGCCCATTAGTTCCCCGGGGAGGTTTCGATAACCCTCCGGCACTCCGGTTTTATCTGAAACTTCTCTGGAACACTTCCGGTGTCTGAATATAGCCGTCCAATATATCAATCTTTATGTCTCAACGAGACTCCTCGTCACGTCCATGATCTTATCCGGGACTCCGAGCAAACTTCGGTCATCGAAAACACATAACTCATAATACATATCATCATCAAAAAGCGTGGGGAGCCTACGGGTTCAAGAACTATGTAGACATGACCGAGACTCATCTCCGGTCAATAACCAATAGCGGAACGTGGATGCTCATATTGGTTCCTACATATTCTACGAAGATATTTATCAGTCAAATGGGATAACAAAATACGTTGTTCCCTTTGTCATCGGTATGTTACTTGCCCGAGATTCGATCGTCGGTATCATCATGCCTAGTTCAATCTCGTTACCGGCAAGTCTCTTTACTCGTTCTGTAATACTTCATCCTGCAACTAACTCATTAGTTACAATGCTTTGAAGGCTTGTAGTGATGAGCATTACTGAGAGGGCCCAGAGAACACAGAGTGACAAATCCTAATATCGATCTATGCCAACCCAACAAACACCTTTGGAGACACCTGTAGAGCACCTTCATAATCACCCTTTTATATTGTGATGTTTGGTAGCACACAAAGTGTTCCTCTGGTATTCCGGAGTTGCATAATCTCACAGTCTGAGGAACATGTTTAAGTCATGAAGAAAGCAGTAGCAATGAAACTGTAACGATCATAATGCTAAGCTAACAGATGGGTCATGTCCATCAGATCTTTCTCCTAATGATGTGATCCCATTCATCAAATGACAACACTTGTCTATGGTTAGGAAACATAACCATATTTGATTAACGAGCTAGTCAAGTAGATGCATACTAGGGACAATAGGTTTTTTCTATGTATTCACACATGTACTAAGTTTCCGATTAATCCAATTCTAGCATGAATATTACACATTTATCATGAAATAAGGAAATGAATAATAACTTTATTATTGCCTCTAGGGTGTATTTCCTTCAGGATCATAATCAAAGTCAACAATATAGCTATCATATAAAATTTTCTCTTCATGATCCTCATGCATACAAAGCTGACACTCTTCCAAAATAGTTGGATTATCATCAAATAAAGTCATGACCTCTCCAAGCCCACTTCTATCAAAAAAATCATAAGATTGATCATTCTCCAAACTAGTGAGATCATTATTACCTAAAGTTGGAATTCTTCCAAACCCACTTTCAATATCATATTCATCATGAGGATTAAGTAAATTTTCTAGATCATAAGAAGAATCACCCCAATCATGATCATTGCAATAAGTAGTGGACATATCAAACTTAGCATCCCCAAGGTTGGGGTTTTGCATATTATTAACACAATTGACATTAATAGACTTTATAGTAACACCATTGCAATCATGTTTTTCATTCAAGGAGCTATCATGAATAACTTCTGAAGTTTCATCCTTTAGCACTTCATCACAATTTTTAGATTCACAAATTTCAAGCAAAACTTCATAAAGATAATCTAGTGCACTCAACTCACTAGCAATTGGTTCATCATATGTGGATCTTTTAAAAAGATTAGCAAGTGTATGAGGATCCATAACCCCCTTTTTTCTTTGCTTCTGATTTTTAATAAACACACAATTATACCAAACAAACAAGCAAACAAACATAGTAAGACAAACATAGGAAAATGGAAAGAAGGAAAAAAATTTTGTGTTTTTCTAAAAATGTTTTAGAAGTGGGGAAGAGGAAAATGAGAGGCAAATGGTGAATAACGTAATGCAGGAGATGAGAGTTTATGATAGGTACTTGGTAGGCTTGATGTAGAACCTCCCCGGCAATGGCGCCAAAAAATCTTCCTGCTACTTCTCGAGCTTGCGTTGGTTTTTCCCTTGAAGAGGAAAGGGTGATGTTGCAAAGTAGAGATAAGTATTTCCCTTAGTTAAGAACAAAGGTATCAATCCAGTAGGAGGAACACACAAGTCTCCAATGATAGCACCTACACAAACAAACAAATACTTGCACCCAATGTGATAAAGGGGTTGTCAATCCCTTCATGGTTACTTGCAAGGATGAGATCTGATAGAGATAGGTATAAAAGATAAATAAAAGTGCAAAATAAAGTAAAGGTAAATAAATTGTAGCAAGGTATTTTTGGGTTTTTTGTTTTATAGATCTGAAAATAATATGGTAAAAGTAGACCTGTGGGGCCATAGTTTTCACTATAGGCTTCTCTCTTGATAGAATGCATATGATGGGTGAACAAATTACTATTGAGCAATTGATAGAAAAGTGAATAATCATGACGATATCTAAGTCAATGGTCATGAATATAGACATCATGTCCGTGACAAGTAAAGTGAAACGATTCTACGTCTACTACTATTACTCCACACGTCGACCGCTATCCAGCATGCATCTAGTGTATTAAGTAAACAAGAACGGAGTAACACCTTCAGCAAGATGACATGATGTAGAGGGATAGTTCAATCAATATGGTAAAAAAACCATCTTTTTATCCTTAATGGCAATAATTTAAATATGTTCCTTGCTACCCCTTCTGTCACTTGGTGAGGACACCGCAAGATTAAACCCATCACAAAGCACCTCCCCCATTGCAAGAAAAATCAATCTAGTTGGCCAAACCAAATAAATATATCAGAGAGAAATACAAAGCTATCTTAATCATGCTTAAAAGAGTTCAGAGAAGGCTCAAATAATATTCATAGATAATTTGATCATAAACTTACAATTCATCGGATCTCAACAATCACCCCGCAAAAGAAGATTACATTGAATAGATCTCCAAGAACATCGAGGAGAACATTGTATTGAAGAGCAAAGAGAGAGAAGAAGCCATCTAGCTACTTGCTATGGACTCGTAGGTCTATTGTAAACTACTCACACGTCATCGGTAGGGCAGCAAGGTTGATGTAGAAGCCCTCCGTGATGGAATCCCCCTCCGGCAGAGTACCGGAACAGGCCCAAAGATGGGATCTCATGAGGAAAAGTATTTTTTTGTGCCCTCTGGTTTACGGGGAATATTTGGGTATTTATGAGCTAAGATTAGGGTTAGGGGAGCCCCGAGGGTCCCACAAGCGTGGGGGGCTCCCCCTAGGGTGCACCTCTAGGGCTTGTGCCCCTCTCGTGGCTCCTCTGGCCTCCTCCCGAAGCTTCGTGGTTGTCCTCTGGTCCAAGAAAAATCGTGAAAAGGTTTGGTTTTGTTGGTATTGATTTTTTGTAAAAGACAAAAACAAGGAAAAAAACTGCAACTGGCACTGGCACTAGGTTAATAGGTTAGTCCCCAAAAATGAAATAAAATAGCATAATAATGCATACAAAACATCCAAGATGGATAATATAATAGCAAGGAATAATCAAAAATTATAGATACATTGGAGACGTATCAGTGTGCCACCCGCTCCCTGATATGTCTCCGTCGTATCTACTTTTCCAAACTGTTTTGCCCTTGTTTTGGACTCTAATTTGCATGATTTGAATGGAACTGATCGGACGGACGCTGTTTTCAACAGAATTGCCATCATGTTATTTTTGTGCAGAAATAAAAGTTCTCAGAATGACCTGAAACTTCACGGAGAATATTTGTAGAATTAATAAAAATATTGGCGAAAGAATCAACAGATGGGGACCCACTGGCTGTCCACAAGGGTTGAGGGCGCGCCTTCTGCCTTCTGGGTCCCTTGGACCTCCACCGACCTCAACTCCATCTCCATATATTCAAGTTCGGTGAGAAAAAAATTAGACAGAAGGATTCATCGCGTTTTACGATACGGAGCCGCCGCCACCTCCTGTTCTTCTTTGAGAGGGCAGATCTGGAGTCCGTTTTCGGCCATTGATGTTCCTCCTTCGAGGGGAAATCATTGCCATCATCATCATCAACCATCCTCCATCACCAATTTCATGATGCTCACTGTCATGCGTGAGTAATTCCATCGTAGGCTTGCTGAATGGTGATGGGTTGGATGATATTTACCATGTAATCGAGTTAGTTTTGTTAGGGTTTGCTCCCTAGTATCCACTATGTTCTGTGATTGATGTTCCTATGACTTTGCTATGCTTAATGGTTGTCACTAGGGCCTGAGTGCCATGATTTCAGATCTGAACCTATTATGTTTTCATGAATATATTTGTGTTCTTCATCCTATCTTGCAACTTATAGTCACCTACTACGTGTTATGATCCGGCAACCCCGGAGTGACAATAGTCGGGACACTTCCCGGTGATGACCGTAGTTTGAGGAGTTCATGTATTAACTAAGTGCTAATGCTTTGGCCCCGTTCTCTATTAAAAGGAGGCCTTAATATCTCTTAGTTTCAGTTGGGAACCCATTGCCATGGGATGGTAGGACAAAAGATGTCATGCAAGTTCTTTTCCATAAACATGTATGACTATATTCGGAATACATGCCTATATTATATTGATGAATTGGACCTAGTTCTATGTCACCCTATGTTATAACTGTTGCATGATGAATGCCACCCAACATAATTATCCATCATTGATCCATTGCCTACAATTTCATTTCATATTGATCTTTACTTTGTTACTTTTCTGTTGAGACTGTTACGATTGCTACAAAACTGCTACTATTACTTGCCACTGTTAACGTTACTTCCATACTACTTTGCTACTAAATATTTTGCTGCAGATATTAAGTATTTCAGGTGTGGTTGAATTGACAACTCAGCTGCAAATACTTGGGAATATTCTTTGGCTCCCCTTGTGTCGAATCAATAAATTTGGGTTGATTATTCTGCCCTCGAAAACTGTTGCGATCCCCTATACATGTGGGTTATCAAGACCTTTTTCTGGCGCCGTTGCCGGGGAGCATAGCTCTATTCTTTGAGCCACTTGGTATTTATATCTGTTGATCACTATGAAGAATCTGAAAGATCCAAAAACCAAGATTTTTTCCTCTACTACGAGGGGAGGTAAGGAACTACCATCTAGCTCTGCACTTGATTCACCTTCTATTTTGATTAAACTTGTGACACCTACACCTGCTATTGATTCCGATATGTCGCATGTTATTGATGATGCACTACAAAAAAATACAATTCCGTGATGATACGTGTTTGTCATAGCGGGTCACGTTTTCTGCATGCATGTAGATCCATGACGATTTCATGACTGAATCAACATAGTCATACATGTGCTGTCGTAGAAGTGTTCCATGACATGCCAAAATTATCATCATAGAAGTGTCCACTTCCATGACGATAAATGTTGCATCATGGAAGTGCTTTCGTTAAGGGTGACCGACATGTGGCATCCACCATAACGGATCATCGTTAAGCTATCGGGTCTGGTTTTGGATCCGATAACCCGCTAATAGCCACTGCCAATGCCGCTTTTCCACGTGTAAAATTCTCATTGGCTGACGAAACCACGTGTCAGCTCCGCGTTGGCACAGGTGTCACTTATCTAATGGGCGAGGTGCGCCTATGATATGTTGACATCTGGATAGGCCCAAAAGTGGCCCATAAAAGATTAAATGGGCCGGCCCAACTAAAGGCCCACGAGATTTTGCGGACCATAATGGGCCGGCCCACCTAAAGGCCCACAAGATTTTGCATACCATAATGGGCCGGCCTACCTAAAGGCCCATAATGGGTCGGCCCGTTAACAGGCTGCCATGTTTTCGGCCAAATGTCGGCCCATATTTGATCCGGTCCATTAATAGTCTGCCATGTTCTGGGCCTAATAAAGGCTTGTCTGAGATCCGGCCCGTTAATATCCTACCACGTTCTGGGCCAGATTACGGTCCAGATCAGATTCGGACCTTTAAGAGCCTTTGGGCTAAATTATGGACCATATCAGATTCGGCCCATCAACTGGATGTTGTGCTTTTGGGCCCACTTGAGGCCCGGTTAGGATTTCTGTTCTGAAGGCCCATTTAGTAATACGGCCTGATATTAGTTTCGGCCTATTAAAGGCCCGTTAAACATTTCGGCCCTATATTTATTTAAGCCTATTAAAAGCCCGTCATATAGTTGGGCCTAACTATGGCCCGCTTTGCATCCGGCCTGCTCACAGCCGATAATCTCATTGGGCCAAACAAGGACCGCGACAATTTTGGCCTGTTAACGGCCCGTGATGTGATTGGCATAATCATGGGCCGGGGTCTATTTCGGCCTGCTGTCAGGCCGTGACCTGTTCGGCACATTTCAGGCCCAACCTACTTTTCAGCCTACTAAAAGCCCATTGAGTTTTCTTGCAAAAATAGGGTCGGCGGTTTACTCGGCCTATTAAAGGCCCCAAACTACTAGTGGGCCAGTTTAAATTTAGTCCTGTTAATGAACAAAGATGACTGGGCCCATGATACGGATCATACATAATGATTTTCATGACGGCCCGATTATGTACCGTAATTTTATGGTTTGGCTGGTTTACTGCGAAGACAGGATATATATATAATAAAATAACTACAACATCGTGAATAAGAAAAAACCTAGACTATACAATAAAGAAATTATGGCATATTACATCCACTGGGCATCAAAGTTCGCCACTATGATAATAAAGCACAAGCAGACAACAGGTTACATACACTAGGCATCAAAGATCGCCACCTGTGCAAATAAACACGCTGACAAAATAATATACAAAACCAATAGCACTTCAATATAGTTCAAGAAAGGTTAGCCCTGCTCGGGAGCTGCAACGCAAGAAGCTGAGCAAGCTGATGAGACCGCGCTTGTTTGACGCTTATATCCTCCTCACTCTGAAAGAGAAACAAGCAGACAGATGACAGGTTTGCACATATAAGTATCAGTGCTGACAATTCATCACATTTCTTTTTGACGAATAAAGTGACACAGTTTAAAATAGCATTAACATAATATGGTATTGTTTAGGGTTAGACATGGAAGGAAATGACATTGTGAAGGAGTTGGCAGCATCACGACA
Source organism: Triticum dicoccoides (assembly GCF_002162155.2). Lineage (NCBI taxonomy): Eukaryota > Viridiplantae > Streptophyta > Magnoliopsida > Poales > Poaceae > Triticum > Triticum dicoccoides. Next base: position 339,610,642 of record NC_041393.1, read on the forward strand.
CCACTGGATTACAAATCAAGAACTCATAAGTATCAATGGTCAGTGTTCTATCAATTTATCCCATTTCAGATTGGCAAATAAAGAGATGGTTTAAATAATGGTAGAATGATATGACATTGTTCATAGTTAAGACATCGCATAATATGACATTTTGTTGTCGTGGGTAGGTTCACCACACCACTGGATTACGGATCAAGAACAGAAGCATACATGCAGTGCAAACAAAGATCACTTGCTCTGTATAGTTTAATTTACATGGTATGAAGAAGGAACTTGATTGTACAACTGAAAACTTAAATTGAGAAAGACAAACTTTTGTTTATGAACTACATAATAAACTTTAAACATGCAATTTGATGCAAACACCAAAAATAAACAGTTGTTGCAGTCATGCCTAACCAAATATACACAACAAAGTTTTAAGGCTTGAGAAGGACAAACTTACATTAGTGGTGAAGACAGGCTCTGTAAAGCCCTTGTCCATGCTGATGGGGGCGGCAATTCAAGAAGTTTACCACAGAATCTTCTTCATAAGCATTGCCTTTATTCTACATTTTGTTAAGAGTAAATATAGATGTGATAATATAAGAAAAAAGGGTGAATATTCAAGATAAGATGAAGAGTGATGCTACATAACCAAGTAGCAATAAATGTAAGTACAATGATATAGGCAAAAGGTAGAGCCAAGAGCAATGCAGAGCTAAACTTCTTCAGTACCATCGGTGTTATCCAACCTTATGGTAAGAGTAAATATAGATCAGATGTGTAGAAAATGGAGGGGAAAGGAAAATAAGCTGCAGAGTGATGGTACATGAACAACTAGTTGTCAACAGAAGTACACTAGTAAAGGACAGTAGGTACTTACAAGAACAATGCAGAGCTAAAAAAATTCATTGCATTGGATATATTCTACACTAATGTAACCATTCATACATATCAAATAATTTGGAGCAAACAATTGAGAAGCAAGCTATCATGCATACAGCTGTCACATAATGAACCAGGTATGAATGCAAGTACAAAGATTCAAGTGGGCAGGCCAGTACAATTCCTATTCCTATGTATACAAAATCCTACGAATCAAAGATGCCCGAAGAGTTGAAAGTGTCCATCACAACCAACTGAATATACCTCTACACTGCAAATGTCGCTACTCCTCTTCACTACAAGGAACATATTGTACTACTATCATACTCCCTCTGTTCCAAAATATAAGTCTTTGTAGAGATTTCCACTATGGATAGCATACAGATGTATATAGATACATTTTAGAGTGTAGATTCACTCAGTTTGCTCCATATGTAGTCCATGGTGGAATCTATACAAAGACTTGTATTTAGGAACATAGAGAGTACTTATTAAAGAAGAACGGAAGAGGAACATGCTAAAGAAGAGCAAGCAGATTTTGGATAATAAAATGTTCGTTGCATAGTGCCCACAGATGATGAACCAGAGCGCATTAAGAATGCAACTCCCTGTTGTCTCTCTATATGTGGTGCATGTGCTTTTCGAAAGTAAAGTAGGAACATTACTGACAAATTAAACAATATCTGTTTTAGTAATATTAGCATCATATCAAATTTGTATTTGAGCAACAAGCTTGATGGATTCAGGAGCAGTGCTGAGTAACTACGATAATGGTACTGAGTATAAAGGAATGTCTGCATGCAAGTCGCATGACTTTGTTCATTTGGGTCAGTCGACCATTTCATGTGTTTGGATGAAGATCCTACGTCTCCTAACCCTTCTTCTTCCTTGTCTCCGATTCTTCCCATACCAAACACCGCACAGGCCGCCGGCCGAACCACCGGCCCCGACCCCTCGCCCTCCCCTGAACCGCCCCTCACCGGCTATGTTCCTCCGCCACCCCCACCCCCACCATCGCCACCACCCGCGTCGAGTTTTCTTCGTTCGACGAGGCCCCACCACCGCCAGGCCACCGCCCCGCACAACCACCATCCCCACCCGAGCCCCTTCCTTCGCACCAGCGAACTCCGGCGAGCTCTCAAAAATTGACTAACCCAATTTTGAAATTTAGTCTACTATCATTTAACTAGTATGGAATATAAAAGGGGAAAAGTATAAGCATTGCGAGTATAGTGTTGAGCGTGCCATGGTGAATCTGAAGGTGCAAACAAGACAAAGGCAACTTCGCAACCAATGTTTGCTTTCAACTAACAAGTAAGTGATGGACAAGAAATCAGAGTAAAGCAGGGTCGATCTATTTTCTTACTGCGATAAATAAGTTAGCAGATACGAAAGAGTACCACCTATGGTGCGGTGCCGTGTATGCATCTGCTCAGAATTTGACGGTGTTGCGGTAGCGATGGCTGTCGGTGGCGTGGAAGCAGATCTAGGAGGGTAGATGGTGGCGCGGGGGAATATCCCACCACGGTGGTCGAGACGGTCGTATGAGCGGCACCGGCAAGGTGGACAACGGCGGGGATGAAGCAAGAGGACGGGATGCATGGATCCCGGTCTGAAGCCATGGATGAGAGAGGTCGATCCCTTATAATGGACGATGACGTCGGGGTATCAGCTCCGGCATGGTGGAGGAGGACGGCAGTGGATGGGGTGGAGGACGGAGGAGGCTGGTGTGGAGAGGGTGTTTTGGCGCCCACGGAGTACGGATGGGGAAATGGAGGGAGATAGGAAGGGGGAACCATGTCTTCAGGGCGCGCTTGTCTCAAATGCAAGGAAATTTACAAAATTAGCCCCCGCTTAAAATTTCCTACATCACAGCAATATTAGTCGGTTGGGGATAGGACTATAATCTCGCATACACCGAATATTTGACGACGGAGATTTTGGCTGACGAGAGTTTGTTTTGACGCCCACCATGTATGAATCGGGGAGGGAGTCGATTTTGGCTGAGGAGTGCTACCTCTTGAGCTTGCTTTGGTTTTCCCTTGAAGAGGAAAGGGTGATGCAGCAAAGTAGCGTAAGTATCTCCCTCAGTTTCGAGAACCAAGTTATCAATCTAGTAGGAGACGACGCACAAGTCACAAAATACCTGCACAAACAATCAAGAACTTGCAACCAACATGATAAAGGGGTTTTCAATACCTTCATGGTCACTCGCAAAAGTGAGATCTGATAGAGATAGATAAACGGTAAAGTAAATATTTTTGGTATTTTAGGTTTATAGATTGGAAAGTAAAGATTGCAAAATAGTAGATCAGAAACTAGCAAGATGTAAACGAGATACTATAATATGGAAAAGAGATGCAATATAATGGAAAAGAGACCCAGGGGCCACAGGTTTCACTAGTGGCTTCTCTCGAGATAGCGTAGATTACGGTGGGTGAACAAATTACTGTCGAGCAATTGATGGAAAAGCGCATAATTATGATGACATCTAAGGCAATGATCATGAACATAGGCATCATGTTTGTGTCAAGTAGATCGACTTCTTCCTGCATCTACTACTATTACTCCACACACCAACCGCTATCCAGCATGCATCTAGAGTATTAAGTTCATAAAGAACGGAGTAACGCATTAAGCAAGATGACATGATGTAGAGGAATTAACTCAAGCAATATGATGAAAACCCATCTTTTTATCCTTGATGGCAACAATGCAATATGTGCCTTGCTGCCCCTACTGTCACTGGGAAAGTACACCGCAAGATTGAACCCAAAGCTAAGCACTTCTGCCATGGCAAGAAAGATCAATCTAGTAGGCCAAACTAAACCGATAGTTCAAAGAGACTTGCAAAGATATCAAATCATGCATATAAGAATTCAGAGAAGAACCAAATAATATTCATAGATAATCTTGTTCATAAATCCACAATTCATTGGATCTCGGCAAACACAACGCAAAAGAATATTACATCGAATAGATCTCCAAGAACATCAAGGAGAACTTGGTATTGAGAATCAAAGAGAGAGAGAAGAAGTCATCTAGCTAATAACTATGGACCCGAAGGTCTATGGTAAACTACTCACGCTTCATCGGAGAGGTAATGTTGTTGATGTAGAAGCCCTCCATGATCAAATCCTCCTCCAGCAGATCGCCAGAAAAGGCCCCAAGATGGGATCTCACGGGTATAGAAGGTTGCGGCGGTGGAAAAGTGGTGTCGTGTCTCCCCCTGATGTTTTAAGAGTATAAGAGTATATATAGGCGAAAGAACTAGGTCGGTGGAGCTACGGGGGGGCACGAGGGTGGGGGTGCGCCCTCCTGCCTCGTTGACACCTCGTTACGTCTCCATCTTCATCTCCAAGTCTTCTGGTTTGCTGTCGGTCCAAGAAAGAACATCGCGAAGGTTTCATTTCATTTGGACTCCGTTTGGTATTCCTTTTCTGCAAAACTCTAAAATAGGTAAAAAAACAGAAAATGGCACTGGGCCCTTGGTTAACAGGTTAGTCCCAAAAATAATATAAAAAGAGCTTATTAAAGCCCATTAAACATCCAAAACAGATAATATAATAGCATGGAACAATGAAAAATTATAGATATGTTGGAAACGTATCAAGCATCCCCAAGCTTAAATCGTGCTTGTCCTCGAGTAGGTAAATGATAAAAACAGAATTTTTGATGTGGAATGCTACCTAACATATTTATCAATGTAATTTTCTTTATTGTGGCATGAATGTTCAGATCCGAAAGATTGAAGACAAAAGTTTAATATTGACATAAAAGCAATAATACTTCAAGCATACTAACAAAGCAATCATGTCTTCTCAAAATAACATGGCCAAAGAAAGCTATCCCTACAAAATCATATAGTCTGGCTATGCTCTATCTTCATCACACAAAATATTTAATCATGCACAACCCCGATGACAAGCCAAGCAATTGTTTCATACTTTTGATGTTCTCAAACCTTTTCAATCTTCACGCAATACATGAGTGTGAGCCATGGATATAGCACTATAGGTGGAATAGAATGGTGGTTGTGGAGAAGACAAAAAGGAGGAAGATAGTCTCACATCAACTAGGTGTATTAACGGGGTATGGAGATGCCCATCAATAGATATCAATGTGAGTGACTAGGGATTGCCATGCAACGGATGCACTAGAGCTATAAGTGTATGAAAGCTCAGAAAAAGAAACTAAGTGGGTGTGCATCGAACTTGCTTGCTCACGAAGACCTATGGCACTTTGGGGAAGCCCATCATTGGAATATACAAGCCGAGTTCTATAATGAAAATTTTCCACTAGTATATGAAAGTGACAACATAGGAGACTCTCTATCATGAAGATCATGGTGCTACTTTGAAGCACAAGTGTGGTAAAAGGATAGTAGCATCGCCCCTTCTCTCTTTTTCTCTCATTTTTTTATTTGGGCCTTTTCTCTTTTTTATGGCCTCTTTTTTTCTTTTTATTTTTTTCATCCGGAGTCTCATCTCGACCTGTGGAGGAATCATAGTCTCCATCATCCTTTCCTCACATGGGACAATGCTCTACTAATGAAGATCGTCACACTTTTATTTACTTACAACTCAAGAATTACAACTCAATACTTAGAACAAAATATGACTCTATGTGAATGCCTCCGGCGGTGTACCGGGATGGGCAATGATTCAAAAGTGACATGTATGAAAAATTATGAACGGTGGCTTTGCCACAAATACGATGTCAACTACATGATCATGCAAAGCAATATGACAATGATGGAGCATGTCATAATAAACGGAACGGTAGAAAGTTGCATGGCAATATATCTCGGAATGGCTATGGAAATACCATAATAGGTATGTATGGTGTCTGTTTTGAGGAAGGTATACGGTGGGTGTATGGTATCGGCGAAAGTTGCGTGACACAAGAGAGGATAGCAATGGTGGAAGGGTGAGAGTGCGTATAATCCATGAACTCAACATTAGTCATAAAGAACTCACATACTTATTGCAAAAATCTATTAGTTATCAAAATGAAGTACTATGTGCATGCTCCTAGGGGGATAGATTGGTAGGAAAATACCATCGCTCGTCCCCGACCACCACTCATAAGGAAGACAATCAATAAATAAATCATGCTCCAACTTCTTCACATAACGTTCACCATACGTGCATGCTACGGGAATAACAAACTTTAACACAAGTATATCTCAAATTCACAACTACTGTACTAGCATGACTCTAATATCACCATCTTCATATCTCAAAACAATCATAAAGAAACAAACTTCTCATAGTATTCAATGCACTCTATATGAAAGTTTTTATTATACTCATCTTGGATGCCCATCATATTAGGACTAATTTTATAGCCAAAGAAAATTACCATGCTGTTCTAAAAGACTCTCAAAATAATATAAGTTAAGCATGAGAGTTCAACAATTTCTATAAAATAAAACCACCGCCGTTCTCTAAAAAGATATAAGTGAAGCACTAGAGCAATATTGTCTAGCTCAAAAGATATAAGTGAAGCACATAGATTATTCTAATAAATCACGATTCATGTGTGTCTCCCCCAAAAGGTGTGTACATCAAGGATGATCGTGGTAAATAAAAAATCAAAGACTCAAATCATATAAGACGCTCCAAGCAAAACACGTATCATGTCGTGAATAAAAATATAACCTCAAGTAAAGTTACCGATGGACGAAGACGAAAGACGGGATGCCTTCCGGGGCATCCCCAAGCTTAGGCTTTTGGTTGTCCTTTAATTTTACCTTGGGGTGCCTTGGGCATCCCCAATCTTAGGCTCTTTCCACTCCTTATTCCAAAATCCATCAAATCCTTACCCAAAACTTGAAAACTTCACAACACAAAACTTCAACAGAAAATCTAGTGAGCTCCGTTACTATAAGAAAATAAATCACCACTTCAAGGTACTGTAATGAACTCATTATTTATTTATATTGGTGTAAAACCTACTGTATTCCAACTTCTCTATGGTTCATACCCCCCGATACTAATCATAGATTCATCAAAATAAGCAAACAACACACAAAAAACAGAATCTGTCAAAAACAGAACAGTGTGTAGTAATTTGTAACTTTCGAATACTTCTGTAACTCCAAAAAATCTGAAATAAATTAGTGGACGTGAGAAATTTGTCTATTAATCTTCTGCAAAAATAATCAACCTAAAATCACTCTTCTATAAAAAAATTACAGCTAATCTCGTGAGCGCAAAAGTTTCTATTTTTTACAGCAAGATCGCATTGACTTCACCCAAGTCTTCCCAAAGGTTCTACTTGGCACAAACACTAATTAAAACATAAAACAACATCTAACCAGAGTCTATATAAATTATTTAATACTAAATAGGAGAAAAAAGTAAAGAACAAAAATAAAATTGGATTGCCTCCCAAGTGCTATCGTTTAACGCCCCTAGCTAGGCATAAAAACAAGAATAGATCTAGGTATTGCCATCTTTGGTATGCAATCCATAAGTGGCTCTCATAATAGATTCATAAGGTAATTTAATTTTATTCCTAGTAAAGTGTTCTATGCCTTTCCTTAACAGAAACTGGAATCTAATGTTTCCTTCTTTCATATCAATAATTGCATGAATCGTTCTAAGGAAAGATCTACCAAGAATAATAGGACATGTAGGATTGCAATCTATATCAAGAACAATGAAATCTATGGGCACATAATTCCTATTTACAACAATAACAACATCATTAATCCTTCCCATAGGTTTCTTAATGGTCGAATTCGCAAGTGCAAATTTAAAGAACAATCATCAAATTCACAGAAACCTAGCACATCACACAAAGTTTTTCGAATCGTGGAAACACTAGCACCAAAATCACACAAAGCATAACATTCATAATCTTTAATCTTAATCTTAACAGTAGGTTCCCACTCATCATATAGTTTTCTAGGGATAGAAACTTCTGGTTCATGCTTTTCTTCAAAAGATTGCATCATAGCATCAACAATATGTTTAGTAAAAGCTTTGTTTTGATTATAAGCATGAGGAGAATTTATCACGGATTGCAACAAGGAAATACAATCTATCAAAGAGCAATTATCATAATTAAATTCCTTGAAATCCAAAATAGTGGGTTCATTGCTACTTAAAGTTTTGCCCTCTTCAATCCCACTTTTATCAATTTTTGCATCTAGATCTAAAAACTCCGAATTCTTGGGATGCCTCTTAACTAAAGTTGACTCATCTCCAGTCCCATCTTTATCAAGATTCATATTGGAAAACAAAGATTTAATAGGAATTACATCAATCACTTTTAGATCTTCATCATTATTATCACGAAAAATAGAAGAACACACCTTTACAAACCAATCTTTTTTAGCACGCATCTTAGCGGTTCTTTCCTTGCACTCATCAGTGGAAATTCTCATGGCTTTGAGAGACTCATTGATATCATTCTTAGGTGGAATAGATCTAATTTTAAAAGAATCAACATCAAGAGATATTCTATCCATGTTCCTAGCCAATTCATCAATCTTAAGCAATTTTTCTTCTATCAAAGGATTGCAATTCTTTTGCGAACTCATAAATTCTTTAACACTATTCTCAAAATCAGAGGGAATATTATTAAAATTTCCATAAGAGTTGTTGTAGGAATTACCATAATTATTAGAGGAATTACTAGGAAACGGCCTAGGATTAAAATTTCCTCTATACGCATTGTTACCAAAATTGTTCCTTCCAACAAAATTCACATCCATAGATTCATTATTATTCTCAATCAAAATGGACAAACGCATATCATTTGTAGCAACCTGACCTCAAACATTCTAGTCTCTGTGCATCAGTGTCATCCCTGGATCGGTAATGCTGACACGCACAGTACTCGAGGTTTTATAACAGAGTCTCAATCACACACTTATTACATCGAAATGTCTCAAAAGAGAACTTATTACAATAATATGGCTTAAGGCCATCTAAATAAGATAACAGCGGAAGGCTTGGAAGATAAAGTGAGTCCATCAACTCCAACTGCATAGCTGAGTGAACGGCAACGGCCTATCGCACCTTACTCGTCGTCTGAAAAGTCTGCAACATGATATGTTGCAGCCCGAAGCGGGTCAGCACATGGAATATGCTGGCAAAAAGCAATGAACAGAATAAATGCTATCACTACATGCATATATGGCTGGTAGAAAGCTCTATGGTTAATGTTTTGCATAAAGCCAATTTTTTTCCTATAACAAAGGAATAAGTTTTATTTAACTATCATGCTGGTTGTTAAACATTGAGAAGGTTCATCCAACTCAATCCCAATTAAACAATAGCATTTAACCCAACAAATCAATTTAGAGTTATGAGATCAACATGATAATCCAAGAACCAGATACTCAAGATGTCCGTAACCGACACGGTTAACCATGATTAGTTTGTACACTCTATAGAGGTTTGCGCACTTTTGCCCACAAGACTCGATATCCTCCGTTAGATTTCTCGCACTACATGGTGTTTGAGAAACGGATGACCGAGACACGGTCTTTCAGAAACATTAACTCTTTACTCTGGATGGACAGTTACACCTACTTTCCCCTACATCTGCTATTCCATCACTGAAAGAGGTCATGCAACCTATTCAACTATGATATAGCCCATAATAGCGTGTGGCTGCACACGGAAGTTTCTAGCATGAATAATCTTATGATCCCTTTGAGCCTGGGTGGCGAGCCGTAGGATGATCACACGGGTACTCCGGGATATACTATGACAACACTGGATTCTCCATTACCCGCAACCAATCCACCCAGATGTGTATTTAAGTAGCCACCTTAAGTTAACCATTATTTAACAACTCTCACATCTGTCATGGATACACTCAACCAATCCACATCTACGAGCATAGCATAGCAATCCTGAGAAATAACATAGAAGTAACTCCCAAGGTTTGATAATAAAAGGGCAATAGGTTCTACCTCATCATCTACTTCCCAAACCCACATGTTATTTAGATCCTAACCATGCAATGTTTGAGGATTGGAACTAATGCATAAAAACTGGGAAATAAAGAGATATGATCAAAGTGTTACTTGCCTTGCTGATGACCTGCAAACACTAGAGACTCGTAGTAGCACGCTTCGCACTCCGGGAATTCTATCACAAACAAACAGTAGCATACATAAGCACTGCAGCAAGATGCACAGGTAAAACTCAAATAAGAATATCCAAACATAAAGTTCAACTGAAGAGCTTCGATTTGCAAAAAGAATCAACTCAAACGGAGCAACGAAACTTAAGATACGAACGAAGCAAGTCGTTTACAAATCTGGACTAAAGTTAAATTTTACAGTACCAAAATCAGGTTCAAGTTGGTTAACCTGAAAGAGGGCTTCGAGACAAAGATTTAGGCGTTGGTTTCATCTAATTTGGATAAACGAGTAGAAAGTTATACTAGATTGAAGATCAGGGCAGAATCACGATAAAAAATAGTCGCAGATAAACCCTGGAAAATAAAATGAAACGAATAGACTAACAAACGAACGTTTGCTAACTGAACCTAACCGGTGAACGACGTTCCTTAAAACGAAAGAACAGACGAACGTCCGCTAAATAAATAAACCAACGAAAAACCGAACCGATCTAAGAAAACGGATCTAGGCTTTTTAAAAAACCCGACGGTTTTTACCTAAACCGTAAAAAAAACACGGCGGACTACGGCGGCGGCTCCGACGGGAGTCCGGTGGGGCGGGGCGGTGTGGGGCGGCATCGCGGTGCATCGGTAGCGCGTCGGCGGTGCGGCAGCGGAGCAGCAGCAGCGGCGCGGGGCGGCAGCAGGCGGCGGTGGTGCGGCTGTGGCGGCGGGGCGATGTGGGGCAAGGGGCGGCGGCGGGGGCGGTATTTAAGGGGGTGGGGTGGCAGCTAACTTGGGATAGGGGCCGGTCTCGGAAGGTGTGCTCCTCCCAGACTCGGGCGGCGGCAACGTTGCTCGGGACTCCGGTCCCGAGCCAGAGCGGGAGGCGGCGGCGCGTTGTGGGCCGGCTGGGCCGCTTGCCCAGTTCGGTCCGCGAACCTTTTAAAAAAAAATCACTCGAACAGAAAAAAATCCTAGTAAATTATAAAAAGAAATCTAAAAATGCCAAAAACAATTTTCACTGTCTAAATGAAATATTTAGAACAAAGTGAACATTTTTTGGTCTAATAATGCAATTTTCAAAACATGCATATTTTTCTAATTCAAATAAAATAGCAATAAAAATCCAAATAAAATATTTATTAGATTTTAATGTTTTTCCTCCAATATTTCTTTTATTTTGGAGAAGTCATTTTATCTCCTCTCTTTTATTTTAATATTGGAAATATTTTGGATAGAAAAACAATAAAACCAAAATGATCCTCTTTTCAAATTTGAGAAAATTCAAATATGAAAATAATGAAATCCCTGACTCTCTCTCCATGGGTCCTTGAGTTGCTTGGAATTTCCAGGATCAAGCCAAGATGCAAATAAAATATTATATGCATATGATGACCTATGTATAACATTCCAAATGAAAAATTTGGGATGTTACAAACCTACCCCCCTTAAGATGAATCTCGCCCTCGAGATTCGGGTTGGCTAGAAAATAGGTGTGGGTGGTCCTTCCATAGGTCTTCGTCTCGTTCCCAGGTGGCTTCATCCTCGGTATGGTGGCTCCACTGAACTTTGCAAAACTTGATAACCTTGCTGCGGGTTACTCGGCTGGCAAACTCGAGAATCTTCAATGGTTTCTCCTCGTAGGTCAAATCACTATCCAGCTAAATCGCTTCCAGTGGCACTATATCTCTCAAGGGAATATCGGCCATCTCTACGTGGCACTTCTTCAACTGGGAAACATGAAACACATGAAGCAAAGTAGCGTAAGTATTTCCCTTAGTTTTGAGAACCAAGGTATCAATCTAGTAGGAGACGACGCACAAGTCACCGAATACCTGCACAAACAATCAAGAACTTGCAACCAACGCGATAAAGGGGTTGTCAATCCCTTCACGGTCACTCGCAAAAGTGAGATCTGATGGAGATAGATAAACGGTAAAGTAAATATTTTTGGTATTTTTGGTTTATAGATTGGAATGTAAAGATTGCAAAATAGTAGATCGGAAACTAGCAAGATGTAAACGAGATACAATAATATGGAAAATAGATGCAATATAATGGAAAAGAGACCCGGGGGCCATAGGTTTCACTAGTGGCTTCTCTCGAGATAGCGTAGATTACGGTGGGTGAACAAATTACTGCCAAGCAATTGATAGAAAAGCGCATAATTATGATGGCATCTAAGGCAATGGTCATGAACATAGGCATCACGTCTGTGTCAAGTAGACCGACTCCTTCCTGCATCTACTACTATTACTCCACACATCGACCGCTATCCAGCATGCATCTAGAGTATTAAGTTCATAAAGAACAGTGTAACGCATTAAGTAAGATGACATGATGTAGAGGAATTAACTCAAGCAATATGATGAAAACCCCATCTTTTTATCCTCGATGGCAACAATACAATACGTGACTTGCTGCCCCTACTGTCACTGGGAAAGTACACCGCAAGATTGAAACCAAAGCTAAGCACTTCTCCCATGGCAATAAAGATCAATCTAGAAGGCCAAACTAAACCAATAATTCGAATAGACTTGCAAAGATATCAAATCATGCATATAAGAATTCAAAGAAGAACCAAATAATATTCATAGATAGTCTTGTTCATAAATCCACAATTCATCGGATCTCGGCAAACACACCGCAAAAGAATATTACATCGAATAGATCTCCGAGAACATCAAGGAGAACTTGGTGTTGAGAATTAAAGAGAGAGAAGAAGGCACCTAGCTAATAACTATGGACCCGAAGGTCTATGGTAAACTACTCACGCTTCATCGGAGAGGTAATGGTGTTGATGTAGAAGCCCTCCGTGATCGACTTCCCCTCCGGTAGATCGTCGGAAAAGGCCCCAAGATGGGATCTCATGGGTATAGAAGGTTGTGGCAGTGGAAAAGTGGTTTCATGGCTCCCCCTGATGTTTTTAGGGTATAAGAGTATATATAGGTGAATGAACTAGGTCGGTGGAGCTACAGGGGGCCCACGATAGTGGGGGTGCAACCTACTGCCTCGTGGATGCCTCGTTGCGTCTCTGACTTCATCTCCAAGTATTCTGGTTCGCTTTCGGTCCAAGAAAGATCATCGCGAAGGTTTCATTCTATTTGCACTCCGTTTGATATTCCTTTTCTGCAAAACTATAAAATAGGCAAAAAATCAGAAACTGGCACTGGGCCCTCGGTTAATAGGTTAGTCCCAATATAAAAGAGCTTATTAAAGCCCATTAAACATCCAAAACAGATAATATAATAGCATGGAATAATCAAAAATTATAGATACGTTGAAGATGTATCAAGGAGACACTGTGTTTTGGCGCCCACTGTGTATGAATCCATGTGAGAGGCAGTTATGTCACGTTTGAGTGAAATTACAAACCTACCCCTATCGAAAACTATAGAAATCGAGCCAATAGGCTTTGCATGTCAGGGATAGGTAGTAATTTCCATCTCGCAGATTTTGGTTTCAGGCGGTTACTGCGGCTTTCCCTGCTTCGTTCAAATTTTTGCAGAGCAAGACTGCACATTTACCGTGCCAACCCAGTTCGAATCCAGTTTGTATTCTATATTTGTTTGGGAAGGATCCATTTTCGATTGGAATATTCTATATACATCATTTTTATACATACTTTCAAAAGCACAACAAAGAATTCTGCTCCTTTATATATATAATATGATTTACAAATACAATGATCTCAAAATCATAAGGTTGCATTCGAAAATTTTAAACCAAATTATATTCTACTAAAATGTATGGATCAATAGTATCTACATATTAAATAACATAGATGTGCGTGAATTCATATGAGTATGCATGTTTGATAGATCAATTACATGTATCGTCATCTTGAATTCAAATATTTGAATCCCTTTTCTGTTTACATTTTCTATACACGCAACTAATTATTTGAATCTCCTTTCACACCCATCTGTCTTGCATGCTCCTTCATGTAGCTATCACTCTCTTTTCTCCAGCTCACCCGCACACTCACTTCATGTTTCTCCTATTTTCGCAAACATGGTCTCTCGACGTCTCCCTTGAGAAATGTCACACTCTCCCTATCACTATACATTACATGGTTTTCATTATCTCTCACTTCTGTACCGTTGGGCTTTCTATTGCACCGCCACACACACACTCTCACTCGTCTTTCTCTCTGCCTTTCTCTCGGTAGGGTTCTCCCACACACCCTATATCTCTCTAGATATGACTCATACCACTAAAATTACTCTCTCCCGCAGACACAACATTTGGTGCTGTCTCCGTTCCATCTCCATCCCAGTTATAAAACTGACATTATTCATTTGTTTACCGATCAGACACCCCCTCTCTCTCACACAGACAAAACTCCTGCTTCCACTCCCCTTCCCGACTACCCTCTCTCTCTCACACACAAAACTCTCGCTTTCGCACCCCCGACTCGTATTTCTCTCACAAACATTGATCGACTAGCCTGCAAATAGGTTTATACACGCGCACACTCATGCTTCCACTATCTTGTACATGTCTCTCTCGTGCTCCTTGTATCTATGAAGATTTTCCGTCCCTTCTTGAGACACACGCTCTCGATCGTGCAGACTCACACTATCGCCTCATTTTAAGCTGAGACCTCTCGCACACACACTCTTTGTGTCTTTGTCACACACGCACTTCATCCTCCTCTCCTCTCCCTCTCTATCACACACACACAGCACACACACACACATGGGCTTTTTGCAACAACCAGCAAGATGCCCATACGTTGCACGGAACATCAAGATGAATTTGTATGAGTGGTTTATCTTGTGGGAGAAAAGGATGAACAAGGGAAGGCCTTATTTGCAAATAGGAGAGGGGTGTGGGTATATTTTTGGAGAATTACCATAGTTTCCTTCTATCCGTTAGATATAAATCAGATGGCCTATATTGCAGGATGGCAGGCACACCATCATCACCAACTCTATTTTTATAAGAGTAGATAGAAATTAGGGATATACCACTTCTTGAATCTTGAAACCAACAATATTCCTCCCTTATCTCATCAAAACCGCCAAAGGAATATATTTTGAGTGAAACGTAACATATTTTTAGTGATATACGTACTTCAAAACTAGACTCTTTTTTCTTGCAAATCGGTGAATATGTATTAATCTACTTTGATCATGTGGCAACGCATTGGCACATTGCTAGTTATTACTACTGTATAATTTATTGGACACCAGACAAACGGTGGAGTACACATACGAATAGAAGAGGCGCACACATGCAGTTGATCTCTCGCTATCTCACACGCATGAGAATTACGGAAAGGCACCGTAAACAAAAAACCATAAAACTATAGGTGCACGATTGCTTCATGCGCGGGTACCGGGTACGTGGTGGAGCGCACCTTTGTAGGAATAGTCAGCTCACGTGATAATTTGATCCGTAGGAGTTGATGGTCGGGACCACAGGTGAACGACCTGGAGGCGGTGGCTCACCAATTGCCACTAATCGAGTAGCCATGTTTAAAACATCATTTTTTAGCGGGGTAAGAGTTCCGAGTTTCAATGGCGCGTTATAAGTACTAAGTAGGAGTAGTTTTTAGAACGATTGGTATGGAGTGAAAATGGAATTCATAACTACTACCTCTGTCCTTGTTTACTAGTCCCCATCGTATTTTGGGTCAAAGTTTGTCCATGAATTTACTTGTAAAATGTGAATGGAAAACGAGATTTTGTTACCCAAACAAAAAAGGACTGGAGGGAGTGATTACTCTAACATGGACGCGACCTCTCATAGCGTAGGCATTGAACCGGCGCGCCGGTCAAGAGGGCGCCACTCCTGCAGGCCAGGCTGAACATGCCTCCTCGCTGCATGCAACCGGCTTTAGACTGCCCCGCTTGCCTCCATTGAATCTGCGCGTGTGACGGCAACACGTCCTTCCGCGAGCCGACCGGCATTTTAGAACACAACGTCGGTTGGCTCCTCTCGTCTGCTCGCTATTTAAACGAGGCCAAATGCCTGGCAAGAACGACGCCACACCGTTGCTCCCCATATCCTGCCCCTGGTGCGTCAACTTGATGCTCCAATCCTTCTCGCAAAGGAGTGGCCAATTGCTGCATGATGGCCCACGGGGGACAATGGCGTCCAGTGCATCGTGGTTGGCCGCGCCATCCGACGCAAAGGTTGGCGGAACCGCGGCATCCTGGCGGAGGTGGCCAACACATTTGCGGCCACCGCCGACACCGAGGAATAGTAGAACACGGGAGACGCTGCCGCTTTGAACCCACGATTGCTACGACCACCACGTTGTCGGCATAGACACCCGGTGTGTTGCCCGGTTTGGCTCAAAACATCGTGGACCCCAGCCGTGGCCGGCGTTAGAAATTATACCTGCTTCCAGAAATTATACGTGATTAGTCAAAAAATGACCAAAATATAATTAATTACGCATGGTCTTGACTTGTTGTGCTCGCACTGGTAGTATGAACTAGAGGTTTTTCTTTATTTATAACTCTCCTCACAAATTTTTTGCTTTGAAGTGAATCATGGTTGTGGACATTATCTATGAATGTGCAGATATCTGTGAACATGAGTTTGATGTGGAAGTTGAACTTGGAATATTGGGCTTGCACGTGAACTATACCATGTCCAATGCTTCGTTTGTTATTGTTTGGAAAGTAATTGCTGTTATTACATGACCCGAAAAAAATTATTTTGTGCCACATCAGTAGATGCACGGACATCACAACAGGTATGCTGAGTGGATAAACATTTGAACCTAGCGATTATGAAGGAAAATTTGTATTGACAACAGTTTTAGATAGCACGAGACGCCTAGCCTGCTCTGCCTCTGCTAGCTTCTTTCTGGCTTCTTCCATCTCTTCTTTGGCTTGGGTGGAGAGAGCATCTAATTGCTCTTTTCGCTTCTTCAGGAACTCAGCTGCATTCTCAGGCGCTGCTACATGCTTTCTTTCAGCCTTTACTAGAGCCACGAGGACACGAACAATTGATGACTCCACCTGGCCTGTGTGTAATCCAGCATCATCTAGGAATTTACACATTGTGTCTAATACAACATCATTAGGGAACGGGCACCTTATGTGTAATCCAGCCTCATTTTGGAAACATGATCTCGAGGTTGACCATACTTCCCTCCTCGTAGGAACTGTATCCTGACATGAAGTTACTTCTTTTTTAGATCAATACTCAGAGCAACCTAGATTCATTTAGCAGAAGCCAGATAAACAGGACTCGGAGAAATGAATTCAAAAGGAAAAATATAAAAACGGACTCCAAGATGAGAACACCCACTTCCTACATCAAGCTAAAAATGAAAGCATTAGGACGATTAAGACTCTTCTTGTTACACATAGAAGAATACGAGGCTAAAAGAAACAGAAACTTCAACATATACACCACGAAGAACACGAGGCTAAACGAAAGTAATTGAAAGGGTGTTACTTACCAAAGCTTGTTTTACAGGTTCAGTGCAGCTCCTCTTTAACTTGCCACGCTCCTTGAAGATGTCCCCAATATCCCGTGTTTGGTCTTCATTGCTCCTCTGCATGTTCGCACTCGTAGTTTTCAAATCACACATGGCAAGAAAAATATACTAGTAATACTCACACATCTTGTGGGCAACATTAAAGCACTCTTCTGCCATGTTAGAGTATCTTCAACAGAAGCGCAATGCGTGGCATGTTAAAAAAGATTTTACAGCGCGAGAATAGCCAGTTTTTGCGGGCCCGGAGTGCTGAGATAGAGAAGTAGAGATAGAGAGTAGAGAATAGAGACATAGATAGTTCTCAGCATAGATATAGCATAGATAGATAAAAATAGATAGTTCAACTACTCCTCATCGTCCAACTCCTCCTCGGTGATGTCCTCCTCTGATGTCTCAATGTAGGCGTCAAGATACCGATCGTCGTCGGAGTCCCAGGGCGACACTGCTCCTACTTTTCATGTTGAATTGAGCGGCCACTTTTCGCGTACGCTTTTCCTCGCGGTAGGCCGCTCGCTCCACCCTCCTCTTCTCCCTCTCCGCCCTTCTTTGCACACAGAACTCGTGCTCGTTGATGATGTCTCGCGGGAAGCGTTGGTGCCATAGTGCCATGGCTTCCTCGTCCATCTCGGCGATGCCGAGATGGTGCTTCCGCCTCCGGTTGTCGTGACGATCCTCATCGGTGATAAGTCGTGGCGGAGGTGCAAGCTCCTACGCTCGCTCCTGCATCGACACATTGGGGAAGTTCAATGTTCTAAGAGGCCACCGGAGGCGCCACGTCGCCGCTTCGTATGCGCGGGCAGCCTCATGGGCATTGTTGAAAGTGCCGAGCCGAGGCGCATCCCGCGGCACAGGATCTCGGCGGAGAAGACGCCGGAGGGGCGCGCGCGGACGGCGCGGTATCCCCAATTTTCCCGGCAACGCGGCGGCATGGTGGCACGGCGGCGGTGAGGTGATAAAGAGCGTGGAGAGAACGATGGTGAGGCACAGAGCGGTGTCAAGTCACAGAGCGGTGGGAGGCGTTGGATTTTATAAAGCACGTCGGACACCGCGCGCCAAAACTTGCGCGTGCCCGACCGCTTTTTCCCCCGCGCGCGCGATCCTTTCCCGACTTCCCTGCTATCTCTACTCTCTTCTCTACTCTTACATTCATTTTATATTTATATTTATCTCTACTCCTATAAAAAAACAGAGTTGGTGATGATGGTGTGCCTGCCATCCTACAATATAGGTCGTTCGATTTATATCCGACGGATAGGAAGGAAACTATGACAATTTTGCAAAAAGATACCCACACCGCTCTCCACATTTGCAAATAAGGCCTTCCCTCCTTCTTCCTTTTCTCCCACAAGATAAACTACTTATACAAATGCATCTTTATGTTCCGTGCAACGCATGGGCATCTTGCTAGTTCTAAAAAACTTTCCATCATTTGCCACACTACTGGTTGCAGGTGAAGAACCTACCCAAGCACAACGCGATACTGGAGCGATGCACAATTACAAGGTGATATTATGTTGGACAATGGAGACTATAACCAATTACTTTTACGGGAACAATAGCAACCAGGAAATTTGAAGGGTAGGTATGAAAAAATTGGAACTGCACATGTACTGCTAAGAGATTCAATACACACATTATCAATCGAGGAGGAGTACGATGGTCGTGGCGGTCTCTGTGCATCATGGTCGGCAACGGGAGTCAGTTCATTGTCCACGACGGTGGTTCTTCTGCGCTTGGCGTCGGCTTCTGGGAAGCAGATCCGAGACCGTGGAAGACGGTGCCGGGGAAGAGGCTCCATGTACGACAATGACGGTGGACCGGCTCCAGTGCGGCATATGACATCGTCGATGAGGTAGATGCACTGCGGTCGATGAGTGTGCCAATGTAGAAGGGGAGGAGCACGAAGGCTGCGGTGCCGTGGAGAAGTCTATTTTGCGGTGGGGATAGAAAATGGGGAGTATTCAGGTGTACTACTCTGGGTGTCGGGGTGGGGTTGGCTGGGTAGGGTGAACCTGAAGTTACCAAAACAGACCCCTACCAAGCGTCATCCGTAGGCCTATTCCGAAGGGTATGATGGTAACTTTACACTGCTCGAATCAAGGTCGCGGGAGATTTTCCCGCCGACCTCAAAATTTTGTGACGCCGAACTTCCCGTGCGGCGTATTGGGTGATTGGGCTAAGCAACTAGCGAGTAGTACTACTAGTACTTAGTAGTACTAGTAACTACCAGTACTCCCTCCGTTTTTATTAACTCTACATATTAGGTTTGACTGAAGTACATTCAATAGTGGATCTAATGGTATTTATTTGTTATTGTATATGTTAATATTTTTTGTTATAAACTTTGTGAGAGTTTACGAAACTTCACTTTGACTAATGCTAATACGTAGACTTAAATAAAAACGGAGGCAGTACACATTTGTTTTCTTAGTTTGTAGTGAATTAATCATTTGTTGTAATCGTGAAATAATTATATTAGGCTACTAACTTCGAATGTAATGGTCTATACAATTCAATAGTTAGAATCATTGTTGAATTCCAAGATGTATACGAGGTCTATAGTACTTCACAATATGCTCAAACTCACATAATCCCAGTCAAATGAGAACCTAAATGCATTTCATAGTTATTACTTTGTAGGATGCAACAAAACCAACCATAACTCTACATCATCCATTATAAAAGCAACATTTTGAACACATCCCAATGTGTGAATAAAACATGTAGAGAGTGCTTGCGAAGATGGAGCAGATAGGGCGGGAAAGATAGTATGTATGTGGGCGAGAGAGTAGGAGACAAA
This sequence comes from Triticum dicoccoides, assembly GCF_002162155.2. Lineage (NCBI taxonomy): Eukaryota > Viridiplantae > Streptophyta > Magnoliopsida > Poales > Poaceae > Triticum > Triticum dicoccoides. The sequence goes on from NC_041393.1 coordinate 339,630,864, forward strand.
CCTAACGAGGGAGAGAGAGAGAGAGGAAGAAGTTAGGTCTATGAGAAAGATGGAGACATGTAATATACGTGAGATGCGTGTGCATCCAGATTTTGTACACGTGGAAGGAGAAGAGACAACAGGTTTGATGAGAGAGCTGGAAAACATGGATGAGAGGGGAAGGATCTCGTGGGTTGAGGGATTGATAATTTTGTGCGGGAGAGAGAGGGATTGGTAATTTTGTGTGGGAGAGATAGGGGGAGAAGTCAGTCAGCCGTCATCACATCATCCTACTTCCAAATGGCCCCGCATTCTCTAGTGCAGTGTGGTCGCCGTCTTCGATCTCCTCGATGCCCTCTTTGAAGATTGAGGTGGTATGCATGCTGGGGTGCAGATAAGCACAAGAGAGAGTGGTCGCCATATAACCTTGGCTGGGATGAATTGTGTGCTCGGGGGAGGGGGAGTGTGTGTGCAGTGTGTGTGTGTGTGTGTGTGTGGGTGGGTGTGTGTGTGTGTGGGTGTGTGTGTCAGTATTGAGAGAAATCAAACCTATGGAGAGAATGTGTGTGTATGTGAGGGAAAGCTACATGCTAAATAGGGTTTTCATGAAGAGATTGTGTGTGCGAGATAGAGAGCGATGTGCGGGCCTTGAGGTGGGCAGGGGACGGATGAGGTTGTCAAAATGTGTGTGTTGATGCATGTGTTACATGCGATCGTGTGAGGGACAGACGAATCGAGAGAGATGGTTGTTCTGTTAAGGATGCTCCTCTCTCTCTCGCACACACTCAAGTACACATAGAAGACTGTTCTCTCATGTATACACAATGTATCAGCATCTCTCTATGTCTCACTTCATGCATGATCATTTGCACATTCACACCTCTCAATGTCTCTATCACACGGTCTCCACATTGCCCTTCTGCCACAACACACATATGGACACATACACACATTCTCTCTCAGTCACACACACAAAATCAGTATTAAAAAAACTAGGGCGCACCTAAAACGTCGAAATCCAAATAAACATGAACTGAAGCTAAATTCAAATATATGGAAATATTGTAGCATGAAGAACTTTTCTAGGAAAAAAAAGTTGAGTAATATTCGGGGATTGTTTTCACACACACACAAAAAGGTTCCATGGATGTCCTTCGAGCGCGACATGGTGACACACCGTTCGATCGACCACGCGGCCATGGTGCACGCGCTTGCACAGGATTCCGTATCATTGATGTGGTAACTAATATAAGTGTTGTCTCACATTAATGTTTATGTGTACTAGTACAATGTTCTTTTAAGTTTGACCAACCCTATATAAAACTAAACTAAGCTCCCATACACGCACTCATCAATATGCCGCTGCCGTCGTTGCGCATGTCGGCACATGCCTGCTCCGGCCAACCATTTCTCGCCCATCACCTCCGTGTCGCCGCCATACCTGTGCCATGAAATTGAAGGCTTGCCCGCTCACGTCGTCTGTTGTCCCTCCTTGCGATGCCGCCGCGCTGCCACGCATGCGAGCAGCTAGTGGAGCCACGTCTATGCACGCAGCATACGAAGAGGAGGACGAGCGCGTGCTCCAGCATGCCGGTGAGGAGGAGCTAGCATGTCATTGTCGTCTCCACCTGCATGGAGGAGGCGCGCATGGTGGCTGTCGCGGCGAAAGCCGGTCGCGCCCGCGCCGAGCCTGCAAACTGGATGCGGACGCGGAATCTACCTTCAAGACCTTGAATGCTACGTGGATCCTGCAATCTAAAGGACCAATTTGGGTAAGTCGAATCTTGTGAGCTGTTGGATGCAACATGGATGGCCAGAAGGGCCTCTTCAACCTCCGAAATTGATGCAATGTTCACATTCTCTCTCAGGCATCGAGCCGCCAGCCCGCCACACGAAGTCTTCTATCTTGTATCTTCATAGTCCAACAGTTCGGCGTACGCATATAGTCCGGCTATCCGAGGACCCCTTAATCCAGGACTCCCTCAGTAGCCCCTGAACGAGGCTTCAATGATGATGAGTCCGACGCGCAGATTGTCTTCAGCATTGCAAGGCGGGTTCCTTCTCCGAATTCTTCAAAGTACCTGTTGTAAAAAGCAGTTCCTGGTTCCCCATTTAATGTTACGCTCATCGGCTTCTGCACCTTAACAGTCTCAGCCTCCACGTGTCGAGCGAATGCGAGAAGTCGGGGAATTTTTACATCTGCCACCCTGACCATGTAAATAAATTGTCTATTAAAGAGACAGGGATCTTCAGATCCAATCCACACCATCTTCCCCAAGTGAGTAATCATCAGAGCGCGCCTGAAAAAACCACTCCAACATGGCCGGCGCTCGCAGCTCTTCCTCCCACTCTCGCAGCGCCAAGCCGGGCGATTGGGAGAAGTGTACCGTATCCCACGGCCGATTAGTGAAGTTGCAGACCCAAGGGATTCTACCTCCTGCATATCTAGTCCCCGTTCGAGCCAGATTGGCCTCCTTCGATGGTGGGGAGCAAGCGGATTACTTCCCCAACCCATCCAGGGGGGAGCGAGTATGCCTTGTCTCCTACTTACTGAGGGGTGTCGGATTTCCAATCCATCTGCTCCTCCACGGGCTCGTGGAGTTCTACGGCCTCCAGCTACACAACTTTAGACCTGCCTCCATCCTGCACATCGCAGGTTACGTCGCCCTTTGCGAGCTATTTCTGGGCTACGAAGCCCATTTTGAGCTATGGAAGAAGTTGTTCTGCCTCGTCCCCTGAATCAAGGGGGATCAATATTCCAAGTGGGCGGAGCCGAGATATGGCGCATCGTCAGGACCGGATACTTATCGGGCACACCGAAGAAGGCACCCGAAGAGTGGCCTTCCGAGTGGTTTTATATTGAGGATGTCTCCCTTCCCGACCCAATCCAAATGGGTCTTCCTAAGTTCACAAACGCTCCGCTGAGAAAACGCCTTAACTGGCGTCCCCGGAGCCCCAGAGAAGAAGATAGCATGGAGGTCCTTCAATAGATGAGCAAGATAAGAATACTCGCTCAGTACAGATTATCAATAGTCGAGGTTATGGCGATATCTATAATGCGGGGGGTTTAGCCACTCCAATACCGAGGGCATCCCATGTGGCACTTCAATGGAGAAGATGACGCCACCCGCTATGGTCGAAAGGGTCCGGAGTCCACCACCGCTCTGGTGGAAATACTGTCTGATTTATACAAGGGGGAAAGAGAGGAGTTCGTCCGCATTAAACCACGGGATGGATTTTCCATGTACAACCCTCCCAGCTGGGTGAGCTGCCATCCATCACTCTACTCTATTCATTCCCCGAGCCTTTGTTTCATAAATATTTACTTTCGTCTACTTATAACAGGAATGGCGGAAAGTAACCAGGGAGTTCCACAGCCCAGCACCACAGCCAGAGTACCGCAACCGGGCCCTTGACCCTGGATTCGAAGAGGATCCAGATATATTCGTGGAGCTCGTGGAAGGGGTGTTTCACCAGGAAAGTTGTGACGGCGCAGAGGTGGCCATCATTGCTGACTATCCCAGCCTCCTCCCTGCATCGCGTGTAAGTAAACAAGAGACTTATCTTCAGGAAAAGATTTACTCCTTCTTTCTTACCCATTGCACAATTCTTATGCCTTAAAGGGAAGACGATTGGCGTGCCAAACTGAACACGAGGTGACTCGCCAACAAGGGGAGCCCATGCTGGGTAGGACTTCAAAAAGAAAGGCGAACAGAAGCATGGCGGAGCCGTCATCAAGGAGGTATGGCTTTAAATACGCTCTGCGGTTGTCATCTTTAAATTATGACACTATCCATTTGTTTTAGCAGAAAGAACATCCGCTGGACTATGTCCGGGGATCCTGCCAACCATATATCTACTAGCCGGATTCCAGACCAGTCTCGAGGATGGATGCCAACACAGAAGCGACACCATACTATCCTCATATAGAGGATTCAGATATAATGTCTGTTACAAATTCCAGAGTGGAGAGCGCCATGAATCATCCGCGCCGGCGCGCCGCACTCCGCGACCCTGGTTTTTCAGATGAGGCTTTTAATGCCTTCAACTCGGGTGATGCGTACATCCGATCCGCTCAGGATGGGCTTGCTAGAGCCACGGACCAGTATTTGAAAGATATACGGGTAAGTATGAAAATTTGATAATTATGTATATCAGTAGCCCCTGAGACTTGAAGCAGTTGGTACAACTGATTTAAGGATCATTGTACTAATAGGTTCTCTCGGAGAAGAACAACCTGTTATCTCAAGAGCTGGAAGAGTATCGAACCCAGCTAACGGCCGCTATGGCCAAGCTGCCAAGATCCGAAGAGGCATCGACTGGTATGTATTTCCTAATTGAGGAAAAACAATATTGTGTTTATAAACTAGCAACGCAAATAATATCTGATGACCAAAATCCTCAGATAATCCGGAATAGAATCCGGGGATCCCACAAGAGGGTGAGCAAGAGGCACAAAGGCAAGCAGCCACTGGCGAGCGTGTACTTACACGGGTCATACAGAAGAATAACAAGCTCCAAGATGCTAATACCTATCTGGGTGAAGAATTGAAAGATGTTTGGGCCTAGCTGGCTGACTCCATGAAGGAAAATAAGAGGCTTCAGCGCGGCATTTTTAGTATGTTCTCAAACAAACATTTACATAGTTCGGTAAAGATAGGAACTAACAGAGTTATGTCTGTAGGTATGCTAACGGGCCGTCACGAAGAGGAGATGCCCGTATCCTCAAGCGATCTGCTACAAGAGCTTTCACAGCTGCACGAGCAAGTTCGGCAGGTCATGCGGAGTGTCGCCAAGGCCTTGTGGCCATCCGCCTCCCTACGAGGAAGTATGGGCGAGCTTGCTCAGCTTTTCAAGGTAGTGCGGCAGCGTTTTCGACTATGGAAGATATCTGCCTATCGAGAAGGTCCGGGGGAGGCTTGGGCCATGGTAAAAACACGGTATACCAAGCTTGATCCGAATCATATGGCCCGGGTCGGACCTGTAGGGTCAGATGGGAAAGAGATTCCCATTAGTCTGGTATATGACCAGGTAGAATTAGCCGGAAAATATTCCCAACGGGATTGTAGACTAGACAATCTATTGGATGGCATAGAAGAAGAAGCATTTGAGTCTAAATGACTATGTACTCCAATTGAAATATTTGTCCCTAGCCGGATTGTAAAACATTTGTCATGGCGGACCTTTTCTCTTCAGCCTCTGGACCTGACAGTCCGGAGTGTTTCGGAATACCCGCTCGGTAATATAAACCGGGGTACGCATGGAAATCAGGCGTAGGGTTCATAATTGCTTGAACAGACAAGTACCCAACTAGCTATGTTATATTACATGGTTAGTAAGAAACATCTTCCAGAGAGAATAGTTCCGTTAAGGGTTCCTTTCCCTGGGTACGCATGCATTAACGTGCATGTCCGAACTGCGATCAAAAAGCATAGGATATGTAACATCTGCGGGTTTGTATTGTGATAGGCAAAAACATCTTTAGTACACCGACCGAATATTCCCTAAAGAACGCTAGCTTTCGGCTTCACCCAGTCTGAGGTACATGTCCGGAGTACCCGGCAGTAACAATCGCAGAGATGATCCTTTTATGCCCTAGCTGAACTAACAGGAACGTAGGGCATAAGCACAGGAGCCAGGCAACCTAGCTTGGCCAAAACTTAAGTCATATCAATGCATATAATGGCGAAGAAAAGATGTATATGGAAAAAGGACGCATATGTAGTGGGCTTGATGCCCGGAAAAGAATTATATGAAGCTTTTGTATAAGAAGCCCCCAGGTATAACGAGTGCACATACTTGAAGATTAGTGCGTTACAAGTGTGTAGTCTAGCCACAATAAATCTTTAGAGCTTTTCAAAAGGAAAGGCGAGAAGAGAGCTAAAACTAAACGAAAAGCAACAGAGGGAAGGAGACGAACAGGGAGTTTGGTGCTAGGCGTAGAATCTTCAGAGTATGGCTGCATTCCATGGGTTTGGCTCGAGGCGATTATCGGATGCATCCCGCAGTCGGTACGCTCCTACGGTAAGAACTTTTTCAATAATGAAGGGACCCTCCCACTTGGGCTTGAGCTTGTCCTTTTTCTTCTCCGGTAGACGTAGAACGAGTTCGCCAATATTATAAGTCTTGGCCCGTAATTCTTTGCTTTGATACCTGCAAGCCTGTTGTTGATAGAATGTAGAACGGGCTTTTGCAACGTCGCTCTCCTCTTTCAGGGCATCTAAATTGTCCTGCCGATCGAGCTCGGCCTCTCTCTCTATTCGTACATGTGCACTTGAGGCGAGTCATGAATAATATCGCAGGGCAGCACAACCTCTGCACCGTACACCATGAAGAAGGGTGTGTATCCGATAGTGTGATTTGGCTTGGTCCGCAGCCCCCAGAGTACGGAGTCAAACTCCTCAACCCAGTGCATGTATGATTCTTTTAAGGATCACACTAGTCTAGGTTTAATGCCACTCATAATAAGACCATTGGCTCGTTCGACTTGACCGTTTGTTTGAGGGTGATAGACGAAGGCGTAATCGAGCTTAATGCCCATCTTGCCGCACCAAGTTTTCACCTCATCGCCCATGAAATTGGAGTCGTTGTCGGTGATGATGCTATGGGGGACACCATAACGATGTACTACACCCGATATGAAGTCTATCACGGGTCTGGATTCGGCCGTTTTAACTGGTTTGGCTTCTATCCATTTGGTGAATTTGTCCACCATGACCAACAAGTATCTTTTCTTATGGCTTCCTCCTTTAAGGGGTCCAACCATATAAAGCCCCCAGACCGCGAAAGGCCAGGTTATGGGGATTGCTTGTAGGGCGGTGGGTGGCATATGGCTTTGGTTGGCGAAAAGCTGGCATCCGACGCAATGTTGGACAAGGTCTTGTGCGTCTGCTCGGGCTGTCAGCCAGTAAAAACCTGTACGGAAGGCCTTGCTTACAAGGGCCCGAGCTGCACCATGGTGACCTCCGAGGCCGGCATGGATTTCAGCCAAGAGGTGCCGCCCTTCCTCCTCGGAGATACATCTTTGAAGTACCCCGGTAGTGCTTTTCTTAGAAAGCTCTCCCTCATGGACTTTGTAGGCTTTGGAGTGCCGCACAATGCAGCGTGCCTCATTTTGATCCTCGGGGAGTTCGTGCCTATTAAGGTAGGCCAAGAAGGGTTCGGTCCATGGGGCGATAACACCCATGATGAGATGGACCAAGGGTGTTATTTCGGTGGCAGAGCCCCCGATTATGTCAGTGTGTTCGGATTCTGGGGTTGTGGTCGGATCCGGACTGATGTTGCCGGTCTCCCCCTGCCACACTACGGATGGCTTGAAAAGCCTTTCCATAAAGATATTAGGTGGGACGGGGTTGCTCTTAGCGCTGATGCGGGCGAGAACATCCGCCGCTTGGTTGTTTTCTCGAACCACATGATGAAATTCGAGCCCTCGAACCGAGCTGACATCTTAAGGACAGCATTACGATATGCCGCCATTTTCGGATCTTTGGCATCAAAGTCTCCATTTATTTGAGATATTGCGAGGTTTGAATCCCACGCACTTCTAGGCGCTGAATGCCCATGGAGACGGTCATCAGAAGAACATGCAACAGAGCCTCGTATTCGGCTGCATTGTTGGAGTATGTGTATAATATTGGAGTACGTATTGGATTGTATCTCTAGTGGGGAATGTGAGGATGACGCCTGCTCCCAGACCTACCAGCATTTTAGAGCCATTGAAGTGCATGATCCAGTTGGAGTATGTGCCGTACTCTTTAGGGAGTTCGGCCTTTGTCCATTCAGTGATGAAGTCCGCCAGTACTTGGGATTTAATGGCTCGCTGTGGTTTATATGTTATGTCGAATGGGAGGGGCTCTATGGCCCACTTGGCAATCTGGCCCGTGGCATCGCGGTTGTTTATTATGTCATTAAGTGGTACTTCGGAGGCCACCGTGATTGAACACTCTTGAAAGTAGTGTCATAATTTCCGGGATGCCATGAAGACCACATATGCTATTTTTTGATAATGTGGGTATCGGGATTTGCATGGTGTGAGGATAGTGGATACGTAGTATACCGGCTTCTGAACCAGAAATTTGTGTCCGTCCTCCTCTCGTTCGACGACGACCACCGCACTCACAACTTGGTGTGTTGTGGCTATGTATAACAACATAGGTTCGCCAATGTTCGGCGCAACCAGGATTGGGTTGCTTGCTAAAAGAGCCTTTATTTCCTCCAGTCCGGCCGTTGCCGCGTTCGTCCACTTGAAGTGTTCGGTTCGTCGAAGGAGGCGATAAAGTGGCAATGCCTTTTCTCCCAATCTGGAGATAAAGTGGCTTAAAGCTACCATGCATCCAGTTAGTTTCTGGATTTGTTTGAGATCTGTTGGGGTAGCCAACTGTGACAAAGCTCGTATTTTAGCTGGGTTTGCTTCAATTCCTCTATTGGAAACGATGAATCCCAGCAACTTTTCGGCCAGAACGCCGAAAACATATTTTTCCGGATTGAGCTTAATGTCATATGTTCGGAGGTTATCGAATGTGAGCCTTAGATTGTCTATTAAAGACTCGGCATGTCTGGTCTTGATGACTACATCATCGACATATGCTTCAATTGTTTTGCTGATTTGTTTCTCTAGGCATGTTTGAATCATGCGTTGGTAGGTGGCACCAGCGTTTTTGAGCCCGAAAGGCATAATGTTGAAGCAGAAAGGCCCGTATGGGGTTATGAATGTCGTTGCGGCTTGATCGGACTCTGCCATCTTGATTTGATGGTATCCGGAATATGCGTCGAGGAAACACAATGAGTCGTGTCCTGCGGTAGCATCGATAATCCGATCGATGCGTGGGAGAGGGAAGGGATCCTTAGGGCAGGCCTTGTTGAGGTCTTTGAAATCGACACATAGGCGCCAGGATTTATCCTTCTTTGGTACCATCACCAAGTTGGCTAGCCAATCCGGGTGTTTTATTTCTCTGATGAATCCGGCCTCGAGTAACTTGGCTAGTTCCTCTCCAATAGCTTGTCATTTGGGTTCTTGACCGGCTTGTATCCCTTCAGTATGTTAAGGCTGTGTTCGGCCAGCCTGCGCGGGATCCCCGGCATATCAGAAGGGTGCCAGGCGAAAATATCCCAATTCTCGCGTAAAAACGCCCGCAGTGCGGTGTCGATTGTGGGGTCCAGCTGTGCCCCTATGGATGTTGTCTTCGAGGAGTCCGTTGGGTGGACTTGGAATTTGACTATTTCGTCTGCTAGTTTGAAGGAGGTGGACTTGGATCACTTATTGAGTATCACGTCGTCCCTATCCACCATGGAGCGTAATGCGGTTAGTTCTTCGGCCACAAGGGCTTCAGACAATGCTTCGAGGGCCAAGGCAACTGTTTTATTTTCGGCGCGGAGTGTTGTGTCCGGATCACTGGCAAGGGTGATAATTCCATTGGGCCCAGGCATCTTGAGCTTCATGTACCCGTAATGGGGTATATCTTGGAAGCTCGCAAAAGCATCCCGCCCTAACAAGGCGTGATATCCACTCGTGAAACGGGCCACCTAAAAGGTAATCTCTTCGGACCGATAATTCTCCGGCGTGCCGAATACCACATCGAGTGTGATTTTTCCCGCACATCATGCCTCCCGGCTGGGAATAATTCCTCTAAAGGTTGTGCTGCTTTGTTCAATGCGGCTCCTGTCTATTTCCATTTTGTTGAGAGTTTCCTCGTAAATGAGTTTTAGTCTGCTACCGCTGTCCATGAGCACTTTGGTAAGCCGGAAGTCTTCCACGATTGGACTGAGGACCAAAGCGGCTGGTGCCCGGACTATCTTGAATTGCAGTTCGTCACTGGCACTGAAAGTAATGGCCGTGTCATTCCAGGGATGTATTGCTGCGACTTGGCAAACTTCGGCGAGGCCGCGGAGTGCTCTCTTGCGCCTATTACCTGAGGTGAAAGTCTCGAAGACTGTTAATACTGTAGCATTGTGTTCTGTGGGATGTTGCTCTGTGGTGTTTTTCATGAGGAGATCCTCGCCGCTCTTGGCCACTTGCCGAAGTATCCAACATGCTCTAAGGCTGTGTGTTGGTATGGTACCCGGTGTGGTGTGTATTTTGCATGGCCTATCGAGACATCCCTCCAAAACGGTTGCGCGCCCTGCAGTGGGCTTCGATTTCTTCATGATTGGATCTGGCAACCTATGAGGGTACACCCTTTTTGCTCGGCCGAGAGGTTTAGCGAGAGCCAGTGGATCCCAAAAGGTTGCCTGAGTTTTCCAGGTGCTTTCCATCGCGCAGTACTTCTGTACTATGATCGCCAAGTCATCGAAGCGTGATATGTGACGGCAACTTATGGCGTTAAGGAGTCCCTTCTCCGTGCAATTTTTGCAGAATAGTGAGATTGCGTCTTCATCGCAACAGTCTTTGACCTTGTCCTTGACGATGAGGAATCTGGCCCAAAAGTGATGTACCGTCTCTTGGGATTGTTGTCTGATGCGGGAAAGATCGCTTGAGTCTGGGTGGGTGGGTGGATTTAAGTCCGAACCCAGATCCGATTTGTGATCCAGAGCTTGAGGAGTTTCCGAACTTAATAGTTCGGACTCCGAGATGTGAACCAATTTTTTTGGCCCACAGTCCGATTCTAAGTTCGGAGTTCGGGGCTCCCCTTCCCGCGGGCATGTGTCCGGCTTGGAGATCTCGGAAATCTGGACATATTTCATCCTCAGTATGGGGGAAGAGTTGTTGCATCGCTCCTCCACCACCGCTATCTAATGGGTGATCAGCGGAGATTCAGTCTCTCTCTAATCGGGTTTAAGCCCAATCCGATCGTAGTCCGAAGCGACTCCCAGAGCGGCGATGCAGTCCAGGAGCCCGTTTAGAGACGATAGCTCCGTTGGATCCATCTGCTCGGCGTAGTCTGAGCTGACGTGGAGACGATTTTTAATGACCTGAGAAGGCATGGTCGGCCCGACGGCCGAACGGGCGATCAAGACGAAGCAGCCCAGCCGAAGGGTTTCGCCCGAGGCCAGAGCTCCCCCAGAGGTGATGTTGCCCTTGATAACAAGGCGAGCCATCAACCCTATCTTCGACGTCACAGTGGAACTCTCAATGAAAGCAACAATGTCGGTGTCAAAACCGGCGGATCTCGGGTAGGGGGGCCCGAACTGTGCGTCCAAGGCTAATGGTAACAGGAGGCGGGGGACACAATGTTTACCCAGGTTTGGGCCCTCTCGATGGAGGTAATACCCTACTTCCTTCTTGATTTATCTTGATGATATGAGTATTACAAGAGTTGATCTACCACGAGATCGTAGAGGCTAAACCCTAGAAGCTAGCCTATGATTATGATTGTTGTTGTCCTATGGACTAAACCTCCAGTTTATATAGACACCGGAGGGGGCTAGGGTTACACAGAGTCGGTTATAGAGAAGGAATCTTCATATCCTAACTGCCAAGCTTGCCTTCCACACAAAGGAGAGTCCCATCCGGAGACGAGACGAAGTCTTCTATCTTGTATCTTCATAGTCCAACAGTCTGGCATACGCATATAGTCCGGCTGTTCGAGGACCCCTTAATCCAGGACTCCCTCAGTGTCCTTAGCACTTGTACACCTTGGAGCACTGGGAAGGGCCTAAGGTGACTTAGAGCGAGTACAATAAGGTACAGTCAGCAGGTTGTAAAGTAGAGGAGAGAGGATAGGAGAGAGAATGTAAGCGGGGTCTCATGTAAGAGCTAGCTGCAGCATGTGCTCCTTGGCACTATGTGCGAGTGGAAAGTGGGCCATGTATTAATAAAGTAGCACATACTTATAGCCAATTGTTATACATGTTGGCTACAGATGACATGGCACTTTCTTATACTCAACAGTTGGCTATACTATTAAGTATTAACCATGCTCTTATACACCTAGACAGAGGGATTAAATCAGGATGACTTGGAAGGGGCAGAGAAGATGTAAGAAATGGTTCATCATAAGTCTTTCACCAGTACTAGTAAAAATTCTCAATTAATCTCATAAATGGCAAGCGAGAACTCTAATGGAGCAAAAACATACATGGAAGATTCTAGACTTTTATTCAAGCGTGATACTCTAATAGAGCAAGATCATGCATGGAAGGTTCTATCCTATATCAATAAGAAGTCTCCACATGATTAGATAGAGGATTACATTGAGCGAAGACTAATGATCAACATTTAACTTGGTAATGCATATGTCCAAGTGTAGCTCCTTGGAGTCACTGTGCACCATATTGGGGTGAAAATCATACCATGGGTCTTCCATGTCCACTTCACCGGGAACTAAGTAGCTTGGCACAGTCCCAGACAGTGTCATGGAGTCGGGGTGCGCGCCCGCGTACCTCTGCAGGGAAGTAACAGTGAGCACGCACCCATACACCGGCCTCATGTCAGCGTCAGAGGCGTTACCCCTAACGCGCACTATAGAGATGGGGCGGTGGCCTGCGCAGGCCCTGCCGGTGCCCATGACCAAGAGGAAGACGATGCCGTCCTCCTCCGCGACTAGCAAGCGGCGGTGATCCTCCATCGAATCCGGCACGGCGAATGGGTAGCACGTCCCATACTTGATGTTCACTGCCGCGGGCTAGTACTGTTTGACGAACGGTGCCGTGAGGTGATGCACGAGGCTCGCCGGGGAGCCCTCAAATGGCAGCGTGCACTCATAGCAGTAGCAGGGCGCATGCGCGCATCTGGAACTATGCTCCACCAGCGAGTGCTGGTGGACGTACCTCTCAAAGCCGAAACTCTTGTAGACGCAGGGCACCTTGGAGGCATCGACCAGGCCGTCCATGAAACGGGAGTGGCTGTAGGGGACGTTGTGCTAGGTGAATATATGAGCAAGTTACTACGAGATTTAATCCGAATAAGCACAAAATAAATCATGATGGCTATAACAGAGATTAAACTAATCATGTGGACTAGCATAGTAGATGAACAGATCAAATCTAGGACACAGACTAGAAACATGAATTCTACCACGATTTTGAACAGGAAGGACAGAAACACATACAGTGCAATGGGACCAGCACCGTTGGCGTTGAGGTTGTCGCCCATGTCGTTGAGGAAGAGGTTGCCGAGGTCGGGGAAGAATTCATCATTAGTGAAGTCGTCACTGCCAGTAGTCACACGAGTGCACTCCCCAAATTCCAACAGCGCCCGCCGAATGGAGCGCAGGAGGGAGTGGCTATAGGGGACGTTGCGGCTGCCGAATGGAGGGCACGAGTAGCACACGAAGCGGTAGATGGTGCTCCTCCCTAGTCTCTGTCTCTACTCTCATCTCTACTCTTATGAAAAAACAGTTGGTGATGATGGTGTGCATGACATCTTGTAATATAGACTGTCCGATCTATATCTGATGGATAGAAAGCAAACTTTGACAATTTTACAAAATATACCCGCACATCTATCCACATTTACAGATAAGGCCTTGCCTCGTTCATCCTTATCTCCCACAACATCATTGCTGAGCAGTTAAAAAAGGAAGTCTCTGGAACAATCTGGCATGGTGGCCACTGCCAGCACCATCCATCCCCATGCCTTCGCCCAGTCCGACCACCAGTCACCACCACACCCCACTCCTCCTCACCTTATCTCTCATCTTTCTCGAGATATCATTTTTTCGATGAAATTCTCGAGATACCATTTTTTTGATAAAATTCTCGAGATATCATTAGTTTTTACACATGGGATTATTCCTGCATGGGTCAATCACAACAGGTGTTTTGTAAAAAAAATGCATCTTGATGTTCCGTGCAATGCATGAGCATCTTGCTAGTTTTTTGCATATAAATTCCAAACACCACGTAGACACAGTCTTTGACCATTTTACAACTATGTTAGTATCATTGTTAGTGGTCAATCGGTGAGAGTTATAGCCCTGGGTGTTTTAACCTTTTTTTAGTAATGATATTTGGTGATTGTTCGCCACGAATCCCGGTGAATCCCATGTAACCGTGAGATTTCCATCCAATGGTGGCCTGTTTTTAAGCCATAGTATTTGACAAACCGCCACCCTTACACATGTACTGTAACTCCGTCGCGGGCGTTTGCAACTGCCATGTCTCCCAACGAACATTTGCTAGGGATTGGAGTTATCACCGATGGCGGTTCGTAGTCGTTCCACGCTCGGGCATGGAAGTTTGTAACTATTTTAGATTAGAATATACTACTCCTCCAGTGCTAGTAGTACAGCAGAGTCCTACTCCACTACTCTATATGCAAACTAGGGCATAGTAGTAGGTACTATAGGGAGTACTAGCACTGTGATCACTCAAGCAAGTTGCCTGGCATCGATATGACCCTACGCAGCTGGTATGTGTCTCGTATGTCAAGCGGCATGCTGTAGTCATCATCACCTGTCCACTTCCCGCGGCACATATTCGCTTCTCCATCTTTGTCCGCACATAATCGTCCAATATTCTTCCATCCCCGCTAAGGCGCCTCACCCCTCTTCAGAAACCCAAGCACTAACAATGGCAGAACCGAGCAGCATCCGCCGAAAGAGTGGCTGGAATTTGCTCCCCACAGAGTTAATCAAGCTCATTGTTTCGCATGTGGATAATCTCAGTGCCATGACGCTCACCGCGTGCTCATCAGGGTTGTACTATTTAGTCAAAGCCCTCAGGCCGGAGCTTTTTAAGCCAGCTCCTTGCTTGCTGATGCCGCCTGATCTTCAGAAACGGCATGTGATGCAGCATAATGATCATAGGGTGGTGAGCATCAACCCCCTTGACTGCTATCTGAATCCCGTCATCCTTAACTATGTTAACGGTATGTAACGATATGTCGATGGTCGCGGCAGCTGGATGCTCGTGGAGGTCTACACTCGGTGATTGGTCCCCCTTTCTTCGATTAACACTTCACTACTTTGGCACCACAGCCCAGAATACTCAGAATCTTACAGTAGCCAACATGATACCAAGTTTGATTTGCTCAAGGTTGTAATCTGCCAAGTTCCCACAAGATCTGCGAATTATAAAGACTTCGGGCTAATTACATTCTTCAACCATGGTCTCGCCTATCTGACAGGTCACTGTGGTAAGTGGATAAATCTGCACGTCCATCACAGGATCATTCATCCTGCATGGTTCTCTGATGCCATTGAACATAAGGGCTTCATTTACGCTGTCGACTCCTTCTATGGCTGGACGTTTTGCTGGCCTACTCCATTCATCATCAAACGGCTATTACAGCAGTATGTTACTTTCCTATGATATCATGACGGATTGCTCATATTACTGTCAACATTTACTTAAAAAATATTCATGCTCATAACATGTTGTTCTTAAGATTGACTACAGTAAAAGCCCTTTTTTATTTGACTCTAACTTGATATGATGTTGTAGGCCGCCTAGTGTCCCTACCCTTCCTAATCCCAGAACCTTTCAAAGAAAAGTGGCATGGCAGTTGCAAGTGGTTCCTGGCTCGATCAGACGACAGCGAACAATTGATGATCGTTCACACGTACCGGACGTGTTGTTTCGCGGAATACAATCACAGTCATTGCAAGGTCTTTGAGCGGGATCCCAGCTTCTCTGGTCCTTCAGGAATTTTTGACTGGAGGCTGGTGAGTAGCCTTTGTACACGCTCTCTATTTCTCGGATTGAATTATCCGATTAACCAGGAGATAACCGACGGCAAGGATCATGATGGCAGCGCGGTTTCGTTCATCAGGCAAAACTGTGTGTACACAACATACCATGTGTCTCTGCATGCACCATACCCTGATATGTGCCGCCACGCTTTGCAGTCCAAAGTAGGAGAGAGGGTCACAAGTATTAGACTTCGACCTGCTGGCTGGAGTTTCCCCCGTCAGGCACCCATCTGGTTCAAGCCGTCAGCCAATCTCCACAGCTTAATAAATATTAATGTTAACTGAGCCAGTTAGTTAGATGTGTACACTTGGTGTATTAGGATCTTTATTTAGTTTGATGCATACACTTTTTATTTTTTGGTAGCCCTTTTGTAATGATGGCTAATGTTTGGTTTGGAAAAGAGAGCTGCTCTTTACTCTTCTGGCCTGCTTACTGCTTCTGTTGCACCCCCAGCCCTGGTTGCTGCTGCTGTTGTTTTCATGTACAATCAGTAGTATATTTTGTCTGTTGGTTGAATAAATGTGTTGTTAGAACGACAAACACAATGTTTTGGAAGTCGTTGCATGGTCCGATCCTTTAGTGCCCGGTACCGTACGTAGCGCATACTATTTTTGGTTCGGAACACATTTTCCACTTGTTGATAACATGCAGGCCACTGATGAAGACCCAATAGAGGAGCCCATGATTAACTGGAAGGGAGGCTCCCACATGAATCCAGCCCAGGTACATGCTCATGGTCCCCTAGACATAAATAAGTAAATAAATAAACAAATAAATAAAGCTAAATGCTCATGCACCAGTTCTTTAAATTCATGATTTGAAAAGTCAAATTTTAACAGGAGGATATTATTTCCTATGAAAGTGTTGTTACATTCAGTCGATATTATTCTTAGGAAAAGATAGCGACCAGTTTTCTTTCTCCCACCATTTTCTTCCTGCAAACAGTGGACCCATGCAAATCATAGTCAACGTCTTAAATAGTTCCGGTCCATTTTTATTTTTCGATAAGAATGTCCAACCCAGCCTAACACATTGGCGACAACAATTTATCCTCCACCTTGGTGCGCTCGCCGCGGCGTCGCCGTCCGGCCCTGTCAACATAGTGAATCGGGAGAGGATTGTAGTTGTGAGTATGATAGTACGGACCCACCAGGTCCACTCCCGAACACAAGCAAGCGCCTCTTTACTACTTAGATGCACCCCTCATTTTTACTCTAATCCACCCTGATGATATATGGGACCCACATCATTGTCAACGTATAGTCAATTAACGATAGAATTGCACAACTTTTTTTGAGGATTTGTTCAGAGGAGCAGGTTATAAACTGGGTTGTGCGGTCTCTGTGGCCCACCTAACAACATGACCAGACCAGCAGTTTTTCCTTTGGGAAAATAGGTAGCCCACTATTTCATTTTGAAGAATACCCAAGCTAGGCCTATTTGTTTCCTCTAACTTACTGGGCTGCAAATCTTTCAAGACGAGGAGGGATGCATTCCAGCCCCGAAGAGTATGGTCAGTATATCTTAAAAGTAATATCGAAGGGGTTGCAAATTCAAAAAAAGCAAATGGGCAATTAGTTTCATTTTTTGTTTTTCTTCTCCACTGATATTTTATATTTCATTGGATTTTAACATGACATGGTACTAATTTATTTTAAAATTTGTTTTAGTATGGCTACTAATTTTTGGATTAAGAATATTTTGTTCCCTAGCAAAAATATGCAATGTTTTAAAATTTCGCACATTTTTTAGTTCAATTTTTCAACCCTCGCACTGACTAGAAAATGGGGAGCAATTCTAAAAATGGAAAATGGGCTACAATAAATTCCATATGAATTAGGAAATGAGTAAAAATTATAAAAATAATAGCAAATGGGTTGTACATGCCACAGCTTTCGAGGATGACTTGTTTCCGCAAGGCTTTGTCAGTCAACACACGATTCAACAGCAGTGACTATTGGATGTCCATCCAACGACCGACGTGCTTCTTCAATCTCTGATCTTTGTGCTCCAACCGCCTAAACTAGCGCCAGCAGGACTGCCTGCTCCCTCCTGTTGTGGCCCACTATGATGCCGCGCAGGCTTCACCGGCCCACCCTACTCCCTCTGCTAGCCAGGCCGCATGCAATCAACTGCCTCCTTATTACGCGAAAAAATGGTTCCTCCCACTGACATTTGGAGCGCACCGGTTCAGAGGCTGACTTGTGGACCTACTAAGTTGACACGGACGAAGGGCTTTGTCAACTTAGTCAATATGAATGATTTTAGCTCCAGTGACTGTATGATGTCCATCCAACGGTCGTAGTGCTTCTTCAACCTCTGGTCTTCTTGCTCCAGCCGCCCAAACCAGCGCCGATCGTGCTGCCTGCTCCTACCTCCTGTGGACAGTTGTGCTACCGCCGAGGCCTCACCGCCCCTAGTACTCCCACCGCCGGGGAGGCCATCCCTCTACTCACCACACCCCCTGTTATTCTGCAGCGACGATAGCCTCACACCGCAGCCGAACCAGTGAACCCTCCTACTCCTCTCCGCGTGGGCATCCATTGTCACGTCTTCCCCGGCTTCGCGTCGTCCCCTTCCTAAGCCTCGCCGTCGTCCACGTCCTTGGTGCTCTCGGTGCGGCTTGGTCAATGTGGTCAAGGAACGACTTCCATCGAAAGAGAGTTGTACATGGAGATGATGACAGCTGGGTCGACGGCCGCAGCAAGGAAGTGCAACCTTATTACGCGCAAAATAATGGTTCCTCCACCTAACAGCAGGGACCCACTGGACGGGCCACCGTATTTTGCAAAAAATGTTCCCCCCTGACTGCTCGGCCCCACCAGCTACATCTTCGCACGCAAGGAAGTGCCTCCTTATTACGCACAAAAAATGAGTACTCCCCTGCTAGCTGGGACCCACCATAGTGGGAGGCTGACTTGTGGGCCTACTAAGTTGATGGGGACGAAGGGATTTGTCAACTTAGTCAATATGAATGATTCTAGCTCCAGTGATCGTACGATGTCCATCCAACGGCCGTAGTGCTTCTTCAACCTCTGGTCTTCTTGTTCCAGCCGCCCAAACCAGCGCCGGTCGTACCGCCTGCTCCTGCCTCCCGTGGTCGGTTGTGCTGCCGCGGAGGCCTCACCGCCCCCTACTACTCCCACCGCTGGCCAGACCATCCCTCTACTCACCACACCCCCTATTATTCTGTGGTGACGGCAGCCTCAAACCACGGTCGAACCAGTGAACCCTCATGCTCCTCTCAGCGTGGTCATCCACTGCCACGTCTTCCCCGGCTCCGTGTCATCCCCTTCCTAGGCCTCATCGTCGTCCACCGCCTTGGTGCTCTCGACGCGGTGTGGTCAATGCGGTCAAGGAACGACTTCCACCGGAAGAGTATTATACGTGGAGAGGCTGACAGCTGGGTCCATGGCCGTAGCAAGGAAGTGCAACCTTATTATGCGCAAACTAATGATTCCTCCACCTGACAGCAGGGACCCGCCGGTGGGCCACTGTATTTTGTGCAAAAAAGTTCCCCCCTTGACTGCTGGGACCTACTAGCTACATCTTCGTACGCAAGGAAGTTCCTGACAGTCGGGCCCACCTGGTCGAAGTGTACGTAGCGCTGTCATTCTGGTCGCGGACGTGTACACACATACTGGTCGAGCGGTCTGTTTGCAGGCTGCAGCGATGAACCGTGCCCCAGTAAGGAAGGGCACGGGTCATAAAATAGGCGCGCGTGTAGGATGTACACATACGTACAGCCAGGATGCAAGAAAGTAAATACAGCCACGTACGTACATACGGGTGGGGTCTCAAACGCCTACTCGCGCATACGTATGCCTAGGGCTCGTGTACATGGAGATGCAGCGACGACGTCCTGTTCATTGGTGGCCAACCGACTGGGTCAGAATGGAGAAATGGTGTCATCGTGTTCATCGGGAGGCAACCGGCTTGGGCGGAACAGCCGATCGAAACGACGCCTGGCGTACCACAGAACGAAGGAAAGGGCCTTGTGTTCGACCGCCTATGGTCGAAACAGGACTCTATTCACTGGGAGGGGTCTGGCATACCGCAAAACGGAGGAAATGGACTTGTGTTTGAGTGCCTACCGTCAAAACGAGGTCCTGTTGATCGGGAGGGGTGTGTCATACCGCAAAACAGAGGAAACGGACTTGTGTTGGAGCGCTACGGTCGAAACGGGGGTCCTGTTCATCGGGAGGGGTATGGCGTACCGAAAACAGGACTCCACGGGCTACTATTCATCTCCACCGTCGACATCCTCCAGCCTCCACGGGATACTGTTCATCCACCCTCGATCTCCTCCAGGCTCCGCCTACGAATGTTCATCCACGGACTCCTGTTCATCCATCCTCCACCGCTCCTCCACTGGCTACTGTTCAACCAGCCCTCTCCACGGGGTCCTGTTCAACCACCCCTCCATGGGCTACTATTCATCGAGCCCTCCACGGGGTCCTGTTCATCCAGCCCTCCACGGGGTCCTGTTCATCCACCCCCAACCGACTCGATCGGGGTCTTGTTCATCCAGCGGCAACGACCTCTACTACCACGGGGTCCTGTTCATCCAACCCCCCACCGGGAACTGTTCATCCAACCCCCCAACAATGCTCATAGTTCATCAAGAGGCAACAGGTTCGATCGGCTTCAGTTAGCAACAGTAGCGAAGGAATCGCTTGATCGAGTTCAGTTAACAACCTGATCGATCGATCGCTCAGGTTTAGTAACGCGTAGCCTGCAGTGCAATCGCTCGGTTTTAGTAGGAGAACGCCTCGCTCGGGTTTAGTTAGAGCCCAACGCCTCGCACCCACGCACGTACGTGTACAAGAGAAACGCGCATTGCTTGGGCCCCGACCACCCAGCGTAACCGAGAACTCCCCCATATTTTCCTCGCCCTCGCTTCTACCACGGTTTTTCCTATCATGGACGGCCCAAAGAATGTCATGTAGCTGTGTCTTCGGCCCGCCCAGGATGAAAAGCCATTTTCTATCATGATTTTTTATCGTAGAAGTAGGAGCCCACCACAATTATCATCATAGAAGTGTCATAAGCATGAAAGGAAAAAAATTCGTTCGGCCCAAAATGTCACGGATGTGTCTTTTTTTTGTAGTGATGCAACTTCTACTAAGAATGATGCTTATGATGCTAGTACTCTACTTGATAATAATGTGCCACTGGGTGAATTACTTGATGAAAATCTTGCTAGAGTTAGAACTATTGTTTATGCTGAAGATGATGATATTTCTGAAACTGATGAAATTATTGAAATTGAAAACTTTGAAACACCTGATAAGACTAGCTCTCCTTGATATGAATTTCCTATTGTACTTGAGGGTTATATTATGGATGAAGAAACTGCTAGAGACTTTTTTCTCTTGTAATGATAAAACGATCTTAGAAACTATTAGCTAAGCTGAAAGAAAGTCTCTAAATGCTAGAATGCAACATGATCCTAATTTTGCTACTTCACCTATCTCTGTTACTGATAAGGATTATGAATTCTCTATCAATCCTGAGTTAATTACTTTGGTTGAATCTGATCCTTTCTATGGTTATGAATCTGAAACTAGTGTGGCACATCTTATTAAATTGAATGATATAGCCACCCTATTTGCTTATGAGGAAAAAATTCGCAATTACTATATTCTTAAGTTGCTTCCTTTCTTGTTAAAGGGTGATGCTAAGTTATGGTTTAATTCTCTTGCTCCTGGTTGTGTGTGTAGCCCCCAGGATATGATTTACTACTTCTCTGAAATATATTTCCCTGCTCATAAGAAACAAGCTTCCTTAAGGGAAATATTTAACTTTATGCAAATTGAAGAAGAGAGTCTCCCACAAGCTTGGGGGAGGCTTCTCCAATTACTTAATGCTTTGCCTGATCATCCTCTCAAGAAAAATGAAATACTTGATATCTTTTATAATGGACTAACCGATGCTTCTAAGGACCACCTAGATAGTTGTGCTAGTTGTGTTTTCAGGGAACAAACTGTTGAGCAAGCTGAATTGCTATTAAATAATATATTGAGTAATGATAATGATTGGGCACTTCCTGAACTAACTCCTAAGCCAACTCTGAAGAAAAGGGGTATTCTATTTCTCTGTCCTGAAGATATGTAAGAGGCAAAGAAATCTATGAAAGAAAAAGGTACTAAAGCTGAAGATGTTAAGAATTTACCGCCTATTGAAGAAATACATGGTCTTGGTAAACCGACACAGGTAGTGGAGGTAAATTCTCTCTATAGATTTGATGAAGGTGATATTCCTCATAATAAGTCTACTAGTCAATGTTTGGATGAGTTTGATAATTTTATTGTTAAACAAGAAAACTTCAATGCTTATGTTAGTAGACAATTGAAACGTAACGCTTACATGCCTGACTGCTTGAGTAATTATACGAGTAGAACTGTTATTGATCTTAAGTTTATTAGTAAGCATGCTTCCATGGTTAAAACTCAAGTAGAACAAGTACTTAAGGCACAAGATGATTTGCTTAATGAGTTGAATAGTAAGAAAAATGATAATATTGTTAGGGTTATGACTAGAGGTGGTAAAATGACCTAGGAACCTTTGTATCCTGAGGGCCATCCTAAGAGAATTGAGAAAGATTCTCAGAGAATTAATACTGATGCATCTAGTCCTAGAAATAATAAGAAAAAGAAAACTGATAGGACTTTGAATGCTTCTAGTGAACATGTTATAGATACACCTAAGAATCCAAATGATATTTCTATTTCTGATGCTGAGACACAATCTGGTGATGAACATGAACCTAGTGATAATGTTAATGATGATGTTCATGTTGATGATCAACCCAGTAATGATAATGATGTAAAGATTGAACCTGCTGTTGATCTTGATAACCCACAATCAAAGAATCAACGTTATGATAAGAGAGACTTCGTTGCTAGTAAGCATGGTAAAGAAAGAGAACCACGGGTTTAGAAACCCATGCCCTTTCCTTCTAAACCATCCAAGAAAAAGGATGATGAGGATTTTGAGCGCTTTGCTAAAATGATTAGACCTATCTTTTTGCGTATGCGTTTAACTGATATGCTTAAAATGTCTCCTTATTCTAAGTATATGAAAGATATTGTTGCTAATAAGATAAAGATACCGGAAGCTGAAATTTCCACCATGCTTGCTAATTATACTTTCAAGGGTGGAATACCAAAGAAACTTGGAGGTCCAGGAGTACCAACTATACCATGTTCCATTAAAAGAAACTATGTTAAAATTGCTTTATGTGATCTTGGAGCCGGTGTTAGTGGTATGCCTTTCTCTTTATACCATAGACTTGAATTGAATAAGTTGACACCTACTAAAATCTCTTTGCAAATGGCTGATAAATAAAACAACTTCTATTCCCATCGGTATTTGTGAGGATGTGCCGTGGTTGCAAACGTTACTATCTTAATGGACTTATTCTTGATATTCCCGAGGATGACAGTATGTCGATCATCCTTGGTAGACCCTTTTTGAATACTGCGGGGGCTATTATTGACTGCAACAAGGGCAGTGTCACTTTTCATGCATGTTAATGGTAATGAGCATACGGTGCACTTTCCAAAGAAACGACCTCAAGTTCATAGTATCAATTCTATTGGAAAATTTTCAACTATTACTATTGGAGGTTTTCAATTCCCTCTTCCTACTTCCAAAAAGGAATATGGTATTCTTATTGTTGGGGACATGCATATCCCTGTTGAGGTAACCTAGTGTTATTCGAATATTGTCCGGTTCATGTTATTCGAAAGAAGTTTGTTAATAAGACTTGATCAACCTTGTTAATGGATTCCTTTTGATGAGCATGAGATGGATGAATTTAGAAGGCACAACTTTCTGTACCTACCCTCTACTTTCTGTTTTTTATTAAATAAAGCAAAAATAGTATTTTCTGTCTATTTTTTGAATTACCTGTGCAATAAAAAAATGTCCCAAAAATAAAAGTTCTCCAAATGCCCTGAAAATTTAGTATGATTTTCTATAGAATATTTGAGAATTTCTAGCACTGAGAACACACCAGGGGGCTTCACCAGTGGGCCATAAGGGTGGAGGGCGTGCCCTACCCCCCTGGGTGCACCCCTGCCTTGTGGGTCCCACGTGGGTCCTCGTCACTTATTCCAGCACCCATCCACTTTGTCTTCCTCTAGGAAAAATCATCCAATTGCTCAAACCCTGTTCTTGCTCAGCTTGCAGCCACTTCAATCTCCTTGTGCAAAGCTCCATTTGCAAAACTGTTTTGGAGGATTGTTCTTTGGTATGTGACTCCTCCATTGGTCCAATTTGTTTTTGTTCTAGTGCTTTATTTATTGCAAATTTTTGCTGCTATGGTGACCTTGTTCTTGAGCTTGCATGTCAAATCTATATGGTCCAAAGTAGTTTTGATGAATGATATAGCTTCTAGACACTTCTAGGAGTAGTTGCTATCAATCTTATTGAGTTTGGTTCACTTTTTTTTGAGTTACTAAAAATTTCAGAAGTTTTCCAGAGGAAGAAAAATGTTTAAGAAAATGTACCAAGGTGGTTCCTCGAGGAAGCAAGCACAAAGGCTCATGATACGTGAGCCGGACCTTGAACCACCAAGGGAAGCCCAAGTGCGGCCTTGTGAATAGTCGTTGGATGAATTCATGGTTCATGCAGGTTTCAAGGATGAGTTCGATGCATATGTACAAAATGTCGGCCTTGAGGACGTCGTGTCAGATAAGTGCCGACAATACTATCACCTCACCGATTCCTTTGTGCGGGGGTTTGAATTTACATACCAGGGCAATACTCATACTGTCATGTTTGATCTTTATGATAAATCTTATACCATGGACCTAGAAGATTTTAGTGATGCATGCAAAATTCCACAATGGGGTATTCTTAGTGAGCCTCGCAAGGCTGAATACAATGATTTCCTTGCTAGCATCACCGTGGGAGAAACTAGAAATATCACACAAGCTTCCATAGGGAGCATTCACTTTGCTGCCATAGATTATTTTGCTCTATTTATAGGTAGATGCATTAACGGTAAGGATGAGCATTGCCACCTTTTCGTTCTAGATCTTAGTGTCCTCAAGTGTGCGGTGTTAGGTGATAAGCGATATAACTTGGGGGCTATTATTGCGAGGAGGTTACACATTAATGCTAAAGATGGATATTTATTTGGTGGGATTTATGCAACTTGTTTAGCTAATTATCTGGGTATACCCATAAGAGGGAATGACATTGAGTTGCCACCTGCTTTCTCGGTTATAATACTATGGTACGCTACTAGTTTCTTCAGATGAATGAATAGTCCCTCCAGTACCGACTAATCTTTGACAGACGGCGTGATGTCCATATTACCCTTCCTGCTCCTGCCTTCTTTAACTTTCAGGTAAAAGGGAGATATTTTATAACCAGAGAGGAAGCAAACGAGTATGAGAGAGCAGAGGAGGCTGCTCGCCTCCATGAATTAGCTCGCCAAGCGATAGCTGCTACAACACGGTACAACCCCAACTATGATTACGGATACAATCCGGTCCAGTCGTGGCCATAGACCAACTTAGGCCAAAAGCCTAAGCTTGGGGGAGTACGTATTTCTCACCGACATTACATTCATGTTCACACACTCATTTCCAGTTGTCGGTGTTCACGCTTTTTCATTGTATTATCCATGCTAGTTTATTTTCTTTTTCTCGTTTTCTTCTTGTGTGTTTGAAAAACTTTATGAAAAAACAAAAAATAGTTGTACTTATTTCCTTTAATTGTTTATTTAGTTGTAGTATTAAAATAAAACCCAAAAAGATTTCTCGTGCTTCTTTTGCTTGTTGGGAGCTTTCTCGTGTAAATAGTTTTTTCTCATTCTTGTTTTACTTTCCTCAGAAAAACAAAAACTCCAAAAACATTTCAGTATGTTTCTTTGAAATTCTTCTCTTTTCTTTGGGGGTCGAGAGGAGAAGACCACGATGAAAATGATGAGTGGCTCTCATATGCATTATTTTTGATCTAACAAAGAGCCCATATTACCTTGTCTTGTCCTTTGAATAAATGTTTGCATATTCTAGCTTAGTCCGATGCACATGCACTATTATTATTATCCACACCGTTCGGTCATGCAAGTGAAAGCCAATAATGATGCTATATGATGACATGATTGAGATGAGGAATAGATGGTATGAACTCGACCTGTCTTGTTTTTGTAAATATGATTACTTCGTCGTTCTTGATTTAGCCCATTATGAATGAAACATGTTTGCAATGGCAATTAGAGATTATAGTTACTCATGCCATGCTTAATTAGCTAGGAGTTTATCATGGTTTACCTTGCGTGCCAACATGCTTTTAAAATGGTTGTGATGTAGTATGATAGGATGGTATCCTCCTTTTGAATCATTCGAGTGGCTTGACTTGGCAGATGTTCACACATGTAGTTGAAATAAAATCAACATAGCCTCCACGATATTTATGTTAATGGTATTTATATCCTACTCATGCTTGCAGTCAATGTTGGTTAATCTCAATGCATGTTTATGACTGTTGTCACTCTCTGTTAGTCGCTCCCCAGTCTTTTGCTAGCCTTCACTTGTACTAAGCGGGAATAATGCTTGTGCATCCACTTCCATAAACCCAAAGTTGTTCCATATGAGTCCACCATACCTACCTATATGCGGTATTTACTTACCGTTCCAAATAAATTTGCATGTGCCAAACTCTAAACCTTCAAATGATAATCTGTTTTGTATGCCTGAAACGCTCATGTAGCGACTGGGGCTGTCAGTATCTTCCATGCTAGGTGGGTTATTCTCACGATGAGTGGATCCACTCATCATTCACGAGAGAATGGCTGGTAACCGGGATGCTCAGTCCCATGCTCAAATCAAATCAAATATAGTTGCAAACAAAACTCCCCCAGGATTGTTGTTAGTTGGACGGTACCCGTTGTTTCGGGCTAGCCGTGGAATGTGCTTGTTGGTGGTCGAGGAGTATAAACTTTACCATTCTGTTTGGGAACCGCCTATAATGTATCTAGTATGGAAGATACTGAGATCTCTTAGTTGTTATGTTGACAATGAAAGCATACCGCTCAAAATATTATTTATCTCTATTTTAAAACTCGAGATCTTGCACCTCTGCAAATCCCTGCTTCCCTCTGCGAAGGGCCTATCTATTTACTTTTATTGATGAGTCATCATCATCTTATAAAAAGCACATGTTAGAGAGCACCATTGTCATTTGTATGCACCGTTATTAATTGATATTGAGTATGACTGGATCTCTTTTACCATGAATTACAATGTCTAGTCGGTCCTGGATCTTCAGGGGTGCTCTGCATTTATGTTTTGTGGTCTCAATAAGGGCTAGGAAGATACCATTTTGTTATATCATATCATGATTGTTTTGAGAAAGTGTTGTCATACGAGATTCATTATTATTACTCGCTAGTTGATTATGCCATTGATATGAGTAAATGTGAGACCTAAATGTTATTGTGAATATGGTTAGTTCATAATCTTTGCTGAAAACTTGAATGCCGGCTTGACATATTAGCAAAAACAAGATCAAACAGAGTTTGTAAAAGTTTTTCTTTATCACTTTGAGTTTGTCAACTAAATTGCTTGAGGACAAGCAATGGGTTAAGCTTGGGGGAGTTGATACGTCTCCATCGTATCTACTTTTCCAAACTCTTTTGCCCTTGTTTTAGACTCTAATTTGCATGATTTGAATGGAACTGACCCAGACTGACGCTGTTTTCAACAGAATTGCCGTGGTGTTATTTTTGTGCAGAAATAAAAGTTTTCGGAATGACCTGAAACTTCACAGAGAATATTTGTGGAATAAATAAAAAATATTTGTGAAAGAATCAACAGAGGGGGACCCACCAGCTGTCCACAAGGGTGGAGGACGCGCCCCCTTCCTTGTGGGTCCCCTGGACCTCCACCGACCTCAACTCCAGATCTGTATATTCATGTTCGGGGAGAAAAAAATTCGAGAGAAGGAACCATCGCGTTTTATGATACGGAGCCGCCGCCACCTCCTGTTCTTCCTCGGGAGGGCAGATCTGGAGTCCGTTTTGGGCTCTAGAGAGGGGAAATCGTCGCCATCGTCATCATCAACCATCCTCCATCACCAATTTCATGATGCTCACCACCGTGCGAGAGTAATTCCATCGTAGGCTTGCTGGACGGTGATGGGTTGGAGGAAATTTACCATGTAATCGAGTTAGTTTTGTTAGGGTTTGATCCCTAGTATCCACTATGTTCTGAGATTGATGTTGCTATGACTTTGCTATGCTTAATGCTTGTCACTAGGGCCGGAGTGCCATGATTTCAGATATGAACCTATTATGTTTTCATGAATATATTTGTGTTCTTGATCGTATCTTGCAAGTTATAGTCTCCTACTATGTGTTATGATCCGGCAACCCTAGAGTGACAGTAGTCGGGACACTTCCCGGTGATGACCGTAGTTTGAGGAGTTCATGTATTCACTAAGTGCTAATGCTTTGGTCCGGTTCTCTATTAAAAGGAGGCCTTAATATCCCTTAGTTTCCATTAGGACCCCGCTGCCAAAGGAGGGTAGGACAAAAGATGTCATGCAAGTTCTTTTCCATAAACACATATGACTATATTCAGAATACATGCCTATGTTATATTGATGAATTGGAGCTAGTTCTGTGTCACTCTATGTTATAATTGTTGCATGATGAATGCCATCCGACATAATTATCCATCATTGATCCATTGCCTACGAGTTCATTTCATATTGATCTTTAGTTTGGTACTTTTCCGTTGCCATTGTTACGATTGCTACAAAACTGCTACTGTTACTTTTGCCACTGTTACCATTACTTCCAGGCTACTTTGCTACTAAATATTTTGCTGCAGATATTAAGTCTTTCAGGTGTGGTTGAATCGACAACTTAGCTGCTAATACTTGAGAATATTCTTTGGCTCCCCTTGTGTCAAATCAATAAATTTGGGTTGAATACTCTACCCTCGAAAACTGTTGTGATCCCCTATACTTGTGGGTTATCACTCCCTCGACTGTGGATGCTATGAACAGCTGGCAAACGAGGTCTAATGACTACCCGATAGTGTAGTGCACCATGTTTTATGGCTTAGAACCAGGGCTCCAAAAGTGTTTTGAGCACCACAGGGCATATCAGATGATGCAAGAGCTGGAAATGATATTTCAGGCTCACGCTCATGTGGAGAGGTATGAAGCCTCATACAGGTTCCTTAGTTGTAAGATGGAGGAGGACAGCTTAGTTAGCAAGCATGCACTCAAAATCTCTGGGTACGCCAATCGCCTCAATCAGTTGGGGATTGCTATTCCTGATGAAGTAGTAATTGACAGGGTTCTTCAGTCACTGCCACCAAGCTACAAGGGCTTTGTGATGAACTAAAATATGGAAGGGATGGATAAGACACTCCCTGAGCTTTTTGTGATGCTTAAAACCGCGGAAGTAGAAATCACGAAAGAACATCAAGTGTTGATGGTTAAAAAGACCACCAGTTTCAAGAAGGGTAAGGGAAACAAAGGGAACTTCAAGAAGAATGGTTGCCGCTCCCATGAAGAAACCCAAGGCTGGACCCAAACCTAAGACTAAGTGTTTCTACTACAAGGGGAATGGCCACTGGAAGCGGAACTACCCTAAGTATTTGGCACATAAGAAGGCGGCAACGCCAACAAAGGTATATTTGTTATACATGTTATTGTTGTGTACCTTACTAGTGCACGTAGTAGCACCTAGGTTTTGATAGTGGTTCACTTTCCAATATTTGTAAGTCGAAATTGGAGCTACGGAATAAACGAAGAAGGCTAGCTAAGGACGAGGTGACGATGTGTGTTGGAAATGGCTCCAAGATTGATGTGATCACGTTAGCACGCTCCCTCTATGTCTACCTTCGGGATTAGTTTTAGACCTCAATAATTGTTATTTGGTGCCCGCATTGAGCATGAACATATACCTAGATGTTGTTTATTGCGAGATGGCTATTCATTTAAATGTGAGAATAGTGATTGTTAAATTTATATGAATAATATCTTTTATTGTCATGTGTCCAATGTGAATGGTTTATTCTTGTTGAATCTTGATCATAGTGATACACATGTTCATAATATTGATGCCAAAAGATGCAAAGTGAATATTGATAGTACCCACACACTTGTGGCACTGCCACTTAGGTCATATTGGTGTAAAGCACATGAAGAAATTCCATACTAATGGACTTTCGGAATCACTTGACTTTGAATCATTTAATACATGTGAACCATGCCTCATGGTCAAGATGACTAAAACCCTGTTTTCTGGTACAATGGAGGAGGCAAGTGACTTGTTGGAAATAATACATACCGATGTATGCGGTCCAATGAGTGTTGAAGCACGCAGTGGATATCATTATTTCCTAACCTTCACAGATGATTTGAGTAGATATGGGTATATTTACTTAATGAAATACAAGTCTGAAACGTT
Organism: Triticum dicoccoides; assembly: GCF_002162155.2. NCBI lineage: Eukaryota > Viridiplantae > Streptophyta > Magnoliopsida > Poales > Poaceae > Triticum > Triticum dicoccoides. The sequence continues at coordinate 339,660,856 of NC_041393.1, forward strand.
TGAAATGTTCAAGGAGTTTCAGAGTGAAGTAGAGAATCATTGTAACAAGAAGATAAAATTTCTATGATCTGATCGTGGAGGTGAATATCCGAGTTACTGTTTGGTATGCATTTAAGATAATGTGAAATTGTTTCACAACTCATTCCACCTGGAACACCACAACATAATGGTGTGTCCGAACGTCGTAATCGTATTTTATTGGATATGTTACGTTCTATGAGGTATCTTACCGATTTGCCATTGTCGTTTTAGGTTTATGCATTAGAGACTGTCGCATTCACTTTAAATAGTGCACCATCTAAATCCATTGAGATGACATTGTATGAATGGTTTGGCGAGAAACCTAAGCTTTTGTTTCTTAAAGTTTGAGGATGTGATGCTTATGCCAAAAGGCTACAGCCTGATAAGCTCAAACCCAAAGTGGAGAAGTGCGCATTCATAGGATGCCCTAAAGAGATAATTGGGTATACCTTCTATCACAGATCCAAGGGCAAGATCTTTGTTTCCAAGAAAGGATCCTTTCTAGAGAAGGACTTTCTCTCGAAAGAAGTGACTGGGAGGAAGGTAGAGCTTGATGAGGTTACTAAACCTTTTGTCGAATTGGAGAGTAAAGTAGCACAAAAAGATGTTCATGTGATGCCTACACCAACTACATAGGAAGCTAATGACGAAGATCATGAAACTTAGAATCAAGCTAATACTGAACTTTGTAGGTCGTCCAGGACACGTACCGCCCCTGAATGGTATGGTAGTCCTGTCTTCGAAGTCATGTCGTTAGATAAGGGTGAACCTATGAACTATGAGGAAGCGATGATGGGCCCAGATTTTGACAAATGCCTAGAGGCCATGAAATCTGAGATAGGATCCATGTATGAAAACCAAGTGTGGAATTTGGTGGACTTACCTGATGACTGAAAGGCCATTGAGAATAAATAGATCTTTAAGAAGAAGAGGGAAGCTGATGGTAATGTCACCATATACAAAGCTCGACTTGTTGCAAAGGGTTTTCAACATGTTCAAGGGGTTGATTATGATGGGACTTTCTCACCCGTAGCGATGCTGAAGTCTGTTAAGATTATGTTAGCAATTGTTGCATTTTCTAATTATGAAATCTGGCAGATGGACATCAAAATTGTGTTCCTTAATGGTTTCCTTAAGGAAGAATTGTATATGATGCAACCTGAAGTTGTCAAGCTCCAACAATCCATCTATGGACTGGTGCAAGCATCTTGGAGTTGGAATCTTCAGTTTGATGGGGTGATCAAAGCTTATAGATTTATACAAGTTTATGGAGAAGCTGGTATTTAAAGGAAGTGTGTGGGAGATCTATAGCATTTCTAATATTGTATGTGGACGACATATCATTGATTGGAAATGATATAGAACTTTTGGAAAGCGTAAAGGGTTATTTGAACAAGAACTTTTCAATGAAAGACCTCAGTGAAGCAGCAAGATCTTTATAGATAGATCAAGACGCCTGATAGGACTTTCACAAAGTACATACCTTGACAAAGTTTTGAAGAAGTTCAAAATGGACCAGTCAAAGAAGGGGTTCTTGCCCATGTTGCAAGGTATGAAGTTGAGTAAGACTCAATGCCCAGCCATGGCAAAAGATAGAGAAAGGATGAGATTCGTCCCCTATGCCTCACGCATAGGCTCTATCATGTGCCATGTTGTGCACTAGACCTGATGTGTGCCTTGCCATAAGTATGGCTGGTAGGTACCAGAGTGATCTACGAATGGAACATTGGACATCGGTCAAAACTTTCCTTAAGTACCTAAAGAGGACTAAGGAAATGTTTCTCGTTTATGGAGGTGATAAGGAACTCGAGGTAAAGGGTTATGTCGATGCTAGCTTTGACACTGATCCGGATAACTTAGAGTCTCAAACCGTATACATATTTGTTTTGCATGGTAGAGCATCCAGTTGGAGCAGCTCCAAGCAGAGTGTGGTAGCAGCTGATGTATGCTAGAACTACATCGGTATTTCCCCAAAGAGGAAGGGATGATGCAGTATAGCGACGGTAGGTATTTCCCTCAGTGATGAGATCAAGGTTCTCGAACCAGTAGGAGAATCTCCTAACACCATGTAAACAACACTTGCACACAAATAACAAATACTCACAACCCGACGTGTTAAAGGGGTTGTCAATCGCTTTCGGGTACGGCGCCTCAAGTAGGCAAGATAACGTGAGATAATTGGGGTAGATAGGATAAATAGATCCCAGATAAAATAAATTGCAGCAAGGTATTTTTGTATTTTTGGTTTAGTAGATCTGAAATAAAAGCAAAGAAAAATAGATCGCAAAGGCAAATATGATGAAAAGAGACCCGGGGGCCGTAGGTTTCACTAGTGGCTTCTCTCGAGAAAAATAGCAAACGATGGGAAAACAATTACTATTGGGCAATTGATAGAACTTCAAATAATCATGACGATATCCAGGCAATGATCATTATATAGGCATCACGTCCAAGATTAGTAGACCAACTCCTGCCTGCATCTACTACTACTACTCCACACATCGACCGCTATCTAGCATGCATCTAGTGTATTAAGTTCATGGAAAAACGGAGTAATTCAATAAGAATGATGACATGATGTAGACAAGATCTATTTATGTAGAAATAGACCCCATCTTGTTATCCTTAATAGCAATGATACATACGTGTCATTTCCCTTTCTGTCACTAGCATCAAGCACCGTAAGATCGAACCCATCACAAAGCACCTCTTCCCATTGCAAGATAAATAGATCAAGTTGGCCAAACAAACCCCAAATGTCGGAGAGGAAATATGAGACTATAATCAATCATGCATATAAGAGATCAAAGAAGACTCAAATAACTTTCATGGAAAAAAACTCAGATCTGATCATAAACTCAAAGTTCATCGGATCCCAACAAACACACCGCAAAAACACTTACATCATATGGATCTCCATGAGACCATTGTATTGATAATCAAGAGAACGAGAGAGAGAAAGCCTTCTAGCTACTAACTACGGACCCGTAGGTCTACAAAGAACTACTCACGCATCATCGGAGAGGCACCAATGGACATGATGCACCCCTTCAACATGGTGTCTAGATTGGATCTGGTATTTCTGGACTCTACGGCAGCTGGAATTGATTTTCGTCGACTCCCCTAGGGTTTTTGGAATATTGGGGTATTTATAGAGCAAAGAGGCGGTGCGGGAGGCCAACTAGGAGGGCACAACCCACTGGGGCGCACCTGGGCCCCAGGCGCGCCCTGGTGGGTTGTGCTCCCCTCGGAGCTCCCCTCAGGTGCGTTCCTGGCCCACTGGATGTCTTCTGGCCCAAAAAAATCCACAAAAAGTTTCGCTGCATTTGGACTCCGCTTGGTATTGATTTCCTGCGATGTAAAAAACATGCAGAAAACAGCAACTGGCACTGGGCACTATGTCAAAAGTTTAGTACCAAAAAATGATATAAAATGACTATAAAATGATTGTAAAACATCCAAGAATGATAATATAACAGCATGGGACAATAAAAAATTATAGATATGTTGGAGACGTATCAGCAAAATCTACATGTGAAGCGAAATATATAGCTCCTTCGAAAGCGGCGCAGGAAGGAGTCCAGATGAAGGAGTTCCTGTCCAATCTAGGTGTGGTTCCTAGTGCATCGGATCCCATGACTATATATTTTGACAACACTGGCACCATTGCCATTGCCAAGGAGCCAAGGTTTCACATGAAAACTAAGCATATTAAACGCCGCTTCAACTCTATTAGTGATTACATCAAGGAGGGAGACATAGAGATTTGTAAAGTACATACGGATCTGAATGTTGCAGACCCCATTCACTAAACCTCTTCCACAGGCAAAACATGATCACCACCAAGACTCTATGGGTGTTAGATTCATTATGATGTAAACTAGATTGTTGACTCTAGTGCAAGTGGGAGACTGTTGGAAATATGCCCTAGAGGCAATAATAATTTTTTTTATTATCATATTTCCTTGTTCATGATAAATGTTTATTATCCATGTTAGAATTGTATTGACCGGAAACTAAACTACATGTGTGGATACATAAATAGACACCATGTCCCTTGTAAGCCTCTACTAGACTAGCTTGTTGATTAAGATGGTTAAGGTTTCCTAACCATAGACATGAGTTGTCATTTAATAACGGGATCACATCATTAGGAGAATGATGTTATGGATAGACCCAACCATAACTTAGCATCTGATCATGTTATTTAGTTTAATTGCTACAACTTTCTTCATGTCAAGTATCTGTTCCTTAGAGCATGAGATCATGCCACTCCTTAATACCGGAAGAATAATTTGTGGGTATCAAACATCACTTCATAACTGGGTGATCATAAAGGTGATCTACATGTATCTCAGAAAGTGTTTGTTGGGTTGCATGGATGAAGACTAAGATTTATCACTCCTTATGACGGAGAGATATCTCTAGGCCCTCTCGGTCATACAACATCATGAATAGCTTGCAAGCATGTATGTGTTTAGTCATGGGAATCTTGTATTATGGAACGAGTAAAGAGACTTACCGGTAACGAGATTGAACTAGGTATGGCGATACCGACAATCGAATCTTGAGCAGGTAACATATCGCTGGACAAAGTGAGTTGTATACGGGATTAACTAAATTCTTCACATCTTGGTTTAAACCGATAAAGATCTTCGTTGAATATGTGGGAGTCAATATGGGTATCCAGGTCCTGCTATTAATTATTGATCGGAGAGGTGTCTCGGTCATGACTGCATGTTCTCGAACTCGTAGGGTCACACACTTAACGCTTGGTAACGCTCGGATAGTATTGGGATATTCATAGTGGTAAGTCCGAAGGTAGTTCAGAATGCCAGATGGGATCCGCGACATCATGAGGAGCACCGGAATGATCCGGAGGTAAAGATTTATATATGGAAAGTGTTTTTCATGGTTCCGAAAAAGTTTGGGAATTGTCGGTAGAGTACCGGGAAGGTTCAAGAAGGTTGCGGGGATTCCACTGTGGGGCCCAACGACCTAGGGTGGGGCAACAACCCACACGGGCTAGCCGCACCAACCCCCAAGGCCCATGTCATTTAAATTTAAAGATAAGATCTAATCTCTTAATTTAAAGGGATTTCTCCCTTGTGGCCGGCCCTAAGAGGATTTTGGCCACCCTTCCCTGCCCCCTAACCTATATAAGTCACGCCCAATATGCGACCCTATCCAAAAGGAACTCGAAGGTCCCACCAAGGATAGACCCGCATATTGAAACGCTTTTGCAAGGTGGATATCATTACATCAACATTACATAATAGATGGGGATACATACAAGTGGCATACAATGCCACACGAATACAACATCACAATACATAAGAGCAACATCCGACTACGGATGAAACACAAACAGAAGCTCAAACGACATCCACCCTGCTAGCCCAGGCTGCCGACCTGGAACCTATCCCCTGATCAAAGAAGAAGCAGAAGAAGAACTCAACGCAAGCAAGCATCGCTCTCGCGTCATGATCATCGCATAAACCTGTACCTGCAACTATTGTTGTAGTAATCTGTGAGCCACGAGGACTCAGCAATCCCATTACCATGGGTATCAAGACTAGCAAAGCTTAAAGGGAAAGGAAGGGGTAAAGTGGTGAGGCTGCAGCAGCGACTAAGCATATATGGTGGCTAACATACGCAAATAAGAGTGAGAAGAGAACAAGCGAAACGGTCGTGAAGCTAGCAATGATCAAGAAGTGATCCTGAACTCCTACTTACGTCAAACATAACCCAGAAACCGTGTTCACTTCCCGGACTCCGCCGAGAAGAGACCATCACGGCTACACACGTGGTTGATGCGTTTTAATTCGGATCTGGTGTCAAGTTATCTACAACCGGACATTAACAAATTCCCATCTGCCAATAACCGCAGGCACGGCTTTCGAAAGATTATACCCTGCAAGGGTGTCCCAACTTAGCCCATGACAAGCTCTCGCGATCAACGAAGGAATAGACCTTCTCCCAGGAAGACCCGATCAGACTTGGAATCCCGGTTTACAAGACATTTCGACAATGGTAAAACAAGACCAGCAAAGCCGCCCGATGCGCCGACAATCTCGATAGGAGCTGCACATATCTCGTTCTCAGGGCAACACCAGATGAGACATCCTACGAGTAAAACCAGCCCTCGAGTTGCCCCGAGGTGGCCCCGCAGTCTACTCAGTTCGGACCAACACTTAGACAAGCACTGGCCCGGGGGGCTAAAATAAAGATGACCCTCAGGTTGGCCGACCCAAGGGAAAGGGATAGGTGGTGGTGAGGCAAATGGTAAAACCAAGGTTGGGCCTTGCTGGAGGAGTTTTATTCAAAGCAAACTGTCGAGGGGTCCCATAAATCACCCGACCGCGTAAGGATCGCAAAATCCGGGAACATAACACCAGTATGACGGAAACTAGGGCGGCAAGAGTGGAACAAAACACTAGGCAAAAGGCCGAGTCTTCCACCCTTTACCAAGTATATAGATGCATTAATAATATAAGAGATATTGTGATATCCCAACATAATCATGTCCACCATGTAGCAATCTTCAACTTCACCTGCAACTAGCAACGCTATAAGAGGGCTGAGCAAAGCGGTAACATAGCCAAGCAACGGTTTGCTAGGACGGGTGTCAAAGGTTAGAGGTTCATGGCAATTTGGGATGGCTTGGTAAACAGGTGATAGGTAGCGCAGCATAGCGATAGAATGAAGCAACTAGCATAGCAATGATAGTAGTGAGATCTAGGGTAGCGGTCATCTTGCCTGAAATCCCGCAAGGAAGAAGAACGAGTCCATGAAGAAGACGAACGGATGAAGCCGAACCAAGCGGAGACGAACGAATCCTCACGATCGCAACGAAATAGGAACTAACAAGAAGAAGCACACAACATAGTAAACACACCACACATGAACAAGGCATGATGCGCAACAAGCATGATGCATGACAAAGCTATATGGAGCTACTCATGGCAAGAGATGAAGCATGAAGAAACTACCTATCTAAGCAAGTTTAAATGAGGCCGGAACAACAAACAACAATTCCGGAAAATCCCCATGTGCAAATTATGAATTAGCTACTGTTCTGCCCTAAACACAATTTTAATGTAGTTAAACAGGAAAATAAAGTGCACCATGTTAATCTAGGCATTTTCCCACCCCATTTACATATAAAGTTTATTAGAAACCGAGCTACGGTTATTTAGTTATGAATTAAAGCATTTTAACATGGCATATAAGCAAATTTAAACAAACAGCAAGTTAAACATTTTTAACATAGATGAAAGTGGCATATTATTAATCTACACAATTTTCTGAGCATTTTACATATATAAATTATTTACATGTGATGCACAGTTTGTGAGTTATTAAATGCATGAACTCTAGGGACTTTTCTGCAAAACTGTAAATCCTGGAAAAAATAGATAAAATCGTCCTGGCAGGGAAAAAAACATCACGGGCCGAAACTGGCTGGGCCAACAGCACAGGAAAAAAAAGGGGGCGCTGGATCTGGCGCTCACCATGGGCCATGGCCCGGTCGGTGAGGAGGCTTGGGGCAGGCGGAGCTGCGTTGGGCACGGCTGGGCCGGTCCCCATTGGGCCTTGCTGGGCCGAACGAGGGGGGGCTGGGGGCCGGTCAACGCGCGACGAGCGGACGAGCGGGTGCCTTGTCCTGGAAGCAGAGGACACAGGCGGCGGCGGGGCAGCGACGGGGGCCACCGGCGGCGCGAGGAGAGGACGGGGACGGGCGGATCCAGCCACGGGAGGAGGCTGGGCCCCGTTTCCGGCCGGATCTGACCCGAGGCCGAGCTCGGGGCGACGAGAGCTCGACGGGATTGGCGTCCATGGTGGCATGCGAAGGGAGAGAGAGAGGTGAGAGGACCGAGCAGAGGGAAGAACGGGGCGAGGAGGAGAGAAGGAAGGCAGGGGCGGCGGCACCTGGCCTGCTGGTGGACTCGGTGACCTGGTGGCGGCGACGAGGCTCGCCGGCGACGGAGAACTCCGGTGGCACAAATCCGGATGCTCAGGGAGGAGCCAGGCAAGCGGACGGGCGCGGGAGGCTGGGGCGCCTCGGGCCCAGATGGGCTTCCCAGGGCCCGATCTGGGTTCCTGGCGGGCCGCAGCGGTGGAGAGGCGAGGGGAGGACACATGGCGTGCTGGGGTTGGCCGCGGGGTGCTGGGAGGCGATGTGTCGCGCTCCGGTTAGCCCGGGGCACGCCGGCGGCCGCGCCAAGTGTCGGGAGGAGGTTGGGGGCACGGAAATGGAGGTGGGAGGTGCTGGCTGTAGGTTGGGGGCGCGGAAAACGAGGAGGAGGGAGGAGAAGGCCAAAAATGGCATGGGGAGGTGTTTAAATAGGCTAGGGGCTAGGGTTAGGGTTTAGGAGGGGTTTCGGAGCCTCCGATGACGATCCAACGACACCGGTCGGAGGGGGGTTTAACCCGGGTTAGATGGGCTGTGCGGAGGGGGGGTTGGGCTGAGAAGAGAGAAGAGAAGGCAGCCCGGCAACAGTTTCCGAATTGAAAATGTCTGACGCTAGACCGACTATATCGCGGTTATATATATAACGGTTGTGCAGTCAAATGGACTCCGGATGCGACAAAACTTGGCAGGCGGCCTGTCTACACTATAATAAGACCGCGTGACAAGTTGCAACCCATTCCGAGAACATATTTATGCCACTTATAAAATAATATTTCGGAGGTGCCACGGGCGCGTGCGAGTGTGGTCTGGACTCAGAACGGACAACGGAGAGAATCGGCAGAACACGAACAGATGCAAGTTTTGAAAAACATGCAGATGAAATGCAGATGATGACATGAGACAAGATGCATAACAAGAACAAAATGCAAAATAACAGACAAAAACCCAACCACAGAGTAAATAATAAATCACATAGCCGGAAATGGCAAGAGTCGGAGTTACGAATATGGAAAGTTGCATCCGGGGCGTTACAACACTCCACCACTATGAGAGGATCTCGTCCCGAGATCTAGGATGGCACCGGAGAGAAACGGAAGAGGAAGAGAAGAGGTAAACTAAGTTGCTTCTTCGAAAAACGAGTGAAACCAAAGAACCTTGAGAGGTTGAACAAATTGAAAGAAAGAGTACAATAGAGATGAACGAGATTGCAAACAATCCGTTAGAAAAGAGGAACAAGGAACATTACGAGAACTTGAAGGTTGCAAAGACATGAATCAAGAGTTTAATGGACAAGAAGGAATTGAAACCACTCTGGTTGAAACGAGATAAGAATGAATAAGAATGATATAATTTTGACAGCACTCCGACTGTAAATGGAAGAAATTGAACATGAACTTGACAAGATGAGAGGATACTTGATGAAATCAACAACATACTGCCTCCGGAACTATTGAAAAAAATGGCACAAGGGGTAAGAAAGATTTCAGACAACACTCCGGTTGAAAAGAGAAGCAAAACTTGATAAGATGAAAGAGCTTGAATGAGAACACAACACTCTGGTTAAATGGATAAGCACGAAAAGAACATGATCTTGACAAAACGAGATGATTAGTGAAGAGAGCAACATCACAATGCCTCCGGAACGAAAGAGTAGAAGCTAGATTGTTGGGATAAAAGGGACGGAGAAGAAAATGACAATTTCTGCCACAAATGAACTCGGAAAGCACCCTTCTAAGAAGGTTATAACGGAGTTGTTGGAAAACCAACAACGAAAAGAATAAGCTTGTAGTGGGCTTATGGAAAACATCTCAAGACTATGAGGTGACAACCGGCCACTAACGAAAACAATTGCTTGCTTGAGATCAACGAAGAGATGAAAACTGATTTTACCGAGAGGATAGGAGAAAACTTGGATCATTGATAAGCACCACCATAGCAACATTCCTTAGGGAAGGCTTTAGGTGAAATCTATACCAAGATAACTCCACAGAAGAGATTGATGGATTTAAAACACGTCATTCCTGACAACTTGTGAATCATGAAACATGAAGGAAATTGTCAAGAGTGACATAACACCACCTCAGAAGATAAAATAGAGAGAATTGCAGTTCGGAATGCAAGATGAAGAATACTTGAACGCCTCAAAACAAAACATGTGTTGAGCACCATGTTTACTTTAGAGTATAGCTTGGCGGATCATAACTTCAAGAGAAATCTTGAAGAACAATTGAAGAATGAAAAGAATCCTTGAAGAACCATCATGTAGAGCCTCCATGAAGAACTCCGGTAATGAAAGGATGGTAAAAAGAAGGAGAAGTTGAAAACACAAGGTGAACCTTGTGATGATTTAGATGAAGCTTCGCGATGAGATAATGTGGAAAACTTGGAACTCCGAAAAAGAAAAGATGAAGCATCTCAAACCGAGAAATGTGACATGATGAACAACTCTGGAAAGAAGAAACTAGATCACTCGGATGAAACAATAATAAGAATTACGGTATGCGTATCCTTCACCAATTTAAATTGATGACAAACAACGGATTTGGCATACTACTTATTCTCGTAAAAAAGGATCAAGATAGATATGGCGCAAACTTGTGACGATCTTCAACGAGCCACCGGTAGGATTGAAAACAACGAGAGAACGAATGAATAGATACGATAATGAAGGAAGAGAAATCTAGAGCGAACCACTGTAAGAATTAGAACAATGACTGATGAAAGAGAATGAATCACCGGGAAGAATTAGAAGAACAAATATGCTAGAGGGGATTTATATGCATAAGAACAAAGAGACAACGAGCTGATAAAGAAGACTTGACAGATACGCCGGGATAATTGGATAGTGATAACTGGAATGATGGCCTCCGGTGAAAAGAAACGGGAAAAGAACTCCTGACATACTCCGGATGGGTAAGAAAAGAAATATCTGACAAATGAAATAATTCGAGAGGGTAACACAAGGCTAGAACCACGAATCTTCGAGAGAACGCACAAGACTTAGAGGAAAAACTCTTCTTCGGTCTTCAAATGACGACGGGAAACACCACCAAAATTATAGAGATACTCTGGGAGAATGAAAAAGCGAAGAGGTTGAGCCAACAATGAAAATGATTTGAAATCGACCTTGGAAAGGCATCTGACTGATGAAATTCATTCTTACGTCAGACTTGAAAAGAATTTGAGAATAACTCCGGGAAAATAGAAGAGTCAGGTAAGATCCTGGGAAAAGACCTGTGGGTTAGGGCCCACTAAAATAAACACCGTTGAAAAGGATTATTAAACAGATAGATGATGCACCGGAACAATTGAAATATTTGAATGAGGTGACAACCTCGAATTAATTCGAACTCAGACGAATCTCCTGAGATGTCTTGAACACTCCGGAAGGACAAACTGGCGAGAGGCGAACGAGCAAGGAGAACACTTGATCCGAGGGAAAAGAATGTGATCAACCCGAAAAAACTTGAATTGAGTCCACCGGAAAGGAAAAGAGATGAAGAATGACGAACGAGACGAGAATTCACCGGTTGAAACAATTGACGAAAGACTGAAGAGGCTCCACACGAATGAAATTGATGGTCGAAACAAACTCAGGCTCTGGGAAGAAAAAGGGCGGGAGGGCGGGAAAACAAAGGCAACTTGGAAGGGGAAACGACGAATATCTTGAAGAGAAAACACCGGTTGAAATCATTGATGAAAGAAAGCAAAGACTTCGCACGAGTAGGATGGATACTCGATTACAGACTCCGGCTCTGAGGAGAAAAAGGGTGGGAAAAGAAGACAACTGAGGATCGAGCTCAAAGATGAAGCGGCTCGAGTCAACTTGACGAGAAATGCACCGGATGAAAAGAGGAGAGAACCAACGATCGAAAAAACCAACTGCGTGATCCTAAAGAAAAATTTGAATGGGAAGAGAAGTAATTCAAAACACCTACGTCAAGATTCCTTACCAGAGCGACGAAGGGGACTGAGGAGTAAAAAGAATTCCTACTCTCCGATATAACTAGACTCCGAAAACAGTTTCTTCTAGACTCAACAACGGCCAAACTACATGATCAATCAAGGGGGCTCCTAGGGTCGGTCGAGGCTCTGATTACCAACTTGTCACGCCCAATATGCGACCCTATCCAAAAGGAACTCGAAGGTCCCATGAAGGATAGACCCACATATTGAAATGCTTTTGCAAGGTGGATATCATCACATCAACATTACATAATAGATGGGGATACATACAAGAGGCATACAATGCCACACGAATACAACATCACAATAACTTAAGAGCAACATCCGACTACGGATGAAACACAAACAGAAGCTCAAATGACATCCACCCTGCTAGCCTAGGCTGCCGACCTGGAACCTATCCCCTGATCGAAGAAGAAGCAGAAGAAGAACTCAACGCAAGCAAGCATCGCTCTCGCGTCATGATCATCGCATAAACCTGTACCTGCAACTGTTGTTCTAGTAATCTGTGAGCCATGAGGACTCAGCAATCCCATTACCATGGGTATCAAGACTAGCAAAGCTTAAAGGGAAAGGAAGGGGTAAAGTGGTGAGGCTGAAGCAGCGACTAAGTATATATGGTGGCTAACATACGCAAATAAGAGCGAGAAGAGAACAAGTGGAACGGTCGTGAAGCTAGCAATGATCAAGAAGTGATCCTCAACTCCTACTTACGTCAAACATAACCCAGAAACCTTGTTCACTTCCCGGACTCCGCCGAGAAGAGACCATCACGGCTACACACGCGGTTGATGCGTTTTAATTCGGATCTGGTGTCAAGTTATCTACAACCAGACATTAACAAATTCCCATCTACCAATAACCGCAGGCACGGCTTTCGAAAGATTATACCCTGCAGGGGTGTCCCAACTTAGCCCATGACAAGCTCTCGCGATCAACGAAGGAATAGACCTTCTCCCAGGAAGACCCGATCAGACTCGGAATCCCGGTTTACAAGACATTTCGATAATGGTAAAACAAGACCAGCAAAGCCGCCCGATGCGCCGACAATCCCGATAGGAGCTGCACATATCTCGTTCTCAGGGCAACACCGGATGAGACATCCTACGAGTAAAACCAGCCCTCGAGTTGCCCCGAGGTGGCCCCGCAGTCTACTCGGTTCGGACCAACACTTAGACAAGCACTGGTCCGGGGGGCTAAAATAAAGATGACCCTCGGGTTGGCCGACCCAAGGGAAAGGGATAGGTGGTGGTGAGGCAAATGGTAAAACCAAGGTTGGGCCTTGCTGGAGGAGTTTTATTCAAAGCGAACTGTCGAGGGGGTCCCATAAATCACCCGACCGCGTAAGGAACGCAAAATCCGGGAACATAACACCGGTATGACGGAAACTAGGGCGGCAAGAGAGGAACAAAACACCAGGCAAAAGGCTGAGTCTTCCACCCTTTACCAAGTATATAGATGCATTAATAATATAAGAGATATTGTGATATCCCAACATAATCCTGTCCACCATGTAGCAATCTTCAACTTCACCTGCAACTAGCAACGCTATAAGAGGGCTGAGCAAAGTGGTAACATAGCCAAGCAACGGTTTGCTAGGAAGGGTGTCAAAGGTTAGAGGTTCATGGCAATTTGGGATGTCTTGGTAAACAGGTGATAGGTAGCGCAGCATAGAGATAGAACGAAGCAACTAGCATAGCAATGATAGTAGTGAGATCCAGGGTAGCGGTCATCTTGCCTGAAATCCCGCAAGGAAGAAGAATGAGTCCATGAAGAAGACAAACGGATGAAGCCGAACCAAGCGGAGACGAACGAATCCTCACGATCGCAATGAAATAGGAACTAACAAGAAGAAGCACACAACATAGTAAACACACCACACATGAACAAGGCATGATGCGCAACAAGCATGATGCATGACAAAGCTATATGGAGCTACTCATGGCAAGAGATGAAGCATGAAGAAACTACCTATCTAAGCAAGTTTAAATGAGGCCGGAACAACAAACAACAATTCCGGAAAATCCCCATGTGCAAATTATGAATTAGCTACTGTTCTGCCCTAAACACAATTTTAATGTAGTTAAACAGGAAAATAAAGTGCACCATGTTAATCTAGGCATTTTTCCACCCCATTTACATATAAAGTTTATTAGAAACCGAGCTACGGTTATTTAGTTATGAATTAAAGCATTTTAACATGGCATATAAGCAAATTTAAACAAACAGCAAGTTAAACATTTTTAACATAGATGAAAGTGGCATATTATTAATCTACACAATTTTCTGAGCATTTTACATATATAAATTATTTACATGTGATGCACGGTTTGTGAGTTATTAAATGCATGAACTCTAGGGACTTTTGTGCAAAACTGTAAATCCTGGAAAAAATAGATAAAATCGTCCTGGCAGGGAAAAAAACATCACGGGCCGAAACTGGCTGGGCCAATAGCACAGAAAAAAAAGGGGCACTGGATCTGGCGCTTACCATGGGCCATGGCCCGGTCGGTGAGGAGGCTTGGGGCAGGCCGAGCTGCGTTCGGCACGGCAGGGCCGGTCGCCGTTGGGCCTTGCTGGGCCAAATGAGGGGGGCTGGGGGCCGGTCAACGCGCGACGAGCGGACGAGCGGGCGCCTCGTCCTAGAAGCAGAGGACACAGGCGGCGGCGGGGCAGCGACGGGGGCCGCCGACGGCGCAAGGAGAGGACAGGGACGGGCGGATCCAACCACGGGAGGAGGCTGGGCCCCATTTCCGGCCGGATCTGACCCGAGGCCGAGCTCGGGGCGACGAGACCTCGGCGGGATCGGCGTCCATGGCGGCATGCGAAGGGAGAGAGAGAGAGAGGTGAGAGGACCGAGCAGAGGGAAGAACGGGGCGAGGAGGAGAGAAGGAGGGCAGGGCGGCGGCACCTGGCCTGCTGGTGGACTCGGCGACCTGGCGGCGGTGACGAGGCTCGCCGGCGACGGAAAACTCCGGCAGCGCAGATCCGGATGCTCGGGGAGGAGCCAGGCGTAACGCCCCGGATCCGATGCGCCAGGTGTCTGCCAGTTATTCGCCGTCGTTGCCATGTCTTTTGCTTGCGTGTTACATTTTATTATGTCATCATGTGCATTTCATTTTGCATACGTGTTCGTCTCATGCATCTGAGCCTTTTCCCTGTTGTCCGTTTTGCAATCCGGCACTCCTATGCTCTCCGGCGTTCCCCTTTTGTCTCCTGTTGTGTGTGGGTATTAAACTTTTTCGGAATGGCCCGAGTCTTGCCAAGCGGCCTTGGTATACCGCCGGTAGGCCGCCTGTCAAGTTTCGTGCCATTTGGAGGTCGTTTGATACTCCAATGATTAACCGGGTAACCGCGTAGCCCGAAGCCTCTTTTGTCTTGCAGCCCAACGCCCCTTCAAAGTGGCCCAAAACCCACCAAACTCCCCTCCATGCTCTCGGTCGTTCGATCACGATCGCGTGGCCGAAAACCGCTCCTCATTTGGACACTCCTATCTCCCTCTACCTATAAATATGTGCCCTCCCCCGAAATTCCCGCAGTCCAAACCCTAGCCCCGCTCCTCCCCGCGCCGCCGGACGCGTCCTCTTTGCGCCGGACATGTCCATCCCCGCAGCCACATCGCTCCGGCCAACCACACCGCGCCACGTCACCCCGCCACCGCCGCCAACCACTCCCACGCCGCCACCTCACACGCGCCCTCCTTCTCTCTCATGCGCGCCGCCGCGGGCCCACGCGAGCCCGCGCGTGCGCCGCCGCCGCCTGGCCC
>NC_041393.1:339676731-339691772 GCF_002162155.2 Triticum dicoccoides
GCCACGCCTCCCCGCACCCCTCGCCGAGCTCCGTCCCTGCGCGCCTCCGGTCGCCGCCGTCCGCCGGTCAGCGCCCCGCCGCCCGCCAGAGAAGCTCCGACCGCGAGCTCCTCGGCCCCGCGCACCGTCCAGAGGCCGGATCCGGCGTCCCTCGCCGCAGATCTGGCCTCCTCCGTTCTTCCTCGCCCCTCTCCGGTCTCCTTCCTCCTCTCCGTCCAAGTCCGGCGACTCTCCGGCGAACTCCAGATCAGATCCGCGGTCGGTAGACTTTTCCCCGAGGTCCAAAATTCGACCAAGTCCCGAAGCTTTTTGCACATTTTCGTGCCATGTTCGTCATGTCGTATCTCTGCATCTGTAGCTCCGTTTCGTGCGTGTAATATGTCAAGTTGTTCGCCTCAACGAGTACATCATTTCATTACATTGCATCATATTAATTTGAGGTCATCTTGATGCCTGAATCATCGTTGTAAGAGTGCTTCATAATGTTTTCTGCTATCTGTTAACAGAACAAGCTCTTTTGTCATTTTTGCCATGATTGATGTGTGCATCCTATGAGGTTGATGTCTACATGTGTTTTGAACTACGTCATGTATTCTTTATAGTGGTGCTTAGCATGTATTTTTGTGATCAATGTGGTGACTAGCACAAGCATGCAAACTAGGCTTCGTGATATTGCTGATTTTAGTCCCTGTTCTGCTGTTATTTTGATGTCACGTAAACATGATGCTACAGAGAGATCCATGCATATTTTGAGATACTTCAGTAAGGATGTTTTGAACATATGGTTATTG
The DNA here is from genome assembly GCF_002162155.2 of Triticum dicoccoides. Taxonomy (NCBI): domain Eukaryota; kingdom Viridiplantae; phylum Streptophyta; class Magnoliopsida; order Poales; family Poaceae; genus Triticum; species Triticum dicoccoides. The sequence continues at coordinate 339,677,523 of NC_041393.1, forward strand.
TCTATTCATTCATGGCCTTGTTGGCAATTATGGAGTAGTCTAGCATGCCATTTTCGTGCTCTACTTTTGCTTCAAAATGTTTCCTGGCAGATTGTTTACATGTTATTCAACTTGGCCAAGGTTGTTGTAGTTGATCCTTGCATGCTATGGACTTGTTCTTGCCTTGGGTTGTTTCATAGACATGTCTTCTTGATGATGCTATGCTTATCTTGTCATGCAATGACTTGTGGTGAGTGATTTAAGCTTGTTAAGTAGGGTACATGATGTTGTTGTTCTGCTAGGCTGAATCTGTTATTTCGTGATGCTATATAAATATGCTGCTACTAATCATTCTATGCATAATCTGGAGATGTTCTATAAATATGTCTTGAACTACATGTCATGCTCTATCCATTAATGCCCCTGGTTGCAATTATAGGTTGCTGTAGCTTGTTCATATCTTGCTCCAAAGTTGCTTCATAATGTTGCTGTCAGCCTGTTAACATTAAGTCCAGTTGTTACCATGATTGTTCCTAGTGTTCCATGCATCCTATGACCTTGATATTGCCATTCTTAGCTTCACAAATATGTCTTCTTACTGTTGGGTGCCTTGCCATGCCATGTATTTCTCTGTAGTGAGTTGCACAAGCTCATCTACATGCCTTCATAGTTCTGTTTCTGCCATGTTTGAATCTGTAATATAACTTGCCATGTTTACGTGGGTGTCATCATATTTTCTGATCCTTTTTGGCTTATGGTCAGTAAGGGACTTTTGATCTATGCAATTAATATATTCATGTCATGCCTTTGTTTGCCATGATAAGTTCCTGTAACATGTTGTTTGATAGCTCTAAACATTGCATCGTGATGTTATTTTCTGCAAAGTCTGAAATTGTTATAACTTGCAATCTTACCATGTGTGTTTGAGCATGTTCTAGTGATTTCTGGAGATAGCTCAGTGTTCATGTTTTGTAATGCTTTACCTGTAAAACATGCCCATGCCTTTTGTTTTTATGTTGGGGTGCTGTAGCATGTTGTTTTGGTGCTTGCAATATGCCTAGTTGCTGTTTTGGACAGCTTGTCCTTTAAATTTGTTTCATGTGTTTCATGTGTGAGTGTTGAACCGTTGCTCGATTTTGAGTGTGCTTCATATGAAACTTCCTTAGAATTGCATGTAGTTTCATATTATCATGTTGCATCCATGTTTTGAGGTGTTTGCTTGATGTTTGGGTGCATTTTGCATCAATGCCATGTTTAACTTGTTTTGCTCATAACTAGGCCGTAGCTCCGAACTAAGTGAACTGTATATGTAACTTGACTAGAATCTCGTGTAGATCATCTTGGTGCATCTTAACTTGCTGTTTAACAACTTGAACATAAGGTTTATTCAGATCTGGACCAATTTCGAAATATGCATATGAGGACTTACCGGAATTGTTATATGTTGTTCCCGGCCTCATTTAAACTTGCTTTGATGTGTTGCTCTTGTTTGCATCATCTCTTGCCATGAGTAGCTTCATGTAGCCTTGTCATGCATCATGCTTGTTATGCATCATGTCTTGTTCATGTGTGGTGTGTTTACTATGTTGTGTGCTTCTTCTTGATAGTTCCTGTTCCGTTGCGATCGTGAGGATTCATTCGTCTACGGTTGGTTCGGCTTCATCCGTTCGTCTTGTTCATGGACTCGTTCTTCTTCCTTGCGGGATTTCAGGCAAGATGACCGCTACCCTGGATCTCACTACTATCATTGCTATGTTAGTTGCTTCGTTCTATCGCTATGCTGCGTTACCTATCTTTTGCTCATCAAGCTATCCCAAATTGCCATGAACCTCTAACCTTTGACACCTTTCCTATGCAAACCATTGATTGGCTATGTTACTGCTTTGCTCAGCCCTCTTATAGCGTTGCTAGTTGCAGGTGAAGTTGAAGATTTCTCCATGGTGGGCAGGATTTTGGTTGGGATATCACAATATCTCTTATATTATTAATGCATCTATATACTTGGTAAAGGGTGGAAGACTCGGCCTTTTTCCTGGTGTTTTGTTCCACTCTTGCCGCCCTAGTTTCCGTCATACCGGTGTTATGTTCCCGGATTTTGCGTTCCTTACGCGGTCGGGTGATTTATGGGACCCCCTCGACAGTTCGCTTTGAATAAAACTCCTCCAGCAAGGCCCAACCTTGGTTTTACCATTTGCCTCACCTATCCCTTTTTTCCTTGGGAGTCGCGCTCTCGAGGGTCATCTTTATATTATCCCCCCCGGGCCAGTGCTCGTCGTGAGTGTTGGTCCAACCTGTGAGCCCCCGGTGGCCACCAGGGGCAACTCTGGGCTGGCCTACCGGAAGTTTGGACAATCCAGTGTGCCCTGAGAATGAGATATGTGCAGCTCCTATCGGGATTTGTCGGCACAGCGGGAGGCTTTGCTGGTCTTGTTTTACCATTATCGAAATGTCTTGTGAACCGGGATTCCGAGTCTGATCGGGTCTTCCTGGGAGAAGGTCTATTCCTTCGTTGATCGCGAGAGCTTGTCATGGGCTAAGTTGGGACACCCCTGCAGGGTATAATCTTTCGAAAGCCGTGCCTGCGGTTATAGGCAGATGGGAATTTGTTAATGTCCGGTTGTAGATAACTTGACACCAGATCTAAATTAAAATGCATTAACTGTGTGTGTAGCCGTGATGGTCTCTTTTCGACGGAGTCCGGGAACTGAACACGGTCTTTGGGTTATGTTTGACGTAAGTAGGAGTTCAGCATCACTTCTTGATCATTACTAGTTCACGACCGTTCCGCTTGCTCTCTTCTCGCTCTTATTTGCGTATGTTAGCCACCATATATGCTTAGTCGCTGCTGCAACCTCACCACTTTACCCCTTCCTTTCCTATTAAGCTTTGCTAGTCTTGATACCCATGGTAATGGGATTGCTGAGTCCTCGTGGCTCACAGATTACTACAACAACAGTTGCAGGTACAGGTTGTGCGATGATCACGACGCGAGAGCGATGCTTGCTTGTGTTGAGTTCTTCTTCTGCTTCTTCGATCAGGGGATAGGTTCCAGGTCGGCAGCCTGGGCTAGCAGGGTGGATTCCATTTGAGTTTCTGTTTGTGTTTCATCCGTAGTCGGATGATGATATTATGTATTGTGATGTTGTATTCGTGTGGCATTGTATGCCTCTTGTATGTATCCCCATATATTATGTAATGTTGATGTAATGATATCCACCTTGCAAAAGCGTTTCAATATGCGGGTCTATCCTTGGTGGGACCTTCGAGTTCCTTTTGGATAGGGTCGCATATTGGGCGTGACAAGTTGGTATCAGAGCCTCGACCGACCCTAGGAGCCCCCTTGATTGATCGTGTAGTTTGGCCGATGTTGAGTCTAGAATAAACTATTTTCAGAGTCTAGTTATATCGTAGAGTAGGAATTCTTTTTACTCCTCAGCCCCTTCGGCGCTCTGGTAAGGAATCTTGACGTAGGTGTTTTGAATTACTTCTCTTCCCCTTCAAATTTTTCTTTATGATCACGCAGTTGGTTTTCCGGTAGTTGTTCCTCAGCTCTTTTCATCCGGTGCATTTCTCGTCAAGTTGACTCGAGCCTCTTCATCTTTGAGTTCAATCCTCAGTTGTTGTCTTTTCCCACCCGCCCACACCTTCTTCTTCTCAGAACCGGAGTCTATAATCGAGTATCCATCCTACTCGTGTGAAGCCTTTTCATTCTTTCAACCGGTGTTTTCTCTTCAAGTTATTCGTCGTTTCCCCTTCCAAGTTGCTTTTGTTTTCCCGCCCTCCCATCCTTCAATTCCCGGAGTCTGACTCTCTCGACCATCTATTTCATTCGTGCGGAGCCTCTTCAGAATTCCCTCAATTATTTCAATCGGTGAATTCTCGTCTCGGTGGACATTCTTGATCCCTTTCTTTTTCCGATGGTTTCAATTCTAATTTTCGGTGGTGATTATATTCTTTTCCTCGGCTCAAGTGTTTTCCCTGCTCGTTCGCCTCTCGCCAATTTATCCTTCCGGAGTGCTGAAGACATCTCAGGAGATTCGTCTGTGTTTGAATTAATTCGAGGTTGTCACCTCATTCAAATATTTCAATTGTTCCGGTGCATCATCTATCTGTTCGTCATCCTTTTCCAACGGTGTTTTCTCTCTAGTGGGCCCTAACCCACAGGTCTTTTCCCAGGATCTTACCTGACTCTTCTAATTCCCCCGGAGCTATTCCAGATTCTTTTCAAGTGTGACGTAAGAATGGATTCCATCAGTCACATGCCTTGTCAAGATCGATTTCAAATTATTTCATTGTTGGTTCAACCCCTTTGCTTTCCATTCTTCCGGAGTATCTTAGTAATTTTGGTGGTGTTTCTCGTCGTCATTTGAAGATCGCAGAAGAGTTTTCCTTTAAATCTTGTCTGTTCTCTCGAAGATTCGCGGTTCTAGCTTCTTGTTATCCTATCAAATTATTCTATTTTTCAGATATTCCTTTCTTACCTGTCCGGAGTATGTCAGAAGTTGTCTTTCCATTTCTTTTCACCGGAGGCCGTCGTTCCAGAAGAATTCTTCGCCCTCATCATTCTAGCTATCATCCTCTAATTATCCCGGTGCTCCGTTCTAGTGTTCTTTAATCAGCTCATGATCCCCTTGTTCTTTTGCATCTAAATCCCCTCAATCATATTTGTTCTTCTAATTCTTCCCGGTGATTCATTCTCTTTTATCAGTCTTTTTTGAATTCTTACGGTAGTTCGTTCAAGATTCTTTTTCTTTGATTATCATATTAATCGATTCGTTCTTTCAAATCCTACCGGTGGTTCATGAAGACTTTCTCAAATTTGTGATATGTCACTTCTCAATCCTTTTCAAGAAGAATAAGTAGTATGCAAAATCCATTGCTTGTCATCAATTTAATTTGATGAAGGATAAGCATACAATAAATCTTATTCTTATTTCATCCAAGTGAGTAATCCCTTCCTTCGGAGTTTGTTCTTGATGAATAAATTCTAGTCCCAAGTGTTTTCCCATCTTTTCTTTTCCGGAGGTTTTGTGTCATGTCTTCATCAAGTATCTCTCCTTCCTATCCATTTCGTGTTCTATTCTTTCCTTGTTCAACCAGAGTGCTGCCTAAATTCTTTCAGTCTTATTCGTTTCTTATCTCATTCTAACCGAAGTTGTTTCATAGTCTATCGGATTCCGTGAGCTTTCGATTCTCGTCATTCTCGTCGTTCCTCTCTTCTTCTCGAATGCTCTCGATTCTTTGCTTCTTCTCTTGAGTTCTTGTTTCACCTCTTCCCTTTTCTCTTCCGTCTCGGTCCTAAGATCTCGGGACGAGATCTCTTGTTAGTGGAGGAGTGTTGTAACGCCCCGGATCCGATGCGCCAGGTGTCTGCCAGTTATTCGCCGCCGTTGCCATGTCTTTTGCTTGTGTGTTGCATTTTATCATGTCATCATGTGCATTTCATTTTGCATACGTGTTCGTCTCATGCATCTGAGCCTTTTCCCCGTTGTCCGTTTTGCAATCCGGCACTCCTATGCTCTCCGGCGTTCCCCTTTTGTCTCCTGTTGTGTGCGGGTATTAAACTTTTTCGGAATGGCCCTAGTCTTGCCAAGCGGCCTTGGTATACCGCCGGTAGACCGCCTGTCAAGTTTCATGCCATTTGGAGGTCGTTTGATACTCCAACGGTTAACCGGGTAACCGCGTAGCCCGAAGCCTCTTTTGTCTTGCAGCCCAACGCCCCTTCAAAGTGGCCCAAAACCCACCAAACTCCCCTCCATGCTCTCGGTCATTCGATCACGATCGCGTGGCCGAAAACCGCTCCTCATTTGGACACTCCTAGCTCCCTCTACCTATAAATATGTGGCCTCCCCCAAAATTCCCGCAGTCCAAACCCTAGCCCCGCTCCTCCCCGCGCTGCCGGACGCGTCCGCGTCGCGCCGGACATGTCCATCCCCACAGCCACGTCGCTCCGGCCAACCACACCGCGCCACGTCACCCCGCCGCCGCCGCCAGCCACTCCCGCGCCGCCACCTCACCCGCGCCCTCCTTCTCTTTCCTCCGCGCCGCCGTGGCCCGCCAGGCCCGCAGCGGGCCCGCGCGCGCGCCGCCGCCGCCAGGCCCCGAGCCCCGCCGCCTCGCTCGCCGGCGTTCCGCGTGCAGCCGGCCCGCGCCGCCCGCCGCCGTCCCGCGCCCCGCCGTCGACCTCCAGCGCCTCCCCGCGCCCCTCACCGAGCTCCGTCCCTGCGCGCCTGCGGTCGCCGCCGTCCGCCGGTCAGCGCCCCACCGCCCGTCGGAGAAGCTCCGGCCGCGAGCTCCTCGGCCCCGCGCGCCGTCTAGTGGCCGGATCCGGCGTCCCTCGCCGCGGATCCGGCCTCCTCCGTTCTTCCTCGCCCCTCTCCGGTCTCCTTCCTCCTCTCCGTCCAAGTCCGACGACTCTTCGGCGAACTCCAGATCAGATCCGCGGTCGGTTGACTTTTCCCCGAGGTCCAAAATTCAACCAAGTCCCGAAGCTTTTTGCACATTTTCATGCCATGTTCATCATGTCGTATCTCTACATCCGTAGCTCCGTTTCGTGCGTGTAATATGTCAAATGGTTCGTCTCAACGAGTACATCATTTCATTACATTGCATCATATTCATTTGAGGTCATCTTGATGCCTGAATCATCGTTGTAAGAGTGATTCATAATGTTTTCTGCTATCTGTTAACAGAACGAGCTCCTTTGTCATTTTTGCCATGATTGATGTGTGCATCCTATGAGGTTGATGTCTACATGTGTTTTGAACTATGTCATGTATTCTTTACAGAGGTGCTTACTATGTATTTTTGTGATCAATGTGGTGACTAGCACAAGCATGCAAACTAGGCTTCGTGATATTGCTGATTTTAGTCCCTGTTCTGCTGTTATTTTGATGCCATGTAAACAAGATGCTACAGAGAGATCCATGCATATTTTGAGATACTTCAGTAAGGATGTTTTGAACATATGGTTATTGTCTATCCATTCATGGCCTTGTTGGCAGTTATGGAGTAGTCTAGCATGCCATTTTCGTGCTCTACTTTTGCTTCAAAATGTTTCCTGGCAGATTGTTTACATGTTATTCAATTTGGCCAAGGTTGTTGTAGTTGATCCTTGCATTATATGGACTTGTTCTTGCCTTGGGTTGTTTCATAAACATGTCTTCTTGATGATGTTATGCTTATCTTGTCATGCAATGACTTGTGGTGAGTGATTCAAGCTTGTTAAGTAGGGTACATGATGTTGTTGTTTTGCTAGGCTGAATCTGTTATTTCGTGATGCTATATAAACATGTTGCTACTAATCATTCTATGCATAATCTGGAGATGTTCTATAAATATGTCTTGAACTACATGTCATGCTCTATCCATTAATGCCCCTGGTTGCAATTATAGGTTGTTGTAGCTTGTTCATATCTTGCTCCAAAGTTGCTTCATAATGTTGTTGTCAGCCTGTTAACATTAAGTTCAGTTGTTACCATGATTGTTCCTAGTGTTCCATGCATCCTATGACCTTGCTATTGCCATGATTAGCTTCAAAAAGATGTCTTCTTACTGTTGGGTGCCTTGCCATGCCATGTATTGCTCTGTAGTGAGTTGCACAAGCTCATCTACATGCCTTCATAGTTCTGTTTCTGCCATGTTTGAATCTGTAATATAACTTGTCATGTTTACGTGGGTGCCATCATATTCTCTGATCCTTTTTGGCTTATGGTCAGTAAGGGACTTTTGATGCAATTAGTATATTCATGGCATGCCTTTGTTTGCCATGATAAGTTCCTATAACATGTTGTTTGATAGCTCTAAACATTGCATCGTGATGTTATTTTCTGCAAAGTCTGAAATTGTTATAACTTGCAATCTTACCATGTGTGTTTGAGCATGTTCTAGTGATTTTTGGAGATAGCTCAGTGTTCATGTTTTGTAATGCTTTACCTGTACATCATTCCCATGCCTTTTGTTTTTATGTTGGGGTGCTGTAGCATGTTGTTTTTGTGCTTGCAATATGCCTAGTTGCTGTTTTGGACAGCTTGTCCTTTAAACTTGTTTCATGTGTGGGTGTTGAACCGTTGCTCCGTTTTCAGTGTGCTTCATATGAAACTTCCTTAGAATTGCATGTAGTTTCATATTATCATGTTGCATCCATGTTTTGAGGTGTTTGCTTGATGTTTGGGTGCATTTTGCATCAATGCCATGTTTAACTTGTTTTGCTCATAACTAGGCCGTAGCTCCGAACTAAATGAACTTTATATGTAACTTGACTAGAATCTCGTGTAGATCATCTTGGTGCATCTTAACTTGCTGTTTAACAACTTGAACATAAGGTTTATTCAGATCTGGACCAATTTCGAAATATGCATATGAGGACTTATCGGAATTGTTATATGTTGTTCCCGGCCTCATTTAAACTTGCTTTGATGTGTTGCTCTTGTTTGCATCATCTCTTGCCATGAGTAGCTTCATGTAGCCTTGTCATGATCATGCTTGTTGTGCATCATGTCTTGTTCATGTGTGGTGTGTTTACTATGTTGTGTGCTTCTTCTCGATAGTTCCTGTTCCGTTGCGATCGTGAGGATTCGTTCGTCTACAGTTGGTTCGGCTTCATCCGTTCGTCTTCTTCATGGACTCGTTCTTCTTCCTTGCGGGATTTCAGGCAAGATGACCGCTACCCTGGATCTCACTACTATCACTGCTATGTTAGTTGCTTCGTTCTATCGCTATGTTGCGTTACCTATCTTTTACTCATCAAGCCATCCCAAATTGACATGAACCTCTAACCTTCGACACCTTTCCTATGCAAACCATTGATTGGCTATGTTACCGCTTTGCTCAGCCCTCTTATAGCGTTGCTAGTTGCAGGTGAAGTTGAAGATTTCTCCATGGTGGACAGGATTTTGGTTGGGATATCACAATATCTCTTATATTATTAATGCATCTATATACTTGGTAAAGGGTGGAAGACTCGGCCTTTTGCCTGGTGTTTTGTTCCACTCTTGCCGCCCTAGTTTCCGTCATACCGGTGTTATGTTCCCGGATTTTGCGTTCCTTACGCGGTCGGGTGATTTATGGGACCCCCTCGACAGTTCGCTTTGAATAAAACTCCTCAAGCAAGGCCCAACCTTGGTTTTACCATTTGCCTCACCTAGCCCTTTTTCCCTTGGGAGTCGCGCTCTCGAGGGTCATCTTTATATTATCCCCCCCCCCGGGCCAGTGCTCGTCGTGAGTGTTGTTCCAACCTGTCAGCCGCCGGTGGCCACCAGGGGCAACTCTAGGCTGGCCTACCGGAAGTTTGGACAATCCGGTGTGCCCTGAGAACAAGATATGTGCAGCTCCTATCGGGATTTGTCGGCACAGCGGGAGGCTTTGCTGGTCTTGCTTTACCATTGTCGAAATGTCTTGTAAACTGGGATTCCGAGTCTGATCGGGTCTTCCTGGGAGAAGGTCTATTCCTTCGTTGATTGCGAGAGCTTGTCATGGGCTAAGTTGGGACACCCCTGCAGGGTATAATCTTTCGAAAGCTGTGCCTGCGGTTATAGGCAGATGGGAATTTGTTAATGTCTGGTTGTAGATAACTTGACACCAGATCCGAATTAAAACGCATCAACCGTGTGTGTAGCCGTGATGGTCTCTTTTCGGCGGAGTCCGGGAAGTGAACACGGTCTTTGGGTTATGTTTGACGTAAGTAGGAGTTCAGGATCACTTCTTGATCATTACTAGTTCACGACCGTTCCGGTTGCTCTCTTCTCGCTCTTATTTGCGTATGTTAGCCACCATATATGCTTAGTCGCTGCTACAACCTCACCACTTTACCCCTTCCTTTCCTATTAAGCTTTGCTAGTCTTGATACCCATGGTAATGGGATTGCTGAGTCCTCGTGGCTCACAGATTACTACAACAACAGTTGCAGGTACAGGTTGTGCGATGATCACGACGCGAGAGCGATGCTTGCTTGCGTTGAGTTCTTCTTCTGCTTCTTCGATCAGGGGATAGGTTCCAGGTTGGCAGCCTGGGCTAGCAGGGTGGATGTCGTTTGAGTTTCTATTTGTGTTTCATCCGTAGTCTGATGATGATATTATGTATTGTGATGTTGTATTCGTGTGGTATTGTATGCCTCTTGTATGTATCCCCATCTATTATGTAATGTTGATGTAATGATATCCACCTTGCAAAAGCGTTTCAATATGCGGGTCTATCCCTGGTGGGACCTTCGAGTTCCTTTTGGATAGGGTCGCATATTGGGCGTGACACCTGGCGAGCGGACGGGCGCAGAAGGCTGGGGCGCCTCGGGCCCAGATGGGCTTCCCAAGGCCCGGTCTGGGTTCCTGGCGGGCCGCGGCGGTGGAGAGGCGAGGGGCGGACACATGGCGCGCTGGGATTGGCCGCGGGGTGCTGGGAGGCGACGTGTCGCGCTCCGGTTGGCCCGGGGCACGGCGGCGGCGGCGCCAAGTGGCGGGAGGAGGGTGGGGGCGCGGAAATGGAGGTGGGAGGTGGTGGCTGCAGGTTGGGGCGCGGAAAACGAGGAGGAGGGAGGAGAAGGCCAAAAATGGCATGGGGAGGTGTTTAAATAGGCTAGGGGCTAGGGTTAGGGCTTAGGAGGGGTTTCGGAGCCTCCGATGATGATCCAACGGCACTGGTCGGAGGGGGGTTTGAGCCGGGTTAGATGGGCTGTGCAGAGGGGGGTTGGGCTGAGAAGAGAGAAGAGAAGGCAGCCGGGCAACAGTTTCCGAATCGAAAACGTCTGACGCTAGACCGACTATATCGCGGTTATATATGTAACGGTTGTGCAGTCAAATGGACTCCGAATGCGACGAAACTTGGCAGGCGGCCTGTCTACACCATAATAAGACCGCACGACAAGTTGCAACCCATTCCGAGAACATATTTATGCCACTTATAAAATAATATTTCGGAGGTGCCACGGGCGCGTGCGAGTGTGGTCTGGACTCGGAACGGACAACGGAGAGAACCGGCGGAACACGAACGGATGCAATTTTGAAAAACATGCAGATGAAATGCAGATGATGACATGAGACAAGATGCATAACAAGAACAAAATGCAAAATAACAGACAAAAACCCAACCACGGAGGAAATAATAAATCACATAGCCGGAAATGGCAAGAGTCGGAGTTACGAATATGGAAAGTTGCATCAGGGGCGTTACAAGAGGGGTGGCCAATCCATTGCTAGCCGCCGCCTATCCAATCTCCTCGTCCGGTTGTGCTTGGCGAAGCTCTGCTGGAGTTTCGCTCCACCACCACCACCACGCTGTCATGCTGGTTCAAATCCATTTATCTCTTCTCCCTCGCTTGCTTGATCAAGAAGGAGGAGACGTCACCAAGCCGTACTTGTGCACATGTAAGAGGTGCCGCTCGTGTGGTGCTTGGATAGGATTGGATCACGACGTGAGTACGACTACACTAACCATGATTATTAGATCGTTAACATTTTCGGTCTACAAGTGTATGTAGACACATTCCCTCTCGTTGCTAGCATCTCCATAGAATAAATCTTGGGTGTTTCGTAGAATTTTTCTCCATGCAACGTTCTCCATCACAAGGTCCAACATAAAATGAGAGAGAAACCTTATAAATGCTCTCACCGCCCATTAGCCACACTACATATATATATTGGAGTAGCTTAAAATGAGTTGGTGGTGGATAACATTGCTAATTTTACCAACAAGCTAACCAACAAACTATTGGAGTTGCCCTAAAATATGTTAGAACACTCACTCATATTATTAATTACAATGTTACGTCACATTTCTACTTAGATGACAATGCATGGCACTCTTAGGCTCTTTCTAGTTGTTCTAGTGTGTACATATGGTAAAAATACCATATAGGCTAAAAATGACATGGCAAAACTTAAACAGGAGAGAGAGACAAAGAGCACTATGATTACCCCCTGTCGCAAAATGGCACTCTTAGGCCTCATGGATGTCGCAAAATGTCTAGCGGAAATCACGGATCCCCTGTCGGGGCGACAGGGAGGCGACTCCTGAGCGAGAGAGAGAGATGATCTTGCCACCGGCAAGATCCGGGGTACTAATTGAGAGCAAATCACCGGGATAAGGTGGATCAAAAGCGGGGAAGGATATTGATCCAATGGGTTTTCGAGAGGCATGGCACGGAACCAGGAAAGCGATCAAACAGATCATGGAGAAAAGGAAACCCCATGAAGGAGAGCGGAAGATCCCGGGGCGGCAGATCGCTGATACGAATGAAGGGGCGATTAGGAGGATCAGAGAAAGGATGCAAGTGATGAAAGAAAATCTGAGGCATGGCCTAGGATACCTTGAGCGTGTACATAAATCACCGGGGACAGGGGCTCACCATCGAAAGATCCCCTAGATAAGGGCGACGGGATTGCAATATCAGCCATAGTGGAAGGAGATCAACAAGAAGGGAAAGAGTCAAAAATCTCTAGGGAAGATACGACACAGGAAGCTGATCAGGGAGGGGCATGCATAAAAGAATTGGAATGCGAAGGAGAAGTCACGCAGATCACAAAACCACCGTCTGCAAGCCCCCAACTTCCATCAATGGCTGGTTAGAAGAACCAAAAGAATAAGTCCATCGTGGAGGCCAAGGGAGAGGCGCCACGTGCCGGCGACGGCAGCAACACGGCGCGGGTGTTTCTCCGGGGTGACTCCTCCCGCTCACAGGGGGAGGGCATCTTTGTGGAGGCTTGGTGCCGGCGGTGATACCATCACTCCGAGGTTCCCAGTTGACCTGGGGAAGAGGAGGAACGGCATGGTCAAGCTCGACCTCACCAGGGAGAGGCCCGCCATGAAAACTCATTGGATTGTTATAGGGCTCTACTTCTCGCCTCTGTCCTATAGCAATGAGGGTCTCTTCGGCAATCTGAAGAACAAGTGGGGGCTCCACAGTCACCTCGACTAAAAGCCTCTCAAGAACAACCACTTCCTCCTCAAGTTTGAGCAGGAGGGGGACTGGTGCTTCATCCTCGACAAAGGCCCATGGACGTATAATGGTGACGCCTTTTTGATAGTAGCGTACGACGGCAGCACCCCGCCGGGCGATGTGCAGGTTGCCTACATTCCCATATGGGAGTGCATCGACAATGTCCCCCCAATCATGCTGGACGAAGGGGTGGCATGGAAGCTTGGGGCCATGCTGGGTGAGGTCCTCGAGGTGGACACGAACAGGAGTGGTAAGATTTGGGTGATTTCATAAGAGTTAGAGTGAACCACGATGTGGACGAGCCTCTCCGGAACAAAATCACATCAAATGACAAACCTAGGAATGAGTTGTTCTTTTTAGAGGTGAAATGTGAAAGAGTTCCTAGGTTCTGTGGGTACGGTGGTTTTCTTGGGCATGGCCAACGCGATTGTAAGTTGCCGACGGACCTCCAAGAGATGAGGTACACGGCAACAATGCACGCCTCCCCATTCAAAAAGAGTAATAGTAAGGAAGGATATGTCGCTCCGGTTGCGGTAGTGCTAGGCGGCTCCTTAGCTTTGGGAAGGAAGTGTTCCAAGGGGACACAGCTAGTCTGACTGGACAGGAGAAAGAGAGGATCTAAGAGGAGGTCCTTGCGAACCAACTGGTGCAAGCGGCTATTGCGGTAGTCAGCGCAATCAAAGTATCAGATGGGGGCTCTAACTCTCTGTTGCAAGTGGCGCCCTCTGTCCTGATGCAGGCAGGAGACGAGGTAGAAGCTGGGGGACAGGCCAAGTGTGACGCCCGGATAATCAAGCTACAGTAAACCTTTGCTAATGATGCCACGTCACCTTGATTACTGATGCTAATCTTGCGTTAGTTCGAAACCGATTCTAATTCAAATTCAAAATCAGGCAAACATCAAAAGTTTTCAAATATTAAAAACCAAAATGTCCGGGTTGTGTCAGTTATTGCACAGATGACTATGATGAATAATCCACATTTTTATATAATGTATAAATGCACTAAAATGATCTAAACGGTAGCAAAAACATTTTTTTAAATGCCTTTGGTATTTTATAAAACACAAAACTAATTTATTTTGGGTTAAAACCTTTTGTGGCTGAGGGTTATTTTGAAACGTTATTTTAGGAGTTGTTGTCATATTTTACTAAGTAAAATAATGTGGGTCTAAAATTTAAAACAGAAAAGGTAAAATAAATAAGAAAAACAAAACAAAACAAATGAACCCCCCTCCCCATGGGCCTCGGCCCCTCCCATCCAATCGGCCTACTTGGCCCAACCGGCCCCCTCCTTGGCCTATACCTGGTCAACCCCGACCGAAACCCTAACCCACTCGCCCC
>NC_041393.1:339692143-339692819 GCF_002162155.2 Triticum dicoccoides
ATCCGATCTGGATCGGGATCGATCCCGCGCTCCCGACGCCTCCCATCGCCACACCCACCGTGCCTCCATCCTCCTCCGCGACGCCACCTCGCCGGCCCAGCACCTCCCGGCCTCCTCCTCCCTCTCTCGGTTGGATCTGGACCGGGGCAAACCCCCCGACCCCGTCGCCCGTCGCCGCGATGACCTCGCCCTTCTCCCTCGCGCGCCCGTTGCCACCTAGACACGCTGGCGATCAGAGCTCCCTCGCCGGACTGCTTCCCCTTCCCCACCGGACTGCTCCTCTCCGCCGCTCGTCCCCGTCGACCTCCCCGACCTCCACCGAGCACGTTGCCCCGTCCCTACTCCGCCCCGTGAGCTTCCCCCTCTCCTCCCCTGTCTTCGACAGCGCGCACTCGCGCCCACGCCCCTCTGACCAAGCCCGGCCATGGACGGTCCCCGCTCCCCCTTGCTGCTGCACGCCCGCCGCCGCCGAACCTCGTCACCGGCCTTGTTTTCGGCCACCTCCAGCACCAACCACTAGCCCAACTCGATGCGCGCCAACGCGTTCGTCCTTCTGATGCTCGTGGGTGACCAAGTGGTCACCGGAACGCAACTCCGGCGAGCCGCTGCCGTGGTTCCCCTCCCCGCACGCCCACACGCCCTCCCCTGGATGCATCGTGGGCACGAACCCGCTGGC
>NC_041393.1:339692878-339698253 GCF_002162155.2 Triticum dicoccoides
AAAAAAAAGAAAAGGAAAAGTTTAATTAAATTAAAAATATAAATAAATAAATAAGTAAATAGATAGATAAACTTAAATATTAATTAATTAATTAACTAAATAATTAACTTAATTAATTCTTTTTAAAGTAACTAATGAAGATTAATTAACCTAATTAACTGATTAACTTAATTAACTAAAATAGTCAATGACATGCGGGACCCACACGTCAGCTTGACCCAGTCAACACCTCTGTTGACTGCTGACGTCATGCTGACATCAGCAAGCACTATTCTGGATAATGTTGAATTACAATATTTAAATTAATCCTAAAAATGATTCAAAAACTTTAAAAATTAATATAAAATAAATCGTAGCTCAGATGGAAAAACTTTCTACATGAAAGTTGCTCAGAACGACGAGACGAATCCGGATACGCGGTCCGTTCGTCCACCACACACCCCTAACCTATCGAACCCGCAACTTTCCCCCTTCGGCTCCTCTGCCCGAAAACACGAAACACCGGGAATACTTTCCCGGGGGTTTTCCCCCCTTCACCGGTATCACCTACTACCGCGTTAGGGCACACCGAACACCGTGTATTGCCTTGAAATATTTTGTGGTGCTTTGTTTGCTCTGTATTAATTATTTCTTCCCCCTCTTCTCTCCGGTAGACTACGAGACCGACGCTGCTGCTGACCAGTTCGACTACGGAGTTGACGACCCCTCCCTCTTGCCAGAGCAACCAGGCAAGCCCCCCCTTTGATCACCAGATATCGCCTACTCTTCTCTATACTGCTTGCATTAGAGTAGTGTAGCATGTTACTGCTTTCCGTTAATCCTATTCTGATGCATAGCCTGTCATTGCTGCTACAGTCATTGATACCTTACCCGCAATCCTAAATGCTTAGTATAGGATGCTAGTGTTCCATCAGTGGCCCTACACTCTTGTCCGTCTGCCATGCTATACTACTGGGCTGTGATCACTTCGGGAGGTGATCACGGGCATATACTATATACTTTACACAGTTACATTACCTGTGATACTGTTTGGAGATGGGGGCTGAAGGGGTAGGTGGCTCCATCCAGGTAGTGGTGGGCCTGAGTTCCCGACGGCCCCCGACTGCTACTTTGTGGCGGAGCGACAGGGCAGGTTGAGACCACCTAGGAGACAGGTGGGCCTGGCCTTGTTCGGCATTCGCGGATACTTAACACGCTTAACGAGATCTTGGTATTTGATCTGAGTCTGGCTACTAGCCTATACGCACTAACCATCTACGCGGGAGTAGTTATGGGTATCCCGGCGTCGTGGTATCAGCCGAAGCTCTTCAGACGTCAGCGACGGAGCGGCGCGCGCCGGATTGGAGCGTAAGCCTACTCTTGTATTAAGGGGGCTAGTTCTGCTTCCGGCCGCCCTCGCAACGTGCAGGTGTGCTATGGGCGATGGGCCCAGACCCCTGTGCGCTTAGGTTTAGACCGGCGTGCTGGCCTCTCTGTTTTGCCTAGGTGGGGCTGCGACGTGTTGATCTTCCGAGGCCGGGCATGACCCAGGAAAGTGTGTCCGGCCAAATGGGATCGAGCGTGTTGGGCTATGTGGTGCACCCCTGCAGGGAAGTTAATCTATTCGAATAGCCGTGATCTTCGGTAACAGGACGACTTGGAGTTGTACCTTGACCTTATGACAACTAGAACCGGATACTTAATAAAACACACCCTTCCAAGTTCCACAGACAACCCGGTGATCGCTTTTCTACAGGGCGACGAGGAGAGGATCGCCGGGTAGGATTATGCTATGCGATGCTTCTTGGAGTTGCTACTTGGAGTTGCTACTTGGAGATGCTACTTGGAGGACTTCAATCTACTCTCTTCTACATGCTGCAAGACGGAGGCTGCCAGAAGCGTAGTCTTCGACAGGATTAGCTATCCCCCTTTTATTCTGGCATTCTGCAGTTCAGTCCACCGATATGGCCCTTTACACATATCCCCATGCATATGTAGTGTAGCTCCTTGCTTGCGAGTACTTTGGATGAGTACTCACGGTTGCTTTTCTCCCTCTTTTCCCCCTTTCCCTTCTACCTGGTTGTCGCAACCAGATGCTGGAGCCCTGGAGCCAGACGCCACCGTCGACGATCACTACTACCCCGGAGGTGCCTACTACTACGTGCAGCCCGCTGACGACGACCAGGAGTAGTTTAGGAGGATCCCAGGCAGGAGGCCTGCGCCTCTTTCGATCTGTATCCCAGTTTGTGCTAGCCTTCTTAAGGCAAACTTGTTTAACTTATGTCTGTACTCAGATATTGTTGCTTCCGCTGACTCGTCTATGATCGAGCACTTGTATTCGAGCCCTCGAGGCCCCTGGCTTGTATTATGATGCTTGTATGACTTATTTATGTTTTTAGAGTTGTGTTGTGATATCTTTCCGTGAGTCCCTGATCTTGATCGTACATGTTTGCGTGCATGATTAGTGTACGATTGAATCGGGGGCGTCACAAGTTGGTATCAGAGCCGACTGCCTGTAGGAATCCCCTTTTCCAACTCCTTGGCCGAAGTCGAGTCTAGTCGTTGAAAAACTTTTACTAACATGGCTGTGTGGCCCATGGGCCCACGTCGCCATCGGGAGGTATTAGGATCTTTTATTCCTCGACCTTTACTCTGGGATTCTGAACCCTCTTCTATTCGGGTTAAACGATTTTTACTAAAAACTAACTTTAGGTTCTCGAAAATACTTTCTCCCGGAGAGCCCCTTCAGTCCAGATGGTCACCGACTGCATCAGAAGATTTCGGAGATACTCTTTGATATTCTCTCGAGACTTTGTGCCCATCACTTTTGCTATTCCCGACCACCGATAAATCCTTATGGATAACTACTTACACTTGCCATTCTTACGATCATTCCCCATTGTTCTTGTTATTACAAGATACCCGAAGTTTTCCCTATTGTTCCGAGAATACTACGTGCCTACTGCCTAGCAGTTCTTTGCCACATGAATACCCCTTCAAATAAATCCCCGCACTTGTCAAGTATCCGCTCCTCCCCAGTTGTTCATGAGTTTCACAAAAGTCTTCAAAATACTATTCGATCTTCCGAAAATCCTCTGGAGCCTTTGGCTCTTGAAATTCTTGCTTGCTCGCATTATGGTTAATCCCATAAGTCTCGTAGTCTTAATGACATTCCTTGTCATTATCATTTTGAGTCTGCTGACTCAATATATTTGCGAATGCATGCAATCATCATTGATCCTTATAAATTACTTCTCCGGCTAAGCTGCCATTCTTTTAACTGGAATTGGTTCTCGACCAATCCAATTGTCATTGATTGTACCGTAAGGTTATTCAACTTATCCATCCCTACTCAGAGCATTGCTTCTGATCCCTTGATTTGGAAATCATAATTCCTTTGCATTTGACAATTGAGTTAGTCAGTTGTTTCTATAATCTGATCTCCTTGCAATCTTCTTCCTCTAGTTGAGTACCGATGCTCACGTCAGATCCCTTGTGGACCACCAGATCCTTTGTTGGATTTTATCTGACAACGCCCTTCATATTCAATAACCTTGTGAGCCTTCCCTTGGATACATAATGCCTTTGGTAAATTGTATCATCTACCTTCTCAACCTTGCTCTGCTTTCGAGCTTGTGATATTTACTCTCAAAACTTGTGGTATATGTTTCTAAGAAGCCCCATTGGGTTGAACCTATACCTTCCTTAAAAACCGTATGAACCGGAAGGTTTTGACAAGTCAACCCTTCTAGTGTTTAGCAGATAATTTTCTACCATACAACTTCTTTGAGAATGAGAAGTGAATGATAGGGTATGCATTGGAGAAGTGGGAGTCGACCTCGAACCTTGTGCTCATGCCCATGGACGCGATATATATCCTATCATGAAAGCTTCTTGTAACAATAACTATTTCCTTGATAACTAACCTATGGTATCTGTGAATTGATCCCTTGCAACCGTGGTTCCGACCATGATTGTTCTTCTTTGATCTCATTTCTCGGACAAGTTAAAACAATTGTCTCCTATGGATCAATACACCAGTCCAACCCTTACTTTGATCTTGTGTCGAGTATTACCCCCCTGGTATCTCGAGATTATCATGGAACTGCATAACTTCTTATGAGTTCTTCATCAAGTACTACCTTCCCACTGATTCCAATTTTTCACGGGCTCTGAGTTATTAAACACTCAAAGACACCGATAACTGAACCGAGTCCGCTCTACGGTTCAACAACTCTTCGGTAAGCTTCTATAAGTACAAGTTTGTACCTGATCACACCATTCCTAGCCTGTTTGGCTATATCATTGTCGTGACGATTCTAACGGTGCTACCTGGTCCTTATTCTCGGAGCACCAATTTTCGACGATGAACTAACCTTACGTCGATTTTTCCTCGTCATACCCTTTCACCTTAAACAACAAGCTTGAGTTCGAGTTTGTGTCGTAACTGTGGTTCCAATAACCTCTTGCTTCATCATTCCTTTGACTTGATGTCGTCGCTGATTGACTACATCTGCATGAAATCTCTCGACAATTGTGTCGTGATCATCATCAACCTTATGAGCTCTTCCAGGAATTCAATTGAATTCATGATGGGTAATACCATCCTTGCCCCTCGATGATTCCTGTTCTCATCGACCACTTTATTGCCTTCCGTTCAACACAACTTGTTCGCGTTTTGTGTAAACCTTGAGATCACTGCTACCCAGCAGTTGATGTTCCTTACCTCGGAAGTATTACCATCACTTTTTGTCAAGAATGTGGTGAGAATTTCACCACCTCTTAATAATTCTAGATATCTTAATACTTCTTGCCATCTTCGTTCATTCCTTGGTCCCCGTATTGTTTTCAACCGGAATACCGACAATGGAGCTATGACGTGTGAATTCAAAACTTCTAGCAACCCTATTGCTTTGAAGTGAATGGGCGATAGTTCATTCTAAGTCCTTCGCTAATTGAATCACCATTCTAACATTGGTCGTGCAACCCAACCCGTACTTCGGGCGCACCCTTCAACCAATGTTTAATTGTGTATGTTTTCCTCGAGCATACTTCCTTATATCATTTGATCTGACAAATGTTATCTCCTTGTTCACGTAATGGTGGAAATCCATCTTTTGGGAATCTCGGTGAATTGCCGTTGAGTTCACCAGACACCTCCTTGTCCTCTCCTTGGTTTAATGGTGAACTATTGCTTCAGAAACCCGCTCCCATAGTTCATTTCTCGAGAATCTTGCAATGTCATTTCGTCAATTTGTGTTGCACCTTTTCCTCTCGGACCCCCTGAGTCTGAGGTATCATGACACCAGTTGGATATGAATCTCGGTCAGTTATGATGGTTGGGACAACTCTCCAAGGGTCATGATGTTGATCCTTTGATGACCCGGTAACATGAT
>NC_041393.1:339698266-339700122 GCF_002162155.2 Triticum dicoccoides
GGAGGACCTATCATTATAATTTCTTTTGCAAGATAACCATTCTTCCTAGAGGAAATTGTAAGACTTATCCTACAAGTTGTTCCTAATGGATCTTTCCTATATCCAAAGTCTGGCCCTTGATTGAAACAAACACCATGTCAATGCTATCTCGAAGCATGTCTGTGGTACTCCAATTTTCAACAAGAACATTTGAAGCCCAATGCTAAATGTTTCTTGCTCAATTATCCAAACACCGATGTATGGGTAATGTCATGAAAATTCTCTCCCCTACCTAAAGAGTTTTCTACATTATATCCTGTCATGGATATCATGCTCTGCTTATCCTTGGGAAGGATATACCCCTGAAATATGTGTTTAAACACATTTTCCTTTCCATTGTTCTGTTTAACCTGATGATCACATTTTCCTTTCCATTGGTTTGTTTGACCTTTCTTGTGATCTATATAACCTAAGCAGTAATAATTTACTTCTTATGTAAACACCTCGGTGTACAACTCTGCCAGTGAGACCCTGTTACTTTTGTTGATGACATTTTGGTAACCACCGATGGACGAGAACTTTGCCTAATGGTCCGCCTCGTTCAACGAGCAGGAAAACGGTTCTCTTCGTCCCTCGCCCTTGGTATCGATGTTGTTGCCGACATATCTGACAGGCTACCCTTTGACATGCCTTACTATCATGACCGTGCAAAATGTCGGCCCCCTTCCTACTTTCAACCACATGGTGGGCCCATAACCCACAGTTCCATAGGATCGAAACCTGACTCTCCTGCACCCCCTCTTCCCAAGGTTGTTCCTCGCGTGCGGCCTCGTATGTAATTCACGGGCCACCGTCCCAAGTGATCTATTTTGGTAGCAGACGCAATACTCAATCTCATTGCTCTGGACCCCTTCCGCATGTTGTTTCAGACATCGAACAATGGCCTATCCGTTTGAAACTTCTCATGGTACCTTCTTACTTTACTCTCGATATTTTCTTAAGTTCAATTCGAGAGTTACTTCCTACCCCATTCCCTGAGTTATGTACCAGATAGTCAATCTAGTAAGGCACGCCCTTCCCGAGTCTTCCCCCCATATCCTTTTCGTAAGTACGATGAAGATCCCGAAGAAAGGATGGCGACTTCATCATTTTGACCTGAAGCAGAAGTATGAAGGCATCAATATATTGGATTGACCTCTTCGAGAAGAGCAAGCCAGGATGAGAAGACCCGCTATATTCGTTACCAAACCTTCCCCCCCTTACTCCCCTCTTAAATCTCGGGACGAGATTTCTTCTAGTGGAGGAGAATTGTGACGCCCGGATAATCAAGC
The DNA here is from genome assembly GCF_002162155.2 of Triticum dicoccoides. NCBI lineage: Eukaryota > Viridiplantae > Streptophyta > Magnoliopsida > Poales > Poaceae > Triticum > Triticum dicoccoides. The sequence goes on from NC_041393.1 coordinate 339,699,577, forward strand.
TACAGTAAACCTTTGCTAATGATGCCACGTCACCTTGATTACTGATGCTAATCTTGCGTTAGTTCGAAACGGATTCTAATTCAAATTCAAAATCAGGCAAACATCAAAAGTTTTCAAATATTAAAAACCAAAATGTCCGGGTTGTGTCAGTTATTGCACAGATGACTATGATGAATAATCCACATTTTTATATAATGTATAAATGCACTAAAATGATCTAAACGGTAGCAAAAACATTTTTTTAAATGCCTTTGGTATTTTATAAAACACAAAACTAATTTATTTTGGGTTAAAACCTTTTGTGGCTGAGGGTTATTTTGAAACGTTATTTTAGGAGTTGTTGTCATATTTTACTAAGTAAAATAATGTGGGTCTAAAATTTAAAACAGAAAAGGTAAAATAAATAAGAAAAACAAAACAAAACAAATGAACCCCCCTCCCCATGGGCCTCGGCCCCTCCCATCCAATCGGCCTACTTGGCCCAACCGGCCCCCTCCTTGGCCTATACCTGGTCAACCCCGACCGAAACCCTAACCCACTCGCCCC
>NC_041393.1:339702173-339739388 GCF_002162155.2 Triticum dicoccoides
CCCCAGAACGGTTTCAAAAAAAAAGGAAAAGTTTAATTAAATTAAAAATATAAATAAATAAATAAGTAAATAGATAGATAAACTTAAATATTAATTAATTAATTAACTAAATAATTAACTTAATTAATTCTTTTTAAAGTAACTAATGAAGATTAATTAACCTAATTAACTGATTAACTTAATTAACTAAAATAGTCAATGACATGCGGGACCCACACGTCAGCTTGACCCAGTCAACACCTATGTTGACTGCTGACGTCATGCTGACATCAGCAAGCACTATTCTGGATAATGTTGAATTAAAATATTTAAATTAATCCTAAAAATGATTCAAAAACTTTAAAAATTAATATAAAATAAATCGTAGCTCAGATGGAAAAACTTTCTACATGAAAGTTGCTCAGAACGACGAGACGAATCCGGATACGCAGTCCGTTCGTCCGCCACACACCCCTAACCTATCGAACCCGCAACTTTCCCCCTCCGGCTCCTCTGCCCGAAAACACGAAACACCGGGAATACTTTCCCGGGGGTTTTCCCCCCTTCACCGGTATCACCTACTACCGCGTTAGGGCACACCGAACACCGTGTATTGCCTTGAAATATTTTGTGGTGCTTTGTTTGCTCTGTATTCATTATTTCTTCCCCCTCTTCTCTCCGGTAGACTACGAGACCGACGCTGCTGCTGACCAGTTCGACTACGGAGTTGACGACCCCTCCCTCTTGCCAGAGCAACCAGGCAAGCCCCCCCTTTGATCACCAGATATCGCCTACTCTTCTCTATACTGCTTGCATTAGAGTAGTGTAGCATGTTACTGCTTTCCGTTAATCCTATTCTGATGCATAGCCTGTCATTGCTGCTACAGTCATTGATACCTTACCCGCAATCCTAAATGCTTAGTATAGGATGCTAGTGTTCCATTAGTGGCCCTACACTCTTGTCCGTCTGCCATGCTATACTACTGGGCTGTGATCACTTCGGGAGGTGATCACGGGCATATACTATATACTTTACACAGTTACATTACCTGTGATACTGTTTGGAGATGGGGGCTGAAGGGGCAGGTGGCTCCATCCAGGTAGTGGTGGGCCTGAGTTCCCGACGGCCCCCGACTGTTACTTTGTGGCGGAGCGACAGGGCAGGTTGAGACCACCTAGGAGACAGGTGGGCCTGGCCTTGTTCGGCATTCGCGGATACTTAACACGCTTAACGAGATCTTGGTATTTGATCTGAGTCTGGCTACTGGCCTATACGCACTAACCATCTACGCGGGAGTAGTTATGGGTATCCCAGCGTCGTGGTATCAGCCGAAGCACTTCAGACGTCAGCGACGGAGCGGCGCGCGCCGGATTGGAGCGTAAGCCTGCTCTTGTATTAAGGGGGCTAGTTCTGCTTCCGGCCGCCCTCGCAACGTGCAGGTGTGCTATGGGCGATGGGCCCAGACCCCTGTGCGCTTAGGTTTAGACCGGCGTGCTGGCCTCTCTGTTTTGCCTAGGTGGGGCTGTGACGTGTTGATCTTCCGAGGCCGGGCATGACCCAGGAAAGTGTGTCCGGCCAAATGGGATCGAGCGTGTTGGGCTATGTGGTGCACCCCTGCAGGGAAGTTAATCTATTCGAATAGCCGTGATCTTCGGTAACAGGACGACTTGGAGTTGTACCTTGACCTTATGACAACTAGAACCGGATACTTAATAAAACACACCCTTCCAAGTTCCACAGACAACCCGGTGATCGCTTTTCTACAGGGCGACGAGGAGAGGATCGCCGGGTAGGATTATGCTATGCGATGCTTCTTGGAGTTGCTACTTGGAGTTGCTACTTGGAGATGCTACTTGGAGGACTTCAATCTACTCTCTTCTACATGCTGCAAGACGGAGGCTGCCAGAAGCGTAGTCTTCGACATGATTAGCTATCCCCCTTTTATTCTGGCATTCTGCAGTTCAGTCCACCGATATGGCCCTTTACACATATCCCCATGCATATGTAGTGTAGCTCCTTGCTTGCGAGTACTTTGGATGAGTACTCACGGTTGCTTTTCTCCCTCTTTTCCCCCTTTCCCTTCTACCTGGTTGTCGCAACCAGATGCTGGAGCCCTGGAGCCAGACGCCACCGTCGACGACGACTACTACCCCGGAGGTGCCTACTACTACGTGCAGCCCGCTGACGATGACCAGGAGTAGTTTAGGAGGATCCCAGGCAGGAGGCCGGCGCCTCTTTCGATCTGTATCCCAGTTTGTGCTAGCCTTCTTAAGGCAAACTTGTTTAACTTATGTCTGTACTCAGATATTGTTGCTTCCGCTGACTCGTCTATGATCGAGCACTTGTATTCGAGCCCTCGAGGCCCCTGGCTTGTATTATGATGCTTGTATGACTTATTTATGTTTTTAGAGTTGTGTTGTGATATCTTTCCGTGAGTCCCTGATCTTGATCGTACATGTTTGCGTGCCTGATTAGTGTACGATTGAATCGGGGGCGTCACACCAAGATGTCCCAAGTCCAAGCAAGTGTGCAGACTGAAACCGACAATATGGGTGATGGCACCCTGCCCAAACCATGTTAGAAAGCTGCAGAGGAGCAGCACGCTGGTAACGCGGATGAGGAAGACCTGCTCTTCCCACTGGGGTTCGGGCCAGTGGCCCATTACGCAATTGCAGCGACCATTGCCCCTACTCGAACACTGGCGCCGGCCATTCCTGAAACTGCTACTGCTAGGAACAGAGGTCTGAAAGTTAACAAGATGATATTAGAAGGTGCAGATCAGGTGCTGACTATTCTGGGAAAGAGGGGTGATAGAGAGAATGAAAATAAAGAACCAGCAGAGGCAGAGAAGGACGAGGATAGCCAGGATCAGAAGAAAAAGATCAAAAGCACTGCTGAAGAAGAGGATAGGAAGGATCTGGGCGATGCGGGCAGATTGGAAGCAACCGGAACAGGGGCTCCCGATAAACTGGTGGGTGCTAATGATGGCGCCCTCCAGGAGCCATGACGATCCTTAGCTGGAACTATCAGGGTCTAGGGCAGCCTCGCACAGTTCAAGAGCTTGTGTGCCTAGTGCATACGTATATGCCCAAGCTCGTCTTCCTCATTGAGACACGGCAAAGCAATAAGTATGTCAGCAACCTCAAGTGGAGGCTAGGCCTCCGTCACTGTATCATGCAATCCAACATCGAAAAAGGTGTCCGCATTGCTCTCTTTTATGATGAGAATGTCGAAAGAAAGAAAACTGTCGTAGGGGCGAGATACATCGATGTCTTAATTTGCCTAAATCCGAATGGGCTCCAATGGTGTGGTACCTTTGTCTATGGTGAACCAAAAGCACATGAGTGACACCTGATGTGGACTTTGTTGAGAAGAATCAAGTACACTAGTAAGCTTCCATGGTTGATGATGGGAGACTTCAACGAAAACTATGTGGCAGTCAGAACATTATTCAGCATCAAAAAGATTGGAAAGATATATGGAAAATTTTCGCAATGTGCTCTCCGATCGCAACCTTTTCGATCTGGGTTTCAAAGGGCCGAGGTGGACGTATAACAACAAACAGAAGGGCGCCGACAATGTACGTGCTAGACTGGACAGGAATGTGGCTTCCCCGGAGTGGTCTAACTACTTCAAAAACGCCTCACTAGAGCGGATATGTTCGTCAAGATCGGACCACTTGCCAATCGTTCTTCGAGTGGGGAGTAGAACCGAATGGAGACCGGTGGATGAGATGAAGAAGAGTCTTTTTAGATATGAACAAATGTGGGAGAGGAACGAGTCGCTACAGCCAATCATAGTTACGACATGGAACATGGATGGGCTGGCGGACGACCTACAGAAAATATGCGCGAACCTTCAGCAGATGCAAAAGAAACTATGGAGCTGGGCAGAACGGGACTTTGGATCGGTCATTAGAAAGACAGCGAAGATTCGGAAAAAGCTTAGCAGACTTTGGAACTCTCCTAACACGGCTGGGCGACAAAGAGAAGAGATAAAATTAACAGAGGAACTAGATGAGATGCTCCTGGGAGAGGAAATTATGTGGAGATAGAGATCGAGAGCTACTTATTTGAAAGAAGGCGATAGAAACACAAAATGGTTCCAGAGGAAGGCAACTTGGAGGAAAAAGGAAAACTCAATTTTGAAGTTGAAAGATGAAAATGGTGACTGGGTGGAAAACATGAGCAGTATACACGAAATGGCAAATAATTTTTTCAGAAACATGTATGAGAAAGAGGAAGGAGTGGATCCTACAGAAGTGTTGGAGCTTGTGCCCGAGCAGGTCAGTGAGGACATGAACGAGATGCTTATAAAACGCTTCTCTGCTACAGAGGTCAGTGATGCGTTATTCCAAATTGGCCCTTTAAAAGCACCCGGACCCTGGTTTCCCGGCTCGCTTTTTTCAAAGAAATTGGGGGGAGTTAAAGGATGAGGTTGTGCTCGGTGTTCTGGACTTTTTCGAAAAGGGTGCTCTTTCGGATGGAATTAACGACATGGTGATCGTACTAATCCCAAAAGGAAAGGACCCTCAATCTTTAAAGGATTACCGTCTGATAAGCTTATGTCATGTCATCTATAAGGTCATCTCGAAATGTCTTGTCAACCGGCTGCGTCCCATTTTGGATGAAATCATTTCCGAGACCCAGAGTGTGTTTATCCCTAGAAGAATGATAATGGATAAGGCCATCATTGCGTTTGAATGCTTTCACAAGATCCAACACTGTCGGAATGCGAGAGACAACTACTGCGCATACAAGCTAGACCTTGCCAAGGCTTATGACAGAGTGGACTGGAGCTTCTTGGAAGGAGTTTTGCGAAAATCGGGATTCTGCAAAAAGTGGACTGATTGGGTGATGCAATGTGTTCGGTCCTTAGTGAGATGTATTGGGGAGCTTCTAGAACCGTTCTAGCCATCTAGGGGTTTGAGGCAAGGCAATCCACTGAGCCCATACCCATTTCTTTTTGTGGCGGATGGTCTAGTGCATCTGTTAAAGAAGGAAATGTAGAGAACAAGCTCACGCCAATAAAGATTGTGAGAAACAGCCCGGGTATTTCTAATCTCTTGTTTGCATATGACAGCATAATTTTCTTCAAGGCTATCCCGGAGCAAGCTGAAGCCATCAAGAGAGTCCTAACATCCTTCCAAAAATGTACTGGACAGCTACTAAGTGTGAGCAAATGCTCTCATCTTTTCAGTGAAGTGTGTACTGACCAAACAAGAGAGGAAATAAAGGCCATCTTGTGTGTGCAATCATAAACTTTTGAGAGCAAGTATTTGGGCCTGCCTACTCCGGAAGGAAGAATGAAGGAGGAATAGTTCCAACCAATCATGGATAGGTTTGGTAAAAGATGTAATGACTGGTCGGAGAAGTTTATGTCCTATGCTGCTAAGGAGGTCCACGTGAAGTCTGTGGTCCAGGCCCTCCCAACCTTCAACATGAGCGTCTTCATGCTCTCTAAAGGCTTCTGCGAGAAGTACGTGAAAATGATTAGGGATTTTTGGTGGGGCGATGAAGAAGGCCACAGGAAGGTACATTGGATGTCATGGGAACGAATGACAAAACCAAAAAGGGTAGGGGGCATTGTATTCAGAGATAGGCACTTATTTAACCAATTGCTCCTAGCCAAGCAAGAGTGGCGGCTGATCCAGAACCCAAATAGCCTATGTGCGAGAGTCCTTAAGTCCAAATATTACCCGCACGGTAACCTTCTGGACACAGTGTTTGTGACTGATGCATCCCCAGTTTGGAGAGCAATAGAGTTTGGCCTCGAGCTTCTGAAAAAGGGTCTAATATGGAGAGTGGGAGATGGCCAGAAGATCCAAATAAAACGCGACCAATGGATCCCACGACGAGAGGGACTCATGACAGCAACATTCATAAGGAGATCCCGGATCAGATGGGTTAACCAACTCATGCACACAGATAGAAAGGAGTGGAACGAAGAATTAATAAGGCAAATTTTCCACCCTTTTGATGCAGACGAGATTTGCAAAATCCATATCCCATCCTCGGACGTGGAGGACCGCATAGCATGGCATCATGAGAGAAACATCGTTTTTTTGGTCAGAAGCGCCTACAAACTTGCGGCGATGGGACTTCCACAACTAGCTCAAAACCCCTCTAGCTCGACCAGGGACCCAAATGATCAGAGCATATGGGACCTAATCTGGAAATCCAAGGTGCTGGGGAAAATATGAATCTTTGGATGGAGGGTAGCTACAAACACCCTAGCAACAGAAGAGAACAAATGGAAGAGAACCCTTGAGTTGGATGCTACCTGCAGTATTTGCGGACATGGGACAGAAAATGAACATCATGCGGTGATTATGTGTACCAAGAGCAGAGCTTTAAGAGCTGCTATGAGAGAGGTTTGGAGCTTACCTGCTGAAAACAAGTTCTGGTTCACAGGTGAAAACTGGCTGCAAGTAATGCTGGACACAGAAAGCGAGGAAACGCGCGCCAAGATCCTGATGTTACTCTGGCGATGCTGGCATGTCAGGGAGGACTGCGTGCGAAATAATGGCAGAGAGACAATCAGTAGTTTAGTGCAGTTTCTGAAAAATTATGAGGAAGAATTAAGAATGGCAGAGGCATCACGTGAGTCGACGAGTGGAAAGACTACAGAAAACTTCAGCCAGAACGGAACTCCGAATACCTCACATCTTCTCCATGCATTTGAATGTTCTGAAGAAAAGTGGATCCCGCCAGTACGAGGTACAGTTAAGATCAACACGGACGCAACCTATCTAGCAGAGTCAGGAGAAAGCGCGGCTGGTGCAGTTAGTCGAGACTTCCAAGGCTCAGTTCTCAAATCAGTCTGCAAGAAATTGCCACTGTGCCGAAGCGTTGAGGAGGCCGAAGCTCGAGCCATTCTGATAGGATTGTAATCCATGGCAAAAATATTTAATGGCCAAGTGACCATTGAGACGGATAATCAACTCATCGCAAATGAACTATTGGCTACAAGGCCCAGTTGTTCCCCTAACTACGGCCTAATAATGGACATCAAGAATTCCATGGCCGCCTTCTCTGCCTGCAGTGTTCAGTGCGTGAAGAGGAGCAGGAATACTTTGGCTCATGGACCGGTCGCGCTGACCAGGAGCTCGGGAGAGCAAGTTTTGATTGCGAACGTGCCGAGCAGCCTTCGACATCTTATGCTCTCTGAATGTACTGCTCCGTTTTGAGTAGGTTTCCTACTCTATTCTCAAAAAAAATGATTACCCAAAAAAATGATGTCGAACATGCGACAAAACAACTATGCACGAAAAGTTTGACTGCTAAACAATTAAACAAAGGAAGATTGCAACAACTACAACAACAGGTTATAAACCTGCTTACATGGCATTTTTGCGTATTCACAAAAGAGAGGCAGTCAAAAGAGAAAGTGAGCTCTTATGCAATAGTCAATCTCTCTATACATGCTCCTAGGTAAGATGAGTTAAGCAAAATGGAAAGAAAGTGGAAAAATATTCACTAATCGTAAGAGCCATATGAGTGAATAATATTGCTAGATCTTGATGTCACGTCAGTGTTATACAGCCAGCGGCCGGCTCCAGGTGCTGACAATATTATTAATAATTGCTCTTAAGAAGCTAAGCCTTTCATAAGAGCAACTCCAATAGGGCGACCCATTTTGTCCATCTGCGTTCGTTTGGGTCGGCACGAACAAAAGTGAAGGCCCGACGCGCGAACCTAAATTCAAATCTCGTCCAATGGCGTCCGCGCTGATCCATTTCCAGCCCAAAATTGCGCCCAAAATGCGTCGACGCGGACGCGAAGCGGACGCATCGCGCGTCTCCTCGGCGTCCCCACCTATAGGCCACCCAACTACCGCCCCTTGTCTTATTTATGACGACCACCAACAGCGGGCCCACTAGTCAGCCGGTGGAAGCATCCTTTTTTTAACCAAGCGTGCGACAGGGGTCGGCCTCATCCACTTCCGTCCACATCTGGCCCCCCACCACTCCCTTTGCTTCCTCGTCGGCGACAGCAAACCCTAGCAAGCGATGAGCCTCTTCGGCAACAGCAGCGGCAAGGGCAAGGGCACCCCCGGCGCCTCGTCCTCCTGTGCTCCTCCTCCCTCTCCTCCTCCTGCGCTAGCGCGTTTCCGCCCATGTCGCCAACACCTACACATCCGGGTGCACCAAGCATGGCATTGGGAGTCCATGCAGCCGCTGCCCTACCCCGATGTCACGCAGCCCCACCACTCGCACCTGGATATGCACCGGATCCCGGTGTTGGCGGTTCCACGAACCCAGTGGGCGCATGACGTGGAGGTGCGCAGGTGCCCCACGCAGCTCATGCCGAAGCAGCGGCAGTTGCCCGAGTACGCCGCTGACTCTTCCAACTAGGAGGCTTGGTTTGCCCTCGAACACGAGGAGCAACGGCGTGTAGGCGTCAACGCCGTCCCGCCGCCGTTTCCACCGCCGCCCCCGCGGGTAGAGCCAAAGGAGATGGAGGCAGAGGCGGAGTACCAAGCCGCCCTCGAGGAGGCCCTACAGCACGCGCTGGAGGTTAGCCGTCTCGAGGAGGACGCGCATTGGGATGGGCTGGAGTAAGCCCTTGCTTGTCGGCTGCGGGGGACTCCGTCCACACCCCGCTCTTCGTCCCGCCTCCGCCACCACCCGTCGAGCCCAAGTCGGAGCCAGAGCCGACGCGGAAGCGCTCCCCGCCTCCACCCAATTGGCCGGAGGAGGCCTACACATGCACGGGCCAGTACGGCGAGTGGGTGAGCGCGTGTCCTATCCACTTTGCCGCGACGCCGGCGCAGGAGGCGGCCCACCTTGAGCGCTGGAAGGCGCACTGGCTCCACCAGGAGCAGGCCGACGGCGAGCGGCAGATGCGCTACGAGGCAATGATGCAATGCGACGTGGAGGCACTCCGGCTTGAGGAGAAGGAGGAGGAGGAACACGAAGGCGAGCCACAATGTCGCCGCCCCAGCAGACGCACGAGGAGGCTGCCTTGGCAGCATACCAGGCAGCGTTCGGATGGGCTGGCCCTGCTCCCGTCTTCATTGACCTCACCGGCGGCGATGGCGATGGAGACGTCGACGTCAAGGGCAAGGCAACGCCGACAACGTCTAGGGCAGCGTGTGGGGCGGCGTAGACTTTTTTAATGTTTTAATTAATGTTTAATTAGGTTTAAGTGGACTTTGGCCGGCAGTTGACCGGCCACTAATGTTTAATTATGTTTATTTTCTGCGAGCTGTTTTTCTTTCACGCCGGCACATTTGGGTCTGCCTTCCGTTGGGCAGTCAAGCCGACCCATTTAAGAATGCGGACGTGCATGTCCGTCTGGCCGTCTCAAACAAATGAAAAGCGGACAAAGCGCGCGTCCATTTGGGTCGCGCCATTGGAGTTTCTCTAATTGCATCGAAATAGGCATGACACTTCCACCGCGGGCGGTCCAACCATGCATATGTAAAGAGTTAGGCACGAACCTACCTGGTGTACCCATAGCTTAGAGAATCTCTAGCCGTTCGGCCCCCCAGGGCGTCGAAAAAGAGCGGACTGGGGGCGAACCGGCGCTAGATTGGCCCCTGGAGTTCGGTTCGCCCCAGCCACGCCCCCAGGTGCCGCCCCCAAGGTGCCAGACACGCGCCCCATGTTCAAACTTGATCATTCCCGCTCCAAAAAAAGCCACAATCCGGCGATCATCGCAATAGTTTGGCGATTCAGTGCCACAGTTCGACGATCAAGTGAAAGGATAGGCAGTAGTTCGACGCACAAAAAAAGGAAGGACGCGAAAGGAATGCATCAAACGTCGAGCTCGACCTCCGGTGTCATCGTCGGCGTGCGCGGGCTGGGAGGAGTTGGCGTTGCTTCTAGACTGGTTGGCGCGGCTTCTGTGCTGCTGGGTGTCGCGGAGACATCGTTAGTCGGGCTGGGCGTCGGTGTTGGCATCGGCGTTGGCGTCACCGGTATCTGGTTCAGGATGAGGCCTTGCTCCGCCAAGAACCATGCCTTGAGCTTCTTGTCGCCGCTCTGGAGCATGTAAGCGCCGCCCATCAACAAAGCCAGGTCGTTGTTCCTATTCTTCGCGGTGACGTTGGACCGGAGCAAGTCGAGTTTGACGGCAATGTTCGTCATCAAAGTAGCCCACCTCGCCTTAGTTTTCTCTTTTCGTTGGGCGGCCCTAGTCTTGGCGTTGTCGAGCCAGTGCTCGATGGACTCTTGCATGCGTGCGGCAGCCGGCTCGGCGTGTTTCGCCTTCTTGGCCCCTTTGTTGCCGTCCGTACGCCCGTCTGCCGCTCCCGGTGTCGGCGCGTCCGGCTTGTACGTCTCCTTGGCCTTAGCGAGGGTGCGTCGGATATCCGCCCACTTCTCGCACTTGTGGATCTGTTTGAAGACGTGGAGGTACTTGAACTCCTGGTCGGTGTTGTTGTCGCGGTACATGGCGAACATGCGCAGCAGCTGCGCTGAAGAGCAGGCCTCAGTCCGCGCGGAGCGCAAATGGGCGCGCACGGTAAGAGGAACAGGGAGAGGGTGGCATGCTGTACCTGATCCTCGACGCTGATCCCCGTCTGCCGCGACCTCCTCGACGATCCCATGTCATTTGTTGCATGCCGTTTGGATGAGCCCCCAATGGTTCGCCATCGCCTTCGACCCCCGCTGCATGTGAACGCCTTTGAAGTAGGGGTCGACGAGCTTGCACTCATCGAACTCGGCCTTGATGCGGTACCAATACATGTCGAAGCTCTGGTTTGTGCCGGTGGTCGGGTCGAGGCAGACGACCTTCCACGCTTTGGCGAGGCACTCATCTTCCTTGGTCGCCCACTTGATGCGCGGCTCGCCAGTCTTGGCCGACACTTTCTTCTTCTTCTTCTTCTTCTTGCCTTTCCTCGTCAGCGTTGGGCTCCTCCTCTTCCTCTCCTCCTCCCTCCTCCTCTGGCTCTTCCTCGCCGTAGTCGAGCTCGACATCCATGTCACCGAGATCAATCGAGTCGTCTTGGGTAGTGAACCCGAGGGTAGAGGTGGCGGCAGCCGAGCCGGCTGCGATGATGTCTTCCATGTCGGGCTACGTCGCATCGGCGTCGCCAAGATGCGATGAGGAGGAGTCTTGCGAGTAGAAGTCGCGGCGGAGAGGTGGCGTCGGTGAAGCTGCGTAGTCCGGCGGCGAGTACATGTACGGAGGGTACTGCACACCGGCGAACACGGGCGAGGGCGTACGCTGGACCGGGCGCCCATGGGGAAAGGTGATGTTGGGGTTGAAACCACCGTGGACGTCGCCATCGGCATAGCCCGGCGATGGCGTGCTCCATGGGTGTGGCGACGACGAGAGCCCGGACGGAGAGCCGACGCTTTGTTGGCACTAGGACCCATGCAGGCCGTGCCCACCGGGCTGATTCATCATCGTCGCGCGAGCCGCCTCGGCTTGTTCGGCCGCCGCGTGCTCCACCTGCTCCATCGCAGCCGCCGCTCTCTCCCTGGCCTTCTTGGCCCTATTGCGCCTATCGGCGGTGACGGTCTCCTAGCGCTGCACATCCGCCTTCCAGTCGGCGTTGGTCATGCCCGGAGGCTTGGACGGCGGCGCCCTCGGCTTCCTTTGCTTCGGCTGGGCGACGACGGCGGCTGTGGAATCCGTCGTGACGCGGGGCATCATGTACTTTTTTGGCGGCATGGCGGGTGGCTTGGAAGGGAAGAGGCGGAGTTTGGCGGGAGGAATGAAGAATGAGAAGGAAGTCGAGGGGGAAGCGGGAGGAAACGACGGGAAAAGGGCCTCCTCTCGCCGACAGAGCGGCCCCACGTCACTTTTCGCTTCTGCCGGCGCCACCAGACGACACCCGCGTCGTTTGGGTTTGGGGCGGGATCGCCGGGTCTGAATTTGGCCCAAACCGCCGCTAAACGAGGTCCTAAGAGCGTGACAGTCACCGACACTAAAAAATCGCCTGGAGGGCCTATTGGGGACGCGGTTGGAGATGTTGTTAGCAGCGTGCCGCGTACGGGGGCACGGACCTGCTGCGGGAGCAGTGAACCGAATCACCTGTGACGCTGCGCTCCATCCCCATCCCTTTCTCTCTCCTACTTTTTCTTCCCACCCATCTCTTTCCATCGATCGCTGTCACACTCTCTCTCTTGCGCAGAGCAGAGGCAGCATGAGGAGAGAGACACGACGTGACAGGGCCAGACCTACGCACCCGCGGGGACTGCCCCTGGGCCAACGAACTGCAAGGAGCACAGGGGCAGAACCGTCCGCTCGCCCTGGGTGGGGCCGAGGACGACGACGTCCTTTGCGTGGGGACCAACCACCACTCGCCCGGCCCGTCTCGTGCCCAGCGCCGCAGTCTCTCGCGATTTATCTCGTGTGGACTGTTTCGTGTCGGCAAGGCCAGAGGGCGTGGAGACTGGGAAGCGTGTCGTGGAGAGGGAGGCGCGATATGTCGGGGAGTGAGTTGCTGCGTGGGGTGTTGCGAAAGGAGGGGTCTTTTAAAAGCCTGGAGCTGTACGCTTCTTTGTTGTCGCTGCAGGGAGAGGGAAGCTGTGGTTGAGAGAGCATGGTATGGTATCCAGCTGCTAGTATAGGTTTTTTTTTGAGAATTGCTGCTAGTATAGGTACATGGTGTCGAAAGTTTCTGGCCTCCGTTGGCATCATCTGGACACCTCTCCCTCTCTAGCCGTTGGAGTGGCCGGCCCAGCCCACACATCATGTTGTATACAGTTTTGTTTTCTTTTGTCGGAAGCATTTTTAGTACTAGTATAAAAGCTTTGTGTATATTTATTCCCTTTTCCAAAATAAGCCGCCTTCAATGCTTTGTTGTTCTTTAACCATATTTTACTCCTTTAGTTCAGAGTTAAAAGCATTGGGGTCCTGAATTTGTCCGAGATGTAATGATTTGGTCATACAACTTGCAAAATGACTCTACCCAGTCCCAGAACTTGCACCCAATGTGCAACTTTGGTCCTGGACCAATCATAGAGCGACAACTAGACTCGTCGGGCCCGAGCTCGTCAGCACACACGTTTTTGCAAATACCCCCTGCCTTCTCCTTCCCCGTGCTGCACGTCTCGGCTGAAACTGAATCGGGTTCGACGGCGCCGGTTCCGGCGTCTTCTCCTACGACGCCGACGAGGGCGGCCCCGGCATGCACAACCCCGGCCGCCTATTCACCCTACCACCCATCCCCAGGCCCGGCGCCGGCGGCGGTGGCGGTGGCTTCGCCTCCTCCACTAGCCTCTCCCTCGGCCTGGTATGCTATATTCTACACTACCACCCGACCGTTCATGCGTGTTTGCTAGCCTTAATTAATTGGCCAGTTTCTCTTCTTTGTCGTGTTTAATTGCCTTGGATTTTAATCGGTTTAATTGGCAGACGAACATGGAGGGCGGAGGTCAGCTGGGCGGCGCTTTCATGGGGAGCACGGAGAGCGGCGGCGACGGCGACTCGCTGGGCCGCGCGCGGGAGGACGAGAACGACAGCCACTCCAGCAGCGACAACCTGGACGGCGCCTCCGCCGATGAGCTCGACCCGGACAATAGCAACCCGCGCAAGAAGAAGAAGCGCTACCACCGCTAGACGCCGCAGCAAATCCAAGAGCTCGGGGCGTAAGCAATTGTTACAATTCTCTCAGGTTCTTGGTCTACTTTCTATCTAGCCCTAAATTACAGCTTGCTTGACTGATTCATTTTTGGCAGCGTGTTCAAGGAGTGCCCTCACCCCGACGAGAAACAGCGCATGGAGCTCAGCCGGCGGCTCAACCTAGAGAGCCGCCAGGTCAAGTTCTGGTTCCAGAATCGCCGCACCCAGATGAAGGTCGGACTGTCAACCAGAACAATCTTCTATCTATTTTGGTGCGACGTGTCGGTTGATGTGACAAGCTAGGCCAAGAAGAATCAATTTCCTTCTTCTTTTTGGTAATCATGTCTGGGTGGGCTGGTTGCAGACGAAGATCAAGCGGCACGAGAACGCGCTGCTACGGCAGAAGAACGACAACCTGCGGATGGAGAACATGACGATCCGGGAGGCGATGCGGAGACCCACTTGCGGCAATTGCAGCGGCGCAGCCGTGCTCGGGGAGGTGTCACCGGAGGAGCAGCACCTGCGCATCGAGAACTCACGCCTCAAGGACGAGCTGGACCGTGTTTGCGCGCTCGCTGGCAAGTTCCTCAGTCTCCCCGTCTCCGCCATCTCCTCACCGCTGAGCCTGCTGTCCTCCCTCTGCTCCAGCCTCGACCTCGCCATCGGCGACAACAACGGCTTCATGGGAATGGGATGCAATCTATCCCTGACCTGATGGGTGGCGGCTCGGCGGCCATGCGTCTGCCCGCTGGCATCATGGGCGGCGGCCTCGACAATGGCCTCGGCGGCGAAGGCGTCGCCATCGACCGTGGCGCGCTGCTTGAGCTCGGGCTGGCGGCCATGGAGGAGCTGGTGAAGGTGACACATGTGGACGACCCGTTGTGGCAGCCCAGCCAGGATATTGGGCTGGAGACGCTCAACTTTGATGGGTACCGGCGCGCGTACGCCCGCGTGCTTGGCCCCAACCCCGCCGGCTACGTCTTGGAGGCTGTTGGGGAACGCCGTAATTTCAAAAAAATCCTAAGATCACGCAAGATCTATCTAGGTGATGCATAGCAACGAGAGGGGAGAGTGTGTCCACGTACCCTCATAGACCGAAAGCGGAAGCGTTTAGTTAACGCGGTTGATGTAGTCGAACATCTTCGCGATCCAACCGATCCAAGCACCGAACGTATGGCACCTCCACGTTCAGCACATGTTCAGCTCAATGACGACACTCGTACTCTTTATCCTGTTGAGGCCGAGGGAGATCTTCGTCAGCACGACGGCGTGGCGACAGTGATGATGAAGTTACCGGCGCAGGGCTTCACCTAAGCACTACGACGATATGACCGAGGTGTGTAACTATGGAGGGGGGCACCGCACAGGGCTAAAAGATAAACTTGTGTGTCTTTGGGGTGCCCCCTGCCCCCGTATATAAAGGAGGGAGGGAGATAGGCCGGCCCCCTAGGGGAGCGCCATGTGTATGGAGTCCTACTAGGACTTGCAAGTCCTAGTAGGAATCCTTTCCCTTTTAGGAGTAGGAGAGAAGGAAGTAGAGAGGGAGTAGGAAAGGGCAAGGGGGGTGTCGCCCCCTTCCCCTAGTCCAATTCGGACCCATGGGGGGGCGCCACCTCCCTTTGGCATGCCTCCTCTATTTCTCGTATGGCCCAACAAGGCCCATTACTTCTCCCGGTGAATTCCCGTAACTCCCCGGTACTCCGAAAAATACCCGAATCACTTCGAACCTTTCTGATGTCCGAATATAGCCTTTCGATATATCAATCTTTACGTCTCGACCATTTCGAGACTCGTCGCCACGTTCGTGATCTCATCTGGGACTCCGAACAAACTTCGGTCATCAAAACACATAACTCATAATACAAATCATCATCGAACGCTAAGCGTGCGGACCCTACGGGTTCGAGAACTATCTAGACATGATCGAGACATATCTCCGATCAATAACCAATAACGGAACCTAGATGCTCATATTGGCTCCTACATATTCTACGAAGATCTTTATCGGTCAAACCGCAAAACAACATACGTTGTTCCCTCTGTCATTGGTATGTTACTTGCCCGAGATTCGCTTGTCGGTATCATCATACCTAGTTCAATCTCGTTACTGGCAAGTCTCTTTACTCATTCCGTAATACTTCATCCTGCAACTAACTCATTAGTCACAATGCTTGCAAGGCTTATAGTGATGTGTATTACCGAGAGGACCCAGAGATACCTCTCTGAAACACGGAGTGACAAATTCTAATCTCGATCTATGCCAACCCAACAAACACCTTCGGAGACACCTGTAGAGCACCTTTATAATGGCCCATTTACGTTGTGGCGTCTGGTAGCACACAAAGTGTTCCTCCGATATTCGGGAGTTGCATAATCTCATAGTCTAAGGAACATGTATAAGTCATGAAGAGAGCAGTAGCAATGAAACTGTAACGATCATAATGATAAGCTAATGGATGGGTCATGTCCATTACATCATTCTCATAATGATGTGATCCCATTCATCAAATTACAACACATGTCTATGGTTAGGAAACATAATCATCTTTGATTAACGAGCTAGTCAAGTAGAGGCATACTAGGGACACTATGTTTTGTCTATGTATTCACACATGTACTAAGTTTCTCGTTAATACAATTCTAGCATGAATAATAAACATTTATCATGAAATAACGAAATAAATAATAACTTTATTATTGCCTCTAGGGCATATTTCCTTCAGTCTCCCACTTGCACTAGAGTCAATAATCTAGTTCACATCGCCATGTGATTTAACACCAATAGTTCACATCTGTATGTGATTAACACCCATAGTTCACATCGCCATGTGACCAACACCCAAAGGTTTTACTATAATCAATAATCTAGTTCACATCGCTTTGTGATTAACACCCAATGAGTACTAAGGTGTGATCATGTTTTGCTCCTGAGAGAAGTTTAGTCAACGGGTCTGCTAAATTCAGAGCTGTGTGTATTTTGCAAATTTTCTATGTCTACAATGATCTGCATGGAGCTACTCTAGCCAATTGCTCCCACTTTCAATATGTATCCAGACTGAGACTTTAGAGTCATCTGGATCGGTGTAAAAGCTTTGCATCGACGTAACTCTTTACAACGAACTCTTTATCACCCCCATAACTGAGAAACATTTCCTTAGTCCACTTAGACAACTAAGGATAACTTTGACTGCTATACAGTGATCCACTCCTGGATCAGTATCGTTCCCCATTGCCAAATTCATAGCAAGGCACACAAATGGTCTGGTACATAACATGGCATACTTTATAGAACCTATGACTGAGGCATAGGGAATGACTTTTATTCTCTTTCTATTTTCTGCCGTGGTCAGGCTTTGAGTCTTACTCAACTTTACACCTTGTAATACAGGCAAGAACTCCTTCTTTGACTGAACCGTTTTGAACTCTTTCAAAAACTTGTCAAGGTATATACTCATTGAAAAAACTTATCAAGTGTCTTAATCTATCTCTACAGATCTTGATGCCCAATATGTAAGCAACTTCACCGAGGTCTCTCATTGGAAAACTTTTATTCAAATATCCCTTTATGCTATCCAGAAATTCTATATCATTTCCAATCAATAATATGTCATCCACATATAATATTAGAAATGCTACAGAGCTCCCACTCACTTTCTTGTAAATACAGGCTTCTCCAAAAGTCTGTATTTGTGACGCCCTTATTCAATCGTACACTAATCATACACGTAAATGTGTACGATCAAGATCAGGGACCCACGAGAAGATATCACAACACAACTCTAGACACAAATTAAAATAATACAAGCTTTATATAAAAAGCCAGGGGCCTCGAGGGCTCGAATACACAACAGTCAGCGGAAGCAACAATATCTGAGTACAAACATAAGTTAAATATGTTTGCCTTAAGAAGGCTAGCACAAAAGTAACAACGATCGAAAAGGCAAGGCCTCCTGCCTGGGAGCCTCCTAACTACTCCTGGTCATCGGCGTCTGTGACGTGGTAGTAGGCACCCTCGGGGTAGTAATAGTCATCGGCGGTGGCAGCGGTCTCAGGGGCTCCGTCATCTGGTTGCATCAAACGGATATGGGGGAAAAGAAAGCAAAGCAAACGTGGGTACTCATCCGAAGTACTCAGCAAGCAAGGATCTACACTACATATGCAACATTATCAAAGGAAGGCTGTATATGTGGACTGGGCTGCAGAAATGCTAGAATAGAGGGGAGAGCCTAGTCCCATCAAAGACTAGCATCTTCAGCATCTTCAGTGGTCTTGCAACCAGAAGAGTTCATAGCATAAAGTAAAGTAGTAGTAGTGTCATCAAACTCGCCCAGAGATCCTTCCTCGACTCCCTACGAGAAAGCAATCCCAGAGCCATACTATCCATTTCTCATCTCAGGTATCCAGTTCTAGTTGTATCGATCAGGATACAACTCCAAGTGTCCGTTATCGTAGGACAGGCTATCGATAGATGTTTTATTCCCTGCAGGGGTGCACCAACTTTCCCACCACGCTCGATTAACTCCGGCCGTACACACTTTTCTGGGTCATGCCTGGCCTCTGCCAAATGATACGCCGCAACCCGACCTAGGACTAATAAAGAGGAAAGCACGCCAGACTAAACCTATGCCCCAGGGGTCTTGGGCCATTGCCCCGGGAACTCCTGCATGTTGTGTGGGCGGCCGGTGAGCAGACCTAGCCCCCCTTATACAAGGCGAGGTGTTCTAGTCCAACCCGGCGCGTGCCACTCAGTCGCTGACGTCTATTAAGCTTCGGCTGGTGCATACGACGCAGAATGCCAATACTATGCCCACGTGATGGTTAGTGCTATCAGGCCAGAGGCCCCTCGGATCAAATATCCAGATCATAGTGGATTAGGAGCGCGCGGTAACGAGCAGAGACTCACGATCGATGTGACCCCATCGCTCCATCTCGAGAACTTGCGGCAAGGGCTAAGAATGCCCGGCCACGCCACGTAGTTATCATGCGGGCACCTTCCAGGTCAACCCGACTCCACATCACTCGCAATTAAGCTCGTGCGGGTAGCCCTTAGGGCCGACCCATCTTTAGTATCATGGTTCAGTGTAAAATCATAGTAAACATAGTAACCGTGTGTCTAACACCAAGGGGAACCCTGACGAATCACCCCCAATGGAAATCCACCTGATGTTATCATCAAGGTTAACGAAGGAGGAATCACCCTCGAGGTCCACTGTTGTGGAGTTGCACGACAGTGTCGTTATCGGGAGTGAAGAAGGAGGAATCACCCTCGATGACCATAACTGATGAACTAACCTACAAGGTTAACATCAGAAGTGCTGATGAGGTATCACCCTCGGCACTCGATAGTAACCCAGTAGTGTCGAGTAACTAAGGGGAAAGTGATGTGCGGTGTGGGGGCCTGGTCTTCAATCCCGTTGATCGTGTCTTCTGATAATCCAGCGGGGCAGTCGGGATAAAGTGGGGTCTCTGATGGGTCTCTACCCAGCCTATACTAAGCAGTTTAGGATAAACAGGTAGGTAACAATAGCAGATTACAAGATCAGGCTATGCATCAGAATAGGTAAAGCAGTAGCAGCAGCAATTTCTAATGCAACCATAAGAGAGAAGAGAATAGGCAATATCGGAATGTTCAAAGGGGGTGCTTGCCTGGAAGCTCTGCGGCAAGGGTCTGGTCGTCAGGGACGTAGTCGATCACAGGGGCATCATCGGTCTCGGGGTCTACCAGAAAGAAGTAACGAAGGGGAACATAATAAATAACAGAGCAAATAGATGTATCACTAAGCATGACATGACGATATGTAGAACCGGGGTCGACCTAACGTAGTACTACACATTGCAGACGGAGGGGAAAAAACATCTGAGGATGAATTCCTGGCGTTAGGTGGATTCCGTACAGGTGAAAGAGAGGGGACGGTTCCATGTTCAGCATGCTAGGGGCATGTGACAGGTAAACGGATGGCGTTTTCGGATTCATTGGATTCGTCTGAGCAACTTTCATGTACAAAGTTTTTCAATCCGAGCTACGATTTAAATTCTATGAATTTTCAAAGATTATAGCAATATTCTGAAATTATTTAAATTAACAAAAAAGGAATTGTGACGTCAGCTTGATGTAAGCATGACGTCAGCAAGTCAACAGACACGCTGATTATTCAATGTCGACCAGTGGGTCTAGTGGGTCCCATTGGTCAGTGACTGGACTAGTTAGCAGTGGTTAATTGAACTAAACTAAGTTAATTAGCTAGTAGGCCCCACATGTCACCGATTAGTTAGATTAAATTAATTGTATTAACTAATTTATTAGAATTAGAGGCGGGGCCCACAAGTTGGTGACTAGGGGCTACCCAGTCAGAGTTGACCTTGGTCAACTGGTCAAAGGGCAACCGGGGGCCACCCATATGCGACCCATGGGGGGCCAGGCTGGCCACGTTGATGTGGCACTGGAGAGAGGTCCGGCGAGCCTCCCCCACGGCGGATCTACGCTAGCGGGATTCGCCCCCCGGCGTCCATCTGACGCGCGGGAGGGCGCGTTCAACTGGGGGCGACGAGCCGCACCTAGGGGTGGCCGCGGCAGCAGCTGAGGCGGCGCCGGCGTCGAGCAGAGGAAGCGGCGGATGTGGTGAGGGAGCGCGGGGCAGGCGAGTACGTGCATGAGGGAGGCTGGTGCGCTGGCCGCGGCCTGGAGTGGTGGGCGCGTGCGAGCCGCCGGCAGGAGCAGCGGCAGAAGCAGCGGGAGGCACCGGGCGGCCAGAGCGACGCGCGGGCGGCGCGCTGCACCAGTACGGCCGGCGCGCCGGCACGGGGCAGAGGCACCAGTGAGCGGGGGCGCGGTTGAGGAGAGCAAGGCACGTGCGGGTGTGTTCGGGTCGCGGACAGGGCGCGATAATTAGGACGACGGGGAGCACCGCGGTCACGGACGGAGACGACCGCGGACAAGCGCGGGCGGGTGCGACGGTGGTGGCTGCTATGGGATGGAAAAAAGGGGGCTCGGGAGCGACTCGAGGAGGCCGCAAAGTAGAGGAGCGCGTGCGTGGAAGGACAACGATGCCGACGAGCTGCGGAGCGGTCTGACTCATCCTGGTACTCGAGAAGGATGAGGACGAGGGCGCCGGTCCTCCTGGACGCCTTGGCACAGCTCGGGGAGGAGGGTGGCCATGGCGATTCCAGAGCCATGGCGATCGCGGTGCTCGGCTCCGATCCAAAACGAGAGAGAGGCGAGCGAGGGAGAAAAGGGGAGGGAAAGTTGGTGGAGGTAGGTGGGGAAGAATTCGAGGAGCCGGAGGGCCGCTCTTATTCTCTCGGCGGTGGCTGTAGCATCGCGGTGTCGCGCTGTGACCAGCGGAGGCGCGGTCGTCCACAGGGACGATGACATGGAGGGAAAAGTAGGTGGAGAAGGCCTACTGGGCTACCTGGGCCGGCTTGGGCCTGCAACAGGTAAGTGGCCTCTGGCCTTTTCTCTTGTTAAGTTTTTCTGTTTCTTTTATTTATAAACAGAGATAGAAAAGGATTTTTGTGGGCCACCAGACATTTTAGAAAAATATGGAACTAAGCCACAAAAGTCTCTAGCAATATTTGGCACTGCCACAATTAATTTGTAGGCAAAGTGAAATCAGATGGATTTTTCATAAATGGGATAGCATTTAAAAAGGCTGAATTGGTACTCATTTAATTGATACAGATCATCTTTACATAAGGGTGATGTTGTTTTCCTTAACATCCATTTATTTTGGAATTTATTCTAAATGGTGAACATTTTAGTTCTCATGTTTGAGAAAAGTTGAATTTCATCACAATTTGAAATTGAATTCAACTGGAATTTGAAAGAGGTATTAGACGATGATGATCAAACACTTGTTTAGCAAAAAGATTAACTTAACCCCAAGGGTTACTGTAGCATCATTATTCAGGGGTGTTACAACTCTCCTCCTCTAAAAGAAATTATCGTCCCGAGAATTAAGAGGTAGAAGGGAAAAGATCGGGGTATTCAGCACGGAGGTTATGCTCACGTTCCCAAGTGGGTTCATCTTTAGTATGATTCTACCATTGCACTTTGAGGAATTTGGTAACCTTCTGGCGGGTTCAGTGTTCAGCTTCTTCAAGAATGCGGATCGGATGCTCTTTGTAAGTGAGATCATCTTGCACTTCAATAAATTCTGGATCCACTTCACGTTCCGAATCCTTGAAGCATCGACAAAGTTGTGACACGTGGAAGACGTCATGGACGTGAGAGAACTGAGGTGGCAACTCCAGTTGATAAGCCACCAGTCCACGATGGGCGAGAATGTGGAAGGGACCAATGTAGCACGGAGCTAGCTTGCCCTTGACTCCGAACCGATGAGTACCTCTCAAAGGAGTGACACGCAGATAAGCTTGATCACCAGGTTGATAAGTTGAACCCCAATGTTTCCGGTCATAGTTGCTCTTCTGGCGGGACTGGGCCGCCTTGAGATTATCCCGGACAATGCGAACCTGCTCTTCAGCTTGTTGAATAATGTCCGGACCAATGAGTGTCCGTTCCCCAGTTTATGACCAATTCAGAGGGGTTAGTCACTTATGTCCATAAAGCACTTCGAACGGTGCCATTTTCAAGCTGGCTTGATAGTTATTGTTATAAGAGAACTCCGCATAAGGGAGAGATTCTTCCCACTTATTGCCAAAAGAAATAACACAAGCCCGAAGCATGTCTTCAAGAATTTGATTGACTCGCTCGACTTGGCCTTGGGATTGGGGATGATAAGCAGTGCTCCAGGTAATATGATTTCCCATTGCCTCTTGGAAACTATCCCAGAACTTTGAAGTGAATATACTGCCACGGTCTAAACTGATCTCCTTCGAAATGCCATGGAGTGACACAATTAGATATACAAGTGTGCTAATTGACTAGCAGCGATTATCTCCTTGACTGGCAGAAAGTGGGAAACTTACAAGAATTGGTATGACGACAAAGATAGCATCATTACCTTTCTGAGACTTGGGAAGGCCAGTGACGAAGTCCATTTGAATCTTATCCCACTTCCATTCAGGAATCGGAAGCGGTTGTAGAAGTCCATCCGGTTTCTGATGTTCTGCTTTGATGCGACGACAAATGTCACATTCTTTGATATATCGAGTAATGTCTTGCTTCATTTTAGACCACCAGTACTTCTGACGGATGTCTAGATACATCTTGGTACTTCCGGATGAATAGACAGAGGGGTGTCATGCGCTTCTTTCATCACCTTCTCTGTCATAAGATCGAACCGGGGACTACAATATGATCTCTGAAGCATAAGGTCCCATCTTCAGCAAGCGAGAAATCTCTGGATTCCTCTAAGTCAAGATTCTTTTTCATCAGATCAAAATGAGCATCTTTGGCTTGAGCCGACTTATTGCTTTCAGACGAGTTGGTTCCAAGACAAGGTTATTCAGAGAACCTTGTGGAACTAGTTGAAGGTTTAGCTTGCAAAGTTCTTCATAAAGGCGGGGTTGAGCTCTATGAACCATGTGATTATTGTAATAAGACTTGCGGCTCAAGGCATCGGCCATTACATTAGCCTTGCCAGGTGTATAAGATATACCATAGTTGTAGTCAGCAATAGCTTCCATCCATCGCTATTGACGGAGGTTCAGATTTGGCTGAGTAAACAAATACTTCAGACTTTGATGATCTGTGAAGATCTTGCAAGGATTATCGAGAAGGTACTGTCTCCATAACTTCAATGCATAGATAACCGCAACAAGCTCAAGGTCATGAACTTGGTAGTTCTCTTCATGAGGACGCACTTGATGGGAGGCATAAGCAATCACTCTATGCTCTTGCATTAGGACACAGCCTAATCCTTGTCGTGAAGCATCGCAATAGATGACAAAGTCCTTGCGAGAATCAGGGGGAGCAAGCACTGGGGCAAAAGTCAGCTTGTCCTTGAGTGCCTGGAAACTTTCCTGACATTTGTCTGTCCAATCGAACTTAACGCCCTTGTGAAGCAGATTAGTCAGAGGCTTGGCGATCTTGGAGAAGTTCTCGACGAAATGGCCGCAATAGCTGGCAAGTCCAAGAAAGCTTCTGACTTGCTTGACAGTCTTTGGAGGGGTCCAGTCAAGAATAGCCTGAACTCGCTCTGGGTTGACGGCAATACCATCCTTGGAGATTACATGACCAAGGTAGGTGACTTCGGGTAGCCAGAATTCACACTTGGAATACTTGGCATAAAGCTGATGCTCTCGAAGCTTGTCTAGAACAAGACGAAGATGTTCAACATGTTCTTCTTTATTCTTGCAATAAACAAGGATATCATCCGGATAAACCACGATGAACTTGTCAAGGTATTCCATGAATATATAGTTCACCAGACGAGAGAATGTAGCTGGAGCATTGGTCAAGCCGAAAGACATAACGGTGTACTCGTAAGAACTATATCGAGTGACGAATGCGGTCTTGGGAATATCCTCTTCACGAACACGGATCTGGTGGTAACCCAACCTCAAGTCGAGTTTAGAGAATACCAAGGAACCAGCCAGTTGATCATACAGATCATTGATCCGAGGGAGGGGATACTTGTTCTGAATAGTTGCTTGGTTGATAGGACGATAGTCTTGGACCAAACGGTTTGTTCCGTCCTTCTTCTTCACAAAGAGAGAAGGTGCTCCCCAAGCAGAGCAACTTGGACGAATGAAACCACTGCGAAGAGATTTGTCGATTTCCTCCTTAAGGTCAAGGAGTTCATGAGGTGGCATCTTGAAGGGTCATTTGGTGATAGGAACAATGCCTGGTTCCAAATCGATGACAAACTCGACAGCCCGAGCAGGGGGTATTCCTGGAAGTTCTTCTGGAAAAATGTCTTGGAAGTCACGAATGACTGGAATCTTTTCAATTCCCTCAAGAGGTGCTGCGTTCAACGCATTCAAGGCATAAAGTCGTGCTTCAGCATTTTGAACAATCTGAGCATGGTAGCTTACTATCTCATTGGAAGGATGTAGGAGATGAACGACTTTGGTGCCGCAAACAATAGAGGTAGTATGTGCTTTCAACCATTCCATTCCCAGAATGAGGTCAATATTGGAAGACTCTAGAATAATGGGAGAAACATGGTGAGGGAGTCCCGGACTAGGGGGTGTCCGGATAGCCGAACTATCATCTTCGGCCGGACTCCTAGACTATGAAGATACAAGATTGAAGACTCCGTCCCGTGTCCGGATGGGACTTTCCTTGGCGTGGAAGGCAAGCTTGGCGATACGGATATGTAGATCTCCTACCATTGTAACCGACTCTGTGTAACCCTAACCCTCTTCGGTGCCTATATAAACCGGAGGGTTTTAGTCCGTAGGACGAACAACAATCATACTATAGGCTAGCTTCTAGGGTTTAGCCTCTCTGATCTCGTGGTAGATCTACTCTTGTACTACCCATATCATCAATATCAATCAAGCAGGAGTAGGGTTTTACCTCTATCGAGAGGGCCCGAACCTGGGTAAAAACATCGTGTCCCTTGTCTCCTGTTACCATCCGCCTATACGCACAGCTCGGTACCCCCTACCCGAGATCCACCGGTTTTGACACCAACATTGGTGCTTTCATTGAGAGTTCCTCTGTGTCGTCATCTTTAGGCCCGATGGCTCCCCCGATCATCAACAACAATGCGGTCCAGGGTGAGACCTTTCTCCCCGGACAGATCTTCATATTCGGCGGCTTTGCACTGCGGGCCAATTCGCTTGACCATCTGGAGCAGATTGAAAGTTGCGCCCCTGGCCATCAGGTCAGATTTGGAAGTTTAAACTACACGGCTAACGCCCGCGGAGATTTGATCTTCGACGGGTTCGAGCCACAGCCAAGCGCGCCGCACTGTCACGATGGGCATGATCTAGATCTGCCACCGAACAGTGCCCTGGAGGCCGCACCAGAGTCCGCTCCGACCTTTAGCTCGGAGCTGACTGCGCCGACTGAGGACGGGTGGCTAGACACCACCTCGGGGGCTGCAATCTCTGCGGCGATTGAGCTGAACACTAACCCTGTCCTTTGCAAAGCCTGTGACTCTAAGGTGCTGGACTCCTCTCCAGAGTCCGAACCTGCCGCGCCCCCGCCAATCGAATCCGATTGGGCGCCGATCATGGAGTTCACTGCTGCGGACATCTTTCAGCACTCGCCCTTTGGCGACATCCTAAATTCACTAAAGTCTCTCTCTCTATCAGGAGAGTCCTGGCTGGACTATGGTCGGGAAGGTTGGGATGCGGACGACGAAGAAATTCGACGCCCACCCACCACCCACTTCGTAGCCACTGTCGAAAGTTTAAACGACGTGCTCGACTTCGATTCCGAAGACATCGACGGTATGGACGATGATGTAGAAGACAAACATGAACCAGCACCTATAAGGCACTGGACAGCCACCTCATCTCACGATGTATACATGATGGACACACCTAAAGGAAGCAACGACAAGGAACAATGGGACGTCACGAGGGATCATTCCCTCGAAAGGCAGTCAAAACGGCGACGTAAGCGCCGCTCAAAGTCCCGCCTCGACAAAGACAACAGCCATACAGACCCAGCCATAGAGCAGGGCGAACCGGTGGACGATGAACATGCTATCGAGCAACCGTCCGAACAGGACAATATGGATAAACAATCCGTCCCTGGTGAAGATAACAGTCCAGGCGATCTAATGCCGGACAAGTTGCCGGAGCAGAAGAACCTCCACAAAAGGCTCGTCGCCACTGCACATAGCCTGAAAAAGCAGAAGCGGAAGCTCAGAATAGTGGAAGATGCGCTCAGAATCAGATGGAGCAAAGTACTCAACACCACAGACAAATACAGCGACAGTCACCGAACAAAGAGCTACCCGAAGCGAAAACTACTGCCAGAATTTGATGAGGAGGCCGTAGAGCCACCGCAATCAAAGAACAAGGAGATCACCCAGTCGGATAGACGACCCCATGGCAAACATAGAGCGGCAAACGGCGCCGCACATAAGCCGGCACACGATCCGCACACAGATTCACATCAAAAAGATGGCCCAATTAGATCTATCTACGGGCCAAGAAAGCAAGCTCTAGTAAGCAATGCAACACGTCAAGTATCTGAATATTATGGTACACCTAAATATAGGGGTGCCACACATCCCCTATGTTTCACCGATGAGGTTCTAGATTATGAATTTCCAGCGGGATTCAAGCCCGTAAACATAGAGGCATACGACGGAACAACAGACCCTGGAGTCTGGATTGAGGATTACATCCTCCACATACACATGGCTAGAGGAGATGACCTCCACGCCATAAAATACTTACCCCTCAAGCTCAAAGGGCCAGCCCGGCATTGGCTCAAAAGCCTCCCCGAAAACACCATTGGAAGTTGGGAAGAGCTTGAGGATGCCTTTCGGGCAAATTTTCAAGGGACCTATGTCCGACCTCCGGATGCAGACAATTTAAGTCACATAACTCAACAACCCGGAGAGTCAGCCCGAAAATTCTGGAATAGATTCCTCACTAAAAAGAACCAAATAGTCGACTGTCCGGACACCGAAGCCTTAGCAGCTTTCAAACACAACGTCCGAGACAAATGGCTCGCCAGACACTGCGGCCAAGAAAAGCTAAGAACAATGG
Source organism: Triticum dicoccoides (assembly GCF_002162155.2). Lineage (NCBI taxonomy): Eukaryota > Viridiplantae > Streptophyta > Magnoliopsida > Poales > Poaceae > Triticum > Triticum dicoccoides. The sequence goes on from NC_041393.1 coordinate 339,729,252, forward strand.
CCGCATTAACAAGCCTCATGACCCGCTTTTGCGCAGGAGAGGACAGCTGGCTGGCAAGATGCAGTACCAGCGACCCAAGTACATCCGAAGTCAGGGATGGAAACGGGAAACCGCGACGCAGCAAAGAACAGCGCCGGACCAAGGGCAACATCCCGAAGAGCACGGCAGTCAATGCCGGATTCAAAAGCTCACAGCAGAATCATAAAAAACTGCCCCCTAAGGATAACAGGGACGAGCTATCTAACTTAAAAAAAATCTTGGACAAGGTATGCCAAATCCACAGTACCCCCGGGAAGCCTGCAAATCATACCTACAGTGATTGTTGGGTCTTCAAGCAGTCCGGCAAACTCAATGCCGAACACAAGGGGCTCGACACACAAAGCGAAGACGATGACGTACCCCACAAGCAGAGCACCGGAAAACAAAAGAATTTCCCACAAGAAGTCAAAACAGTAAACTCACTTTACGTGACAAAAGGGAAAAACAGGACGGCGCCCATAGAGATACGCGCCATACGGCCTATCTCAGAGGAGTCCCGCCACTGGTTGTCAAAACCAATCTCCTTCGACCATCAGGATTACTCTAGAAGTATCCGGAATGCGGGATGGACTGCCTTGATATTAGATCCGATAATCGACGGACTCCAATTTTCACAAGTCCTAATGGACGGCGGCAGTGATCTAAACCTGCTATATCAGGACACAATCCGCAAAATGGGGATAGACCCAACCAAAATTCGCCATAGCAACACTTCCTTTCAAGGGGTAATGCCAGGCCGATATGCCCATTGTACGGGCTCTCTATTGCTAGAAGTTGTGTTCGGCTCACCCGACAACTTCCGCCGCGAAAAGTTAACCTTCCACCTCGCCCCATTTACAAGTAGCTATCAAGCACTACTAGGGCGCGAAGCTTTCGCCCGCTTTAACGCAATATCGCATTATGCACCCCTCACACTTAAAATGCCCGGTCCACGAGGCATCATCTCCTTAAAGGGAAATATCGAGTGTTCCTCGAGTGTGGAAGATTGTGTGACTGCCTCAACAGCCACACACTAAACCGGCTTCACTAAATCCAAGCACCTAAACAGGTCGTTCAGACCCCGGACACGGTTAGACAAGTCCGGCGTAAACATACAGGGGCTCACCAGCCGCACACCCCCGCACAAGGGGCTCCGCGCATATACAACAAGAGACAATAAAGCTCAATTTTATTCATTTTTTGAAATGTACTTTGTTTATTTAATATAACGTACATTTTCGCATGATCTTTTTTAACTAAGTTCCTCCCTTTTATAGATGAACACCGTGCGACACCCGTCCAGGATACGGCACAACAGAGACACAGGCGCAGACATGCAGCAGGGACTTGTTGCAAGGATTTCTTTTTAGATTAAGACCCTGCGTAAACCTTTTTTATTGTCTCTTGTTGATTCACATCCCCTAGTTTCTTACTATAACCGAGGAGGAGGCTGGCGTTTTGGCATAGGCCACATCAGAATTTTGCACGTACCTGGACACCAGGGGCTTATTACCAAGGGCGTTGTTCGGCCCGTTTTCATAAAGACCGAATACCTTAGGGAGTGTTCGGCGTCTCGAGTTAGGCCTTATATGCATCAGCTCCGAATCATGTCTTTGGTAAAATGTTGGGTTTGCCCGGCTCCTGTGTTTTGCTGCCTTATGTTCCGCTCTATCGGCTAACGCGGCACCAGGAGAACTACTGCGATTGTGCCCCGGTTCGTCCAGGCGAGCACCTCAGTGGAGAAAGCCAAAAACTGACTGTCATGATATAGCGTGAGACTGGTCAACCACTCGATGACCCGCCAGAATCTATAGGATTCCTCCGCATTGACGAAGGGTCGTTTCTCGGTGAGGCACATACGCGCCCCGAATTCGGGTGAGCGCAGTGCCCCTAGGGGCTATATAGTAGCCCCACTGTCAAACTCCTATGGCTAAGTGAAAGTGATAAAGCATTATAGTCCGGTTGCCTAGTTTGCTACGCTACCACCTCCTTTATAGGACCAAGACGTTGGATCAAGTGTGAAAATGCGCCTTTTGCAAACACCCCCGCATTATATGCGTGGGGGCTGAAGCCGAAGACTGCCATCTTTCAGGTTATATACACATATACATTAACGGCCGCACAAGAGGTATTTTAATTCTTGAAGGCACAAGTATAAACTGTTAGAAATATGCCCTAGAGGCAATAATAAATTAGTTATTATTATTATATTTCCTTGTTCATGATAATCGTTTATTATCCATGCTATAATTGTATTGATAGGAAACTCAGATACATGTGTTGGTACATAAACAAACACCATCTCCCTAGTAAGCCTCTAGTTGACTAGGTCGTTGATCAACAGATGGTTACTGTTTCCTGACCATGGACATTGGATGTCGTTAATAACGGGATCACATCATTAGAAGAATGATGTGATGGACAAGACCCAATCCTAAGCCTAGCACAAAGATCGTAGTTCGTATGCTAAAGCTTTTCTAATGTCAAGTATCTTTTCCTTAGACCATGAGATTGTGCAACTCCCGGATATCGTAGGAATTCTTTGGGTGTACCAAACGTCACAACGTAACTGGGTGGCTATAAAGGTGCACTACAGGTATCTCCGAAAGTGTCTGTTGGGTTGGCACGAATCGAGACTGGGATTTGTCACTCCGGTTAACGGAGAGGTATCTCTGGGCCCACTCGGTAGGACATCATCATAATGTGCACAATGTGACCAAGGGGTTGATCACGGGATGATGTGTTACGGAACGAGTAAAGAGACGTGCTGGTAACGAGATTGAACAAGGTATCGGGATACCGACGATCGAATCTCGGGCAAGTACAATACCGCTAGACAAAGGGAATTGTATACGGGATTGATTGAATCCTTGACATCATGGTTCATCCGATGAGATCATCGTGGAACATGTGGGAGCCAACACGGGTATCCAGATCCCGCTGTTGGTTATTGACCGGAGAATGTCTCGGTCATGTCTGCATGATTCCCGAACCCGTAGGGTCTACACACTTAAGGTTTGATGACGCTAGGGTTATAAAGGAAGTTTGTATGTGGTTACTGAATGTTGTTCGGAGTCCCGGATGAGATCCCGGACATCACGAGGAGTTCCGGAATGGTCCGGAGGTAAAGAATTATATATGGGAAGTCCTGTTTTGGTCACCGGAAAAGTTTTGTGTTATATCGGTAATGTACCGGGACCACTGGGAGAGTCCCGGGGGTCCACCAGGTGGGGCCACCATCCTCGGAGGGCTGCATGGGCCAAGTGTGGGAGGGGACCAGCCCCAGGTGGGCTGGTGCGCCCCCCCAAGAGGCCCATGCGCCAAGAGATAAGGGAAAGGGAGAGTCCTAAAGGGGGAAGGCACCTCCTAGGTGCCTTAGGGAGGATGGATTCCTCCCTGGCCGCACCCTTCCTTGGAGGAAGGGCCAAGGCTGTCCCCCCCCCCCTCTCCCTTGCCCCTATATATAGTGGAGGGGAGGGAGGGCAGCCGCACCTGAGTCCCTGGCGCCTCCCTCCCTCCTGTGACACCTCCTCCTCTCCCGCAAGTGCTTGGCGAAGCCCTGCAGGATTGCCACGCTCCTCCACCACCACCACGCCGTTGTGCTGCTGATGGATGGAGTCTTCCTCAACCTCTCCCTCTCTCCTTGCTGGATCAAGGCATGGGAGACGTCACCGGGCTGTACGTGTGTTGAACGCGGAGGTGCCGTCCGTTCGGCACTAGGATCTCCGGTGATTTGGATCATGATGAGTACGACTCCTTCAGCCCCGTTCTCTTGAACGCTTCCGCTAGAGGTCTACAAGGGTATGTAGATGCACTCTCCTTCCCCTCGTTGCTGGTTTCTCACGTAGGAAAATTTTGAATTTTTGCTACGTTCCCCAACAGTGGCATCATGAGCTAGGTCTATTGCGTAGATTCTTTGCACGAGTAGAACACAAAGTAGTTGTGGGCGTTGATTTTGTTCAATATGCTTACCGTTACTAGTCCAATCTTGTTTCGACGGTATTGTGGGATGAAGCGGTCCGGACCGACCTTACACGTACTCTTACGTGAGACAGGTTCCACCGACTGACATGCACTTGGTGCATAAGGTGGCTAGCGGGTGCCAGTCTCTCCCACTTTACTCGGAACGGATTGGATGAAAAGGGTCCTTATGAAGGGTAAATAGCAATTGGCATATCACGTTGTGGTTTTGCGTAGGTAAGAAACGTTCTTGCTAGAAACCCATAGCAGCCACGTAAAACATGCAAACAACAATTAGAGGACGTCTAACTTGGTTTTGCAGGGTATGCTATGTGATGTGATATGGCCAAGAAGAATGTGATGAATGATATGTGATGTATGAGATTGATCATGTTCTTGTAATAGGAATCACGACTTGCATGTCGATGAGTATGACAACCGGCAGGAGCCATAGGAGTTGTCTTAATTTATTGTATGACCTGCGTGTCATTAAACAACGCCATGTAATTACTTTACTTTATTGCTAACCGGTAGCCATAGTAGTAGAAGTAATAGTTGGCAAGACAACTTCATGAAGACACGATGATGGAGATCATGATGATGGAGATCATGGTGTCATGCCGGTGACGATGATGATCATGGAGCCCCGAAGATGGAGATCAAAAGGAGCAAAATGATATTGGTCATATCATGTCACTATTTGATTGCATGTGATGTTTATCATGTTTATGCATCTTATTTGCTTAGAACAACAGTAGTAAATAAGATGATCCCTCATTAAAATTTCAAGAAAGTGTTCCCCCTAACTGTGCACCGTTGCGAAAGTTTGTCGTTTCGAAGCACCACGTGATGATCGGGTGTGATAGAGTCTTACGTTCACATACAACGGGTGTAAGCCAGATTTACACACGCGAAACACTTAGGTTGACTTGACGAGCCTAGCATGTACAGACATGGCCTCGGAACACAAGAGACCGAAAGGTCGAGCATGAGTCGTATAGTAGATACGATCAACATGAAGATGTTCACCGATGATGACTAGTCCGTCTCACGTGATGATCGGACACGGCCTAGTTGACTCGGATCATGTAATCACTTAGATGACTAGAGGGATGTCTATCTGAGTGGGAGTTCATGAGATGAACTTAATTATCCTGAACATAGTCAAAATATCTTTGCAAATTATGTCGTAAGCTCGCGCTTTAGTTCCACTGTTTAGATATGTTCCTAGAGAAAATATAGTTGAAAGATGACAGTAGAGATTATGCGGACACTAGAAAGCTTATGTCCTTAATGCACCGCTCAGTGTGCTGAACCCCAAACATCGTTTGTGGATGTTGCGAACATCGGACATACACGTTTTGATAACTACGTGATAGTTCAGCTAAACGGTTTAGAATTGAGGCACCAAAGACGTTTTTCGAAATGTCGCGGAACATATGAGATGTTTCGAGGGCTGAAATTGGGATTTCAGGCTCGTGCCCACGTCAAGAGGTATAAGACCTCCAACGATTTTCTTAGCCTGCAAACTAAGGGAGAAAAGCTCAATCGTTGAGCTTGTGCTCAGATTGTCTGAGTGCAAAAATCACTTGAATCGAGTGGGAGTTGATCTTCCAGATGAGATAGTGATGTTTCTCCAAAGTCATTGCCACCAAGCTGCTAGAGCTTCGTGATGAACTATAACATATCAGGGATAGATATGATGATCCTTGAGGTATTCGCGATGTTTGACACTGGGAAAGTAGAAATCAAGAAGGAGCATCAATTGTTGATGGTTGGTGAAACCACTAGTTTCAAGAAGGGCAAGCGCAAGAAGGGACACTTCATGAAACGGCAAATCAGTTGCTGCTCCAGTGAAGAAACCCAAGGTTGAACCCAAACCCGAGACTAAGTGCTTCTGTAATAAGGGGAACAGCCACTAGAGCAGAATTACCCTAGATACTTGGTAGATAAGAAGGCAGGCAAGGTCAATAGAAGTATATTGGATATAAATTATGTTAATGTGTACTTTACTAGTACTCCTAGTAGCACCAGGGTATTAGATACCGGTTCGCTTGCTAAGTGTTAGTAACTCGAAATAAAAGCTACGGAACAAACGGACACTAGCTAAAGGTGAGCTGACGATATGTGCTGGAAGTGTTTCCAAGGTTGATGTGATCAAGCATCGCACGCTCCCTCTACCATCGAGATTGGTGTTAAAATAATTATTATTTGGTGTTTGCGTTGAGCATAGACATGATTGGATTATGTCTATCACAATACGGTTATTCATTTAAGGAGAATAATGGTTACTCTGTTTATTTGAATAATACCTTCAATGGTATTGCACCTAAAAGGAATAGTTTATTGAATCTTGATCATAGTGATACACATTTTCATGCCAAAAGATATAAGATAGTAATGATAGTACCACCTACTTGTGGCACTACCATGTAAGTCATATTGGTATAAAACGCATGAAGAAGCTCCATGTTGATGGATCTTTGGACTCACTCGTTTTTGAAAAGTTTGAGACATGCGAACCATGTCTATTGGTGTATACGCATGAAGAAACTCCATGCAGATGGATCGTTTGGACTCACTTGATTTTGAATCACTTGAGATATGCAAAATGGGCAAGATGACTGAAAAGCCTCGTTTTCAGTAAGATGGAACAAGATAGCAACTTGTTGGAAGTAACACATTTTGATGTGAGCAGTCCAATGAGTGCTGAGGCATGCAGTGAATATTGTTATGTCCTTACTTCACAGATGATTCGAGTAGATGTTGAGTATATTACTTGATGAAACACAAGTCTGAATTATTGAATGGTTCAAGTAATTTCAGAGTGAAGTTGAAGATCATTGTGACAAGAGGATAAAATGTCTATGATATGATCATAGAGATGAGTATCTGAGTTACAAGCTTTGGCACGCAATTAAGACATTGTGGAAATTGTTTCACAACCAATACCGCCTGGAACACCATAGTGTGATGGTGTGTCCGAACATCATAGTTGCACCCTATTGGATATGGTGTGTACCATGATGTCTCTTATCGAATTACCACTATCGTTCATAGGGTTAGGCATTAGAGACAACCGCACTCACTTTAATAGGGCACCACGTAATTCTGTTGAGATGACACCGTGTGAACTATGGTTTAGAGAAACCTAAGCTGTCGTTTCTTGAAAGTTTGGGGCTGCGACGCTTATGTGAAAAGATTCATCATGATAAGCTCGAACCCAAAGCGGATAAATACATCTTCATAGGACACCCAACAACAGTTGAGTAAACCTCCTAATTCAGATCTGAAAGCAATAGGGATTGTTTCTAGAAATGGGTCCTTTCTCGAGGAAAAGTTTCTCTCGAAAGAATTGAGTGGGAGGATGGTGGAGACTTGATGAGGTTATTGAACCGTCACTTCAAATAGTGTGTAGCAGGGCACAGGAAGTTGTTCCTGTGGCGCCTACACCATATGAAGTGGAAGCTTATGATAGTGATCATGAAGTTTAGGATCAAGTCACTACCGTACCTCGTAGGGTGACAAGGATGCGTACTACTTCAGAGTGGTACGCAATACTGTCTTAGAGGTCATGTTGCTAGACAACAATGAACCTACGAGCTATGGAGAAGCGATGGTGGGCCCGGATTCTGACAAATGGCTCGAGGCCATAAAAATCCGAGAAAGAATCCATGACTTTGGAAGTAATACTTGATGGTCGTAAGACCGTTGGGTACAGATGGATTTTAGAAGAAGACGGACAATGATGGTAAGTGTCACCATTAAGAAAGCTTGACTTGTCATTAAGATATTTCCCGACAAGTTCAAGGAGTTGACTACGATGAGACTTTCTCACTCGTAGCGATGCTAAGAATCTGTTGGGATTATATTAGCAATTACTGCATGATTTATGAAATCTTGCAGATAGGATGTCAAAACATTGTTTCCTCGACGTTATACTTGAGGAAAGGTTGTATGTGATACAACCAGAAGGTTTTTGACAATCCTGAAAGACGCTATCAAATATGCAAAGCTCCAGCAATCCTTCTAAGGACTGGAGTAAGCATCTCGGAGTTGGAATGTACGCTTTGATGAGATGATCAAAGAATTTTGGGTTTATACAAAGTTTATGAGAAACTTGTATTTCCAAAGAAGTGAGTGGGAGCACTATAGCATTTCTGATGAGTATATGTTGTTGACATATTGTTGATCGGAAATGATGTAGAATTTCTGGAAAGCATATAGGGTTATTTGAAAAGTGTTTTTCAATGGAAGACCTGGATTAAGCTACTTGAACATTGAGCATCAAGATCTATGAGGATAGATCAAAATGCTTCATAATACTTTCAAATGAGCACATACCTTGACATGATCTTGAAGGTGTTCAAGATGGATCAGTCAAAGAAGGAGTTCTTGCCTGAGTTGTAAGGTATGAAGTTAAGAGTTAAAGCTCGACCACGGCAGAAGAGAGAGAAAGGACGAAGGTCGTCCCCTATGCTTCAGACATAGGCTCTATAGTATGCTATGCTGTGTACCGCACCGGAAGTGTGCCTTGCCATGAGTCAGTCAAGGGGTACAAGAATGATCCAGGAATAGATCATTGGACAGCGGTCAAAATTGTCCTTGGAGTAAATAAGGACATGTTTCTCGATTATGGAGGTGATAAAGAGTTCGGCGTAAAGGGTTACGTCGATGCAAGCTTTAACACCTATCCGAATGACTCTGAGTAGCAAACCGGATACGTATAGTGGAGCAACCATTTGGAATAGCTCCAAGTGGAGCGTGGAAGCAGCATTTACAATATGACATAGATAATTGTGAAGTACATACGGATCTGAATGTTACAGACCCGTTGACTAAAAACCTCTCTCACAAGCAAAACATGATCAAACCCCAGAACTTATTGAGACTTAATCACATGGTGATGTGAACTAGTTTAAGACACTAGTAAACTCTTTGGATGTTGGTCACATGGCGATGTGACCTATCAGTGTTAATCATATGGAGATGTGAACTAGATTATTGACTCTAGTGCAAGTGGGAGACTGTTAGAAATATGCCCTAGAGGCAATAATAAATTAGTTATTATTATTATATTTCCTTGTTCATGATAATCGTTTATTATCCATGCTATAATTGTATTGATAGGAAACTCGGATACATGTGTGGGTACATAGACAAACACCATGTCCCTAGTAAGCCTCTAGTTGACTAGCTCGTTGGTCAACAGATGGTTACGGTTTCCTGACCATGGACATTGGATGTCGTTAATAACGGGATCACATCATTAGAAGAATGATGTGATGGACAAGACCCAATCCTAAGCCTAGCACAAAGATTGTAGTTCGTATGCTAAAGCTTTTCTAATGTCAAGTATCTTTTCCTTAGACCATGAGATTGTGCAACTCCTGGATACCGTAGGAATGCTTTGGGTGTACCAAACGTCACAACGTAACTGGGTGGCTATAAAGGTGCACTACAGGTATCTCTAAAAGTGTCTGTTGGGTTGGCACGAATCGAGATTGGGATTTGTCACTCCGGTTAACGGAGAGGTATCTATGGGCCCACTCGGTAGTACATCATCATAATGTGCACAATGTGACCAAGGGGTTGATCACGGGATGATGTGTTATGGAACGAGTAAAGAGACTTGCCAGTAACGAGATTGAACAAGGTATCGGGATACCGACGATCGAATCTCGGGCAAGTACAATACCGCTAGACAAAGGGAATTGTATACGGGATTGATTGAATCCTTGACATCATGGTTCATCCGATGAGATCATTGTGGAACATGTGGGAGCCAACATGGGTATCCAGATCCCGCTGTTGGTTATTGATCGGAGAACGTCTCGGTCATGTCTGCATGATTCCCGAACCTGTAGGGTCTACACACTTAAGGTTCGATGATGCTAGGGTTATAAAGGAAGTTTGTATGTGGTTACCGAATGTTGTTCGGAGTCCCGGATGAGATCCCGGACATCACGAGGAGTTTCGGAATGGTCCGGAGGTAAAGAATCATATATGGGAAGTCCTGTTTTGGTCGCCGGAAAAGTTTCGGGTTTTATCGGTAATGTACGGGGACCACCGGGAGAGTCCCGGGGGTCCACCAAGTGGGGCCACCATCCTCGGAGGGCTGGATGGGCCAAGTGGGGGAGGGGACCAGCCCCAGGTGGG